>NC_092715.1:183180618-183484049 GCF_047496885.1 Scyliorhinus torazame
TAGGGACCTTGGTGTCCCGGTACACCATTAACTGAAAGCAAACATGCAGGTACAGCAAGGAGTCAGGAAGGCAAATAATATGCTGGCTTTCATTGTAAGAGGACTTTCGTACAGGAGCAAGGATGTCATACTGCATTTGTGTAGGGCCTTGGGGAGACCACACCTGGAGTATTGCGTGCCACTTTGGTCTCCTTACCTAAGAAAGGATATACTTGCCATAGAGGGGATGCAGCAAAGTTTCACCAGACTGACTCCTGGGATGGCAGGGTTGAATTATGAGGAGAAATTGGGCTGACTGGGCCTGTTTTCACTGGAATTTAGAGGAATGAGAGAAGATCTAATTGAAACATTAAAAATGCAGATAGGGCTGGGCAGACTGCATGCAGGAATATTGTTCCCTCTGGCTGGGATGTCTAGAACAAGGTGTCACAGTCTCAGAATAAGGGGTAGACTCGGGTCATTTCTGACTGAGAGTGAGGCGAAACTACTTCACTCAGGGTGGTGAACCTGTGAAATTCTCTACCACACAAGTCTTGTGGAGGTCAAGCCACTGAATACATTTAAGAAGGCGGAGATAGATTTCTAGACTCTAAGAAAGGTGTCAAGGGGCCTGGAGAGAGTGCAAGTCTGGCACTGAGGTAGAGGATCAGCCAGGATCGTATTGAATGCAGGAACAAGCTCAAAGGGCCGAATGGCCTACTCCTATTATCTGTCATACAGCAAGTGATATTGACCGCAAATAAATGAATGATCAAATAATCACCGGTATTGTGACACGTTGAAGGCCATTTGGCCCATCACATTAATTCTAGCTCTCTGTTCTCATGCCCTATCGCCACAGCCCTTCAGGTTATACACCCAATTTTCTTTGAAGATCACTAATCATCTTTGCTTCCACCACCCTCATAGCCAACGAGTCCCAGATCATTACCACTCGTTGCATTTATAAAATTTAATGAAAAATGAAATGGAAATCGCTTATTGTCACAAGTAGGCTTCAAATGAAGTTACTGTGAAAAGCCCCTAGTCGTCACATTCCGGTGCCTGTTTAGGGAGGCTGGTACGGAATTGAACCGTGCTGCTGACCTGCCTTGGTCTGTTTTAAAAGCCAGCTCTTTAGTCCTGTGCTAAACCAGTCCCTAAATGATCCTCCTCAAATCCGACCTACACATGTTGCCCAAAACCTTGCAAGATTCCTTGTGCAATCAACGAATGGGAATCATTTTCCTTGTCTATCTTACTCAACCTTGGCATAATCTAGTATACCGCTTTTACATCTCCCCTCAATCTCCTTTTCACCAACTTCTCCATCCTAACTGGAGTTACTGTCAGGAGAACCTGGAACAGGCACAATGGGAAAGGAACAAAGTTTCCATGCCCCCCTCTCCCCACTGTTGTTCGCGCTAGCTATAGGGCCATTGGCAATGGCTCTGAGAGCCTCAAGGGGCTGGTCCGGGGGAGTGGGGGGGGGGGGGGGGTGGGGGGGGGGGGAGGAGGTGCACAGAGTCTCGCTCTATGCAGACGACCTGCTTCTGTGTATCGGACCCATTAGAGGGGATGGAAGAAATCATGAGGATTCTAGGGGAATTTGGCCGGTTTTCGGGGTATAAGCTAAATATGGGGAAATGTGAGATGTTTGCGGTCCAGACGAGGGGACAGGAGAGGCGATTGGGGGAGCTGCCGTTTAGAGGGGAAGCTTTACGTACCTAGGCATTCAAGTGGCGCGAAAATGGGACCGGTTGCATAAATTAAATCTGGCCTGGCTAGTAGACCAAATGAAGGCCGATTTTCAGAGATAGGACGCGCTCCCGTTGTCATTAGCTGGGAGGGTGCAGACGGTGAAGATGACGGTCCTCCCGAGATTCCTGTTCGCATTTTAATGTCTCCCCATCTTTATTCCGCGGTCCTTTTTTAAACGGGTCAACATAGTGATCTCTGGCGTTGTTTGGACGGGCAAGACCCCGTGGGTAAGGAAGGTAATGCTTGAGCGGAGTCGGGGAGAGGGCGGGCTGGCGCTGCCAAATTTTAGTAACTATTACTGGCCGGTGAATATAACCATGATCAGGAAGTGGGTGGTGGGGGAGGGGACGGAACGGGGGCGTATGGAGGCAGCTTCATGCAAGGGCACCAGTTTGGGGGCGTTGGTAACTGCGCCTCTGCCATTCCCGCTAGCACGGTACTCCACCAGCCCTGTGGCGGTGGCGGCCCTGAGAGTCTGGGGGCAATGGAGGAGACATGTGGGAGCAGAGGGAGCATCGGTCTTGTCCCCAATCTGAAATAATCACCGGTTTGCCCCAGGAAGTATGGATGAAGGGGTTCCAGATATGGCGGAGAGCAGGGATTGAGAGGATGGGGGATATGTTTATAGAGGGGAGCTTTCCGAGTATGAGGGCGCTGGAGGAGAAGTTTGGGTTGGCGAGGGGAAACAAATTCAGGTATCTGCAGGTGCGGGACTTCCGATTAAACAGGTGTCAACCTTCCCGCTCCTACCGCTAAAGGGGATTCGGGACAGGGTAGTTTCCAGAGGGTGGGTAGGAGAAGGGAGTGTCTCGGACATTTACAAGGAACTTATGGGGTCAGAGGAGGTGCAGACTGAGGAGCTGAAGTGCAAGTGGGAGGAGGAGCTGGGAGGAGAGATAGAGGATGGTCTATGGGCGGACGCGTTGAGTCGAGTCAACGCGTCAGCACATGTGCCAGGCTCAGCCTGATACAATTTAAGGTTGTTCACCGGGCTCACATGACAGTGGCCCGGATGAGCAGATTCTTTGGGGTGGAAGACAGGTATGCAAAATGTGCGGGAGGACCAGCGAACCATGTCCACACGTTCTGGGCATGTCTGAAGCTTAGGGGATTTTGGCAGGGGTTTGCAGATGTCATGTCCACAGTGTTTAAAAACAAGGGTGGTGCTGAGTCCAGAGGTGGCGATTTTCGGAGTGTCGGAAGACCCGGGAATCCAGGAGGAGAAAGAGGCAGAGGTTCTGGCCTTTGCTTCCATGGTAGCCTGGAGACGGATACTATTAGCTTGGAGGGACTCAAAGCCCCCGAAGTCGGAGACCTGGCTATCGGACATGGCTAGCTTTCTCTGTCTGGAGAAAATCAAGTTTGCCTCGAGAGGGTCACTGTTAGGGTTCGCCCCTGGTGGCAACCGTCCGTCGACTTCTTTTAAATTAATCGTCAGCAGAAAGGGGGGGGGGGGCGCGGGTTAGATTAGCTTCGAGTAGGGGGTTAATAAAGGTGGGACCTGTAAGGGAGGGAGACGGCTTTTGCACTATTTATAGTTTCATGTACATTGTTTTTTGTGTTGTTATAATACCAAAAAATATCTCAATAAAATGTTTATTTAAAAAAAAAAGGAACAAAGTTTCCCATCCACCCAGATTAGGGGCCACGAATCATAGAATCATAGAATTTACAGTACAGAAGGAGGCCATTCGGCCCATGGAACAAGCACCCTACCTACGCCCATGCCTCCACCCTATCCCCGTAACCCAGTAACCCCACCTAACCTTTTTGGACACTCCTAAGGACAATTTATCATGGCCAAACCACCTAACCTACCTGCACATCTTTGGAATGTGGGAGGAAACCGGAGCACCCAGAGGAAACCCACACAGACACGGGGAGAATGCAGATTCCACACAGACAGTGACCCAAACCGGAAATCGAACCTGGGATGAGTCCCGTCCAGCCGGGAGATATCCAGAGAGCCTGGGAGTCACTCAGGAATAATTACCGGAGAGCCCACTCAGCCCGTTGAGTCTTGCCAGCTACTCTGAACCGGAAATTTACGTTGAGGCTGGCAACATTTTGGTTCCCTAATATGGAAACTACTTAGATGATTTTGCGTAATTGTAAAGTGCTCTATATAAGGGATTTCTCTGTGGGTGGGATTTACCAACCACCCAGCCGCGTGTTTTTCAATGGGTGAGGCGGCCCGCCAGCGGGATCAACCTGTCCCCCTGTTGTCAATGAGATTTTCCATTGACAGCACCCCTCATCGCGGGAAACGAGTGCGCCAGCGTGCAATTGGAATTTCCCGCAGGCGTTAACAGCCGGTACATCCCATTCTACATTCTTTCATTACCTTTATTTATCTGACTACCAAAGAAGGCTATGTATATGCCAATCAGAGTTCAGTTGGTATAACACATTCTGCTCTGAGTCACTGGGTTATAAGTCCAAGCTCCACTCCAAGGCTTGAGCACAAAAGAATCTCGGTTGACACTCCAGTGCAGTACTGAGGGAGCACTGCACTGTCGGAGTGCATCTTTCGAGTGATATCTCATCTGCCTACTCGGGTGGATGTGAAAGACCTGTGGCATTATTTTGAAGAGGAGTCTGGGCAGTCATCCCCAGTGTCCTGACCAAGCACGTTATCTGGTCACTGTCACACTGTTGATTGTGGGAGTTACTGAGCGGAAACTGGCTACCGCATTTCCTTCATTCCAAACAGTGACTATGCTTCAAAAAGTACTGTATTAGCTGGTTGTGAAAAGCACAATATAAATGCAAGTCTTTGTTTCCTTTCTTTATTAAACTTGCCCTAACCTATGCTCCTTCCACTCTAAATGGTCAGTGCCGGTTTTGGTTTGAATATGGTCAGCGGACTAAACCTTTTCATGATATACTCGATTCCCCCATCAGCTTCCAATGCCATTGTAAAATTCAATGACATTATTATTAAGAATTTTTTAAAAATATCCCATTTCCAGAAAACAAATACACAAATGCCTCCATTTATTTCACAATCATCACTTGGCAAAACAGATTAATTAATTTAACTCACTGATATCTGAGAGCTGCCAGTTACACTTGATTTGTGAAGAACTTCTGGAAATACTGGATGTGAAAGGTGCTATATGAATGCAAGTTTGTTTTTTTGTATTGGCATCTATTATTGCCAGTTGCACCCACAGGTTTTCACAACTGCACAAAGTTGAGTATCAGGTACAATTTTTACAACAATTAGCAAGGATTTGTTTATCTTTATGTTTAAAGCTTATATTTTTGAGGGGCTTGCCACCAGCTATTAGGTCTTTACATGGCATCTGGATAAGCCAACCTGAACTTATACATTGTCCAAAGATTTGATTTCCCCACCCCTCCCAAATCAGGAGATCGACAAAAGTAAGAACGGAGTACCGTTACTTTCTACACTTTTACACAAAGGTTCAGTGACGCCCCTAAAAATTTGTTTAGCTGCTAAATATGATGGCCTAAATCTTCCGGCCTGCAGGAGATGCACCACCGCACCCCTCAAATCCCAACTTAAGGACTCTGTAGGAATTGTCCAAGAAGTTTGAACCTCCGATGGATAATTACTCTGCTTCCCGGGACCCTCTGAAAGTCTGCAACTCTGTTAGCCAAAGATTTCAAATGGTTCCAATTTGCCTATCTGGATAGTTACTCAATAAATGTTAAAACCTAGGGCCGAATTTTCCATGGGATGGGCTCCAGTCATATTTTCCTACCTTAGACTAGAGCTCCACATTTTTCAGCCAGTTCGATTCAAAAATCCAGCAAACTAACGGAGTGTAACTGCTCCCGGAGACCTTCAGTACAGATTAGGATCATCAGGAGAAACAAAGTCACGCACCCTCTTTACAGCACTAGCTGCCAAGTCCCAGCCCCTTTAACGAAGTAACAGAGAAAGTAACTGTGTAAGGTGAGGGGGTAGGGTGAACAGGGAGGGGAAGAGGGTGGGGTAGAATAGTTGGGGGTAGCCAACTGATCAGGGCGTGGGGTGTGGGGTCATGGGTGTGGGGTCAGGGGGTAGTTCACACAGGAGGTTTTGTGTGGGGGGGGGGGGTGAGATTTGCGGATGTATAGTTTCCCAGCAGATGGAAACTGCTGTAATCCTTCTAGCGTCTCCTGGGTAACTATTCTTGAGTTGGAACCATCTGAGGTCTCTGACTTTAAAACGGGGTTTTGGAGAGTTCCAAGCGCAGGATATTTCCCCAGGAAACTTGCCGGAGAATTCTGGCAGAGTTCTTGTGTTGGGGCTTCTAAGGGGTCCCAAGCACAATGCCCAGGATGTCACCAGGGTGCATTCCTTCAGGGAATGGAATATCTGGGCCCTAACCTAATATCTAGATAATTTATACAACACACAATCACCGGACTCGCCCCTCTGATTTCCCCCAGCCGGACAAGTCCCCAGCACAAGATTCCGCTCTGACATCCTGATCCAACTTGACCCAACTCCCTCGACCCACCTAACCATTCGCCCATCAGCTCTACCCTTTTATCCACCCTACTTTGCACATTTACCTTCTCTTGATAGCTCCATAGTTTTCAAAGCAGCTTTGAGACATTTAAACTCTTTATTTACTGGATTGCAGTAGCTCATGCAGCAAAATGGGGGCATGGCTTCTGCACAGATTCCCTGAACTGCTCCTCATGAGTTTTGCTGTACTGGGTTGGGTTTGAAGGATCATCCATCGGAAGCTCGCTCGGAAAGATCGGAGCCAGATAACTGCATTTTTCTTGCCTGATTAGGGTCCGAAATGGGGCTTCCAATCCTGGTTTGGAGACCTGGGGCCAATGTTTTTTTTTTTAAAGCTAACGTTGCTCCTTATTTTGGTTATGTTCATTTGAAACTGAATGATTGGTGTACGCTGCCTTTGCACACTGTGACAAGATGCATGATAGGAGTTGATAGGGTGAGTATATTCTTTGACCTGAAAGAATGCACCAGTGCTTGGAAAATACTTTGCTGATTACATCACTATGCCACTGCCAAGGGCTGGTGATTAGTCATTGACAAAACAAAATAGAAATATTTGACATTTGCCAGTTTGTCTTTAATCACATTCAAAGTTGTAATAGTTTTTGCTTTACTTTATATTTTCCAATCACTGAAAATGGCTAATTTAGCATAGTCCAAATATTAGCATAGGTTCAAGAAGAAGTTGGAGATAACAGCCTCATTATTTTTAACACCGAGGGTGGTGGTTTCCTGAAATGCACTGCCAAGTGAGGTGGTTGAGGCAGATATGTTAGCGACCTTTAAGACTTATCTAGATGGAGACATGAACAGATGGGGTATAGAAGGATACAGGCAGTTGGTCTAGTTAGGACACATGATCGGCGTAGGCTTGGAAGGCCGAAGAGTCTGTTCCTGTGCTGTACTGTTCTTTGTTCTTGAGGGGCCAGGTAGCAATGGGGCCAGTAATATACTAGGAATTGAGAGGTTTTAATCCATTTATTTTTCTGCCAGAAGTCAGAGTTCAAGTTGTCTCATTTAATTTGAAGTATGGCTCCTGGTGTAGGGTAGATGCCATTCGGAATTTTGAACTTCCCAGGCATGCCCGGGCAATTACCATGCAATCTTCGCATAGGGAAATCTGTGGGGTCCCCCAGCGCATCTTCTGAGGCACCACCAGGGTATAACACCCCAGGAATGGAAGTTCTGGGCTTCTGTCTGCTTCCATTACCATTTGAGGCAGTACATTTCACACAACAATTTTCTGCAGAGATACCGGGCAGGATTTTCCCATTCGGCGGCAGAGTGTCTACGCCGTCGGAAACGCCATCGCGTTTCAGGATGGTGTGAATGGGCTGCTGGGGGTACCAGTTCTGGCGGCTACAGGGGGCCAGCCCGATGCTGGAGCGGTTCACGCCGCTCCAGCCTCCCATCCCGACGCGAACTGTGCCCTGCGGGATCCGCGCATGTGCAGTGGCACCGGCGCCAACCCGCGCATGTGCGGTGGCCTCCCTCAATGCACCAGCCCCGACGCAACATGGTGCAGGAGTTCAGGGGCCGGCCGGGAAGAAAATAGGCCCGGGGGCGAGGGGCCGGCCCGCCGATCGGTGGGCCCCATCGGCGCGCCCCCCAACCCCACAGGCCGCCCCCGACCCTGCGCGCAGAGTTCCCGCCGGCTGCGACCAGGTGTGGTGGCGCCGGCAGGACTCTGCCATTTTAGAGCGGCCGCTCAGCCCATTCGGGCCGGAGAATCGGCGGACCGGCCATGTACAGCGACCGGTGCCGCGCCGATTCTCCGCTCTGCGGAGAATCGCGTGTTGGCGTCAGGGCAATATGGCCCGGTTGCGGGTATTCTCCTGCCCGGCCCCGGGCTGGGAGAATCCCCCCCACCTTTTCTTCACCATGTTACCTAATTTGTTTGCTAGTTACCTTAAATTTGTCTCCTCCGCTTACAGACCTTTCTGCCACTGGAAGCAGTTTCTCCTTTTTACTCGAATAATTTTGAAAACCAAACAAACTTTTGCCTTCTCATTCGCTGCTGCAAAGAGAACAGAGAACCCTTCAGAAGGGAAAATAGAAGAGCAAAATTTTGTTCAAATGGTGAGGATGAGAAATTATGGGATTGCGGTCTCAGAAAATATAACATGCAGGCAATTAGGAAACCAAGTGATGTGCTGGCCTGAATTACAGGCGGATTGGAGTATGAGTGAAGCAGACTGAGTGCAACACTTAGTGCCTTGGTGAGACCACATTGGAGTACTCTCTGTACACATTTCGTCCCCCTACCTATGGAAAGATACTCTAGCCTCAAAGGAGTACAAAAAAGTTTTACTTGACTGCTGGGATGAAGAGAGGCGAGACTGGGCCGATGTTCCATTGTGTTTGGAAGAATGCGATGATCTAATTGTAATATAACATTCTTGAGAGGCCTGATAGGTTAGTTGATGGGGCGGTTTCCCCTGACTATGGCATTGAAAATTTGGAGTCACAGTCTCAGAATATGATGCCAGCCATTCAGAACTGAGTTATTTATTGGAAAGGTTGTGATCTTTGAAGTTCCCTATCAGTGTTTAGACGTGGTTTCCTCTCTCTCCATTACTATCCTCTTTTCTGCAATTACTAATTTTCATCATTTTGGCTCATTCACATATGCACCAAGAAGGAGGAATAAATGAATCTGTTGTCCTGGATAGATGCATGGTGTGGAGCTGGACCTCTGCCACCAGTGCTGGTCATAGGGAAGAAACAGCTCTTAGTCCCAGTTGCAATTCAGCAGTGAAATGTTTTTGCAATTTTAGCTATGTGGCTCTGCAAAGATAGCAGAATTAAAAATGAATCTTGAAGTACTCGTCAGTCAGCTTGCTGAAATGAGATCTTCATCTACTATTTTGATTCCTTTCCACATAGTTGGTTGAGACATTGGCGGGGGGGGGGTTGTGCCACGGGTGATAGTAAATTTGAATTTGTGCATAAACTGTTTTAAGTTGACAATAGCTGCTACCAGTTTAATGATTAAGTGCTCAAAAACTGCCGAGTGGTGCAGACAAATCCACGTATGATTGCGACCACCAGAGTCTGGGAGTCAAACTGGTAAGTGAAACCTGAGGCTAACAGTAGTGGTGGAGACCGAGGGATAAGTAGAAATGTCGAGCCAGTCTATTCGGTTGGGTAATTATGGGCTTGTGTTTGTGGAAATACTTCAGATTTTTGGGATTAGTCATGTGGTAAAAATAAATGTGAGCAGTCAAGACACATTTTAATTATTTTGCAAACTGTGGATGCTAGTAATCTGTGTGTGAGAGGATAGTTTAATCTTACTTTTGCATCGTGGAGAGATTTTTCAAGTTTGAGACTTCAAGTTTGGTGCATGAGAAAGGATATGTTTTTATAGTTTTGATGATTTTACTTTCGCTGGTGTATTCATTAAAAATTTACAGATCATTACATATCTATCTCCTGAGCAATCAGGAACAAACTTCAAATACTTTAGTCTTCATTTTGATGGTTTTAAATTTGGTAACTTGCCATTTTTCACGTTCTGAGCAGACACAAAGCTTTGCAGTCTGGAAAGAGGACAGGCTGACTTTGTGTTGTAAATTAAATCTTATTTCTCCAGTTTTTTTCCCCCTCCTCTCTCCGGCTGCATGCCACTCAACTGACTGATTTGCAAAGAATTGGCCTGAATCTGGGCATTTCCCTCTCTCTCAACAACATAGCACTACTTTCAATTGCTTCTCAACTGCCCAGCAGAGATGAGAATTGAGCGAGATGGTTAATGTGATTCTTTGTAACAGTCAGTTTGCAAACCATATTTGTGTAATATGTGACTGGCAAAAATGATCTTGTCCAAATTACACCTTCTGTCATGAAGACATTCATAACCTCAGTTCCTCAGTATCACATTTAGGGGGTACCTCTATGATGCACTGTGAATCCTTCTTAGACTTTCCCACGCATGGGAATTGCCCAGAAGTGCCAACTTCCTCTGGACAATTGCCCTGAGCTGGGAAGTGATTTAAAACTGGTAACTACCAGTTTTACCCTGGTTGTTACTCTGAAAGAGTTAGAACGAGAAAAAAAATTTGAACCCCAGAATAACTATTTAAACACCCAGACCCCACCACCCGGCCTCACATGGGACACCCTGCACAAATGTCACTCCCTCCACCCTCCTGCCATTCCATAAACTTTAAAACTTATCTATTCCTGTAAATTGTTCCTTTAAACCTCCCATTACAGCCAGCCTGGGTGAGGAAGGTTGGACGAGACAGAGGCTTAGGATTCCCCGCGCAGGTAATTCTGGCGGGATGACAATCCAACGGAAGTTGCCACATTGCTGGCATTCTGGGCCAAGTGACCTGGACTCGAAGCTAGTTATGTAGTCGTCAAATGCATAGTCACATTCACGTGGAGACAGTTAAATGTTGGCAAACTATTTTGTTATGGAGATCATCACAGCTCAACCCTGTCCTTAACATGTCTGGATTATTATTTAAATGATAAAATATTAAAACATGCTGCTGCGCAGAGGGACCTAGTGCATGAGTCGCAAAACGTTGGTTTGCAGGTGCAACAGGTGATTAATAAGGCGAATGGAGTTTTGTCCTTCATTGCTAGAGGGATGAAGTTTAAGACCAGGGAGGTTATGCTGCAACTGTATAAGGTGTTAGTGAGGCCACACCTGGAGTATTGTGTTCAGTTTTGGTCTCCTTACCTGAGAAAGGACGTACTGGCACTGGAGGGTGTGCAGAGGAGATTCACTAGGTTAATCCCAGAGCTGAAGGGGTTGGATTACGAGGAGAGGTTGAGTAGACTAGGACTGTACTCGTTGGAATTTAGAAGGATGAGGGGGGATCTTATAGAAACATATAAGATTATGAAGGGAATAGATAGGATAGATGCGGGCAGATTGTTTCCACTGGCGGGTGAAAACAGAACTAAGGGGCATAGCCTCAAAATAAGGGGAAGTAGATTTAGGACTGAGTTTAGGAGGAACTTCTTCACCCAAAGGGTTGTGAATCTGTGGAATTCCCTGTCCAGTGAAACAGTTGAGGCTCCTTCATTAAATGTTTTCAAGATCAAGATAGCTCGTTTTTTGAAGAATAAAGCGTTATGGTGTTCAGGCGGGAAAGTGGAGCTGCGTCCACAAAAGATCAGCCATGATCTCATGAGTGGCGGAGAAGGCTCAAAGGGCCACGTGGCCTACTCCTGGTTGTCATGTTCTTATGTCAACTCGAGTTTTATTTTCAATCTGAGGTCAGTGGCAAATATTTGAAAAGGGGACTATATTTTTTCATATCTTATCCCCTGGATACTGAAGCTAATCATAGAGAAATATTGCTCCTATTCCTGGCATATATCTAACTTTACGCATGCTAGACATTGAACCAGAACCTGGAACTTTCCTTGTCACTCTGGGATATGTTCCACATTGGGATGTCCACATACTGAGGCTGTTGGGGACAAGGGAGTTGTGAGTGGGGTATCAAAATATTTTCTGAGAGATGACTTCTGGTGACAACATGTAGATGGAGGCCGCACATTGGGTAACTCCTGCCAGAGTTCTAATGTTTTGGCCATTTTCACACAGTTTTGGGGGAAACTTTTGTGTGAACGGTCTTCAATAAAGTCTTGATTAATAAGGGGATCAGGGGTTATGGGGAGAAGGCAGGAGAAAAATATCAGCCATGATTGAATGGTGGAGCAGACTCGATGGGCCGAGTGGCCTAATTCTGCTCCTTTGTCTTGTGGGTATTAGAGGTGTTGAAAACACCCCCAAAAATACAGCACAAAAAGGAATGAGCGCAAGTCCGCCAGCGAGCCCAAGTACGGTGGGGAGTTCTGTGGGAGGAAAGATGGCAGGAGCAAGCTCATCAGGCCCATTACGGTGGACACGCTGGCCGAGGTGATGGCGGTGAAGTTTGAGTGGCGGTTTGCTCAGCATTTTGAGCGGCATGGAAGGAGATGATGGGAACGGTCGGTCGGTGGAAGATGTGGGGGCTCTTGGAAGGATGTCGGAGATTGTGCGGGAGCATGGTGAGATGTTGAAGAGGGTGGAGGAGGTGTGGCCGCAGCACAGTAACCAGCTCACCTCGCTGCTGAATGTAGAGAAAGTAATATGGGGCTGAGAGCCAAAGCGGGGGACTGGGGAACAGATCACAGTGGCAGAATGTTCAGATCATTGGGCTGCCTGAGGGGCTGGAGCAACTGAAGCCGACGGAGTACTTTTCAGGGATGTTCGCCAAATTGCTGAGGTAGGAGGAAAACTTCTCCATCTTTGAGCTGGATCACAGAAAGGTGGGTATATCACCCAGACTGGATGGACTACACACCAGGGTTCTAAAGGAGATAGCTGAGGAGTTGGTGGAGGTATTGGTAGTAATCTTTCAGAACTCACTGGAGGCAGGAAGGGTCCCAGAAGACTGGAAAGTGGCTAATGTAGCACCACTGTTTAAGAAGGGAGGGAGGCAGAAGACGGGAAATTATAGGCCAGCTAGCCTGACTTCGGTCATTGGTAAGATTTTAGAGTCCATTATTAAAGATGAGATCATAGAGTACTTGGAAGTGCATGGTAAAATAGGACTGAGTTAGCATGGCTTCTGTAAAGGGAAGTCATCCGTTAGTGTTCTTTGAGGAGGTAATGAGGAAGTTAGTCAAAGGAGAACCAGTGGACGTGATCGAGAAAATGCTGGAAAATCTCAGCAAGTCTGGCAGCATCTGTAGGGAGAGAAAAGAGCTAACGTTTCGTGTCCGATGACTCTTTGATAAAGCTCTGACAAAGACTCATTGGACCCAAAACATTATCTCTTTTCTCTCCCTGCAGATGCTGCCAGACTTGCTGAGATTTTCCAGCATTTTCTCTTTCGTTTCAGATTCCAGCATCCGCAGTAATTTGCTTTTATCCAGTGGACGTGATCTATTTGGATTTTCAGAAGGCCTTTGTCAAGGTGCCGTACAGGAGGCTGCTAAATAAGATAAGAGCCCATGGTGTTGGGGACAAGGTACTGGCATGGTTAGAGGATTGGCTGACTGGCAGAAGACGGAGAGAGGGATAAAAGGGTCCTGCTCAGGATGGCAGCCGGTGACTAGTGGTGTTCCGCAGAGGTCTGTATTGGGACCACAGCTATTCACGATATATATTAATGATCTGGAAGAAGGAACTGAAGGCACTGTAGCTAAGTTTGCTGATGATGTTGAGGGACAAGTTGTGTTGAGGAAGCAGGGGGCTGCAGAAGAACCTGGACAGGCTGGGAGAGTGGACAAAAGTGTCAGATGGAATGCAATGTAGAAAAGTGTGAGGTGAAGCACTTTGGTAGGAGGAATAAAGGCATAGACTATTTTCCAAATGGTAAAAAGCTTCGGAAATCAGAAGCACAAAGAGGCTTTAGGCACCCTAGTTCAGGATTCTCTTAAGGTTAACATGCAGGTTCTGTGGAGTTTGCACATTCTCCCCGTGCCTGTGTTGATCTCACTCCCACACCCAAAGATGTGCAGGTAGGTGGATTGGCCACACTAAATTGCCCCTTAATTGGGAAAAAGAAATTGGGCACTTTAAATTTGAAAAAACCATGCAGGTTCAGTTGGCAATTAGGAATGCAAATGCAATATTAGCATTCATGTCGAGAGGGCTAGAATACAAGAGCAGGAATGTATTGTTGAGGCTATACAAGGCTCTGGTCAGACCCCATTTGGAATAAGAGTGGTGTGCAGTTCAGGGTGGTCCACCTGGCAAAGCTGAGGGTTATGTATAACTCCCAAAGACCGTTTCGTTGAGGAGGCGGAGATATTCATGAGGGCTGAAGGACTGGGACTGAACTGAGTTTGGAATTTGATTTCTCATCTTATGGTTGGAAAGTGATGGTTTGGGGTCAGCAGGGTAATGCGTTGGGGCGGGGTTTCCCCTTTGTTTTGTGTTTAATAGGTTTAGTTGTTTAGAAGGATTGGGTGTGGTGGGATTTTTCTGTTGGTCTTTGTGTTGGGTATGAGGGGGGAAGAGGGTGCTGGTGGGAGCCACCTCGCTTGCAAACTTAAGTTGGCTCATGAACAGGAGTGAGGCGGGGGGAGTGGCTGTGGCTGGCCGAGCTTGTGTGGACAGGCTTCGACAGACCTAGGAGGTGTGAATGGTGGGGATGGGGAGCATGCAGAGAGGTTTTGAGAGGAAGGGTTTCTGGGATCATAAAATTCACAGTGCAGAGGAGGCCATTCAGCCCATCGAGTCATCACCGGCCCTTGGAAAGAGCACCCCATCTAAGCCCACACTTCCACCCTATCCCCATAACCCCACCTAACCTTTTTCTGGACACTAAGGACAATTTTGCATAGCCAATCCACCGAACCTGCACATCTTTAGACTGGGGGGGGAGAACTGGAGCACCCGGAGGAAACCCACACAGACAGAGGGAGAGCGTGCAGTCCGCACAGACAGTGACCCGAGATGGAAATCAAACTTGGGACCCCGGAGCTGTGAAGCATCTGTGCTAACCACTGTTCTACCATGCTGGAATAGGGGGGAATGGTAGTTGGTTGACGGTGGTTAGGGACAGGGCTTGGTCCCATTCATGGGATGGGGCTGGGGGCCAGTTTGGGTGGAAGGTGAGTGTAAGAAGGTGGGTGGGGGCTGGTATGTCTGGTGGGATGGTCGTGGCTAATTGGGGGGGGGGGGGAGACCCCCAGTCATAATGGTAACGTGGAACATGCGGGGATGGGTGGGCTGGGGAAGCGGGCAAGAGTCTTTTCACATTTGAAGTGCTTGAGGGCCAATATGGTGCTGCAGGAGTTCCATCTGAGGGTGAAGGACCAGGTAAGGCTTTGCAAGGGTTGGGTGAGCCAGGCGTTTCACTCGGGATTTGTTAGCAGGGCCCCGGGGGTTAGCGATGCTGATGGGTAAGAGGCTTCAGATGGAGGTGGTGGCATATCAGGGGGGCAGATACGTTATGGTAATGGACGCTTTGGAGGGGAGGTTGGTGGTGTTGGTTAGTGTGTGTGCCCCGAATTGGGATGATGCATGAATAGGATGTTGGCAGCTAAGCCGGGCCAGGACACGGATCAGTTAATTTCAGGTGGGGATTTAAACATGCAGTGTTCGATCGATCTGAGCCACGCTTGTTGACCCCTTCGGGGCCAGTGAAGGTGTTGGCAGCGTTAATGAAAGAGATGGGGAGAGTGGGCTGGTGGTGGTTCTTGCATCCGGGAGTAGAGAGTATTCCTTTTTTTTCCCAGTGCATAATGCATATTCGAGGATTAAGTTCTTTATTATGGGAAGGTCGTTGTTGTCGGGTGTGAGGAAAGCAGAATACATGATGATCTTTATTTCAGATCACGCTCTGCACTTGGTGGATGTGGTCTTGGAGAAGGGGCTTGCACACAGGCCGGGGTGGAGGTTGGAAGTGGGGCTGCTTGTGGATCTGGGTTTTTGTGTGAGGGTGGCAAAGGTGATTGTTGATTATGCTGGTATAATAGAAATGGAGAGGTCTCGCCGTCGGTGGTATGGGAGGACATCTCATTTAAGGCGCAAGTGGAATAGGAGGCAAGAGAGGAACGGCAGTGGCTGCTAGACACAATTCTGGAAGTTGATGGGAAGTATGCGGAAGATCCCACTCTGGAACGTTTGGCCAGTAGAAAGGAACTGCAGATGCAGTTCGACCTTTTGCCCTTAGCGAAAGCGGTATGCCAGTTGAGGGGGGGGAAAGTGTGTGGTGTAAGAGTATGGGAAGAGAGCCAATCGCTTGCTGGCAGGACATCTCTGCCGACTGGCGACCTCCCGGGAGATTGTTCAGGTCCGGGATGGGGTTAAGAGCCTGGTGACTGTGCCGGAACAGGTGAAAAGGGATTTGAGGCGTTTTATAAACGGTTGTATAGGTCAGAGGCTCTGGGGATTGACTTGGATATGAGGGAGTTTTTGAAGAGGCAAGAATGTCCCACAGTGAAAGGGGCTGATAGGGCAGGGTTGGAGGAGCCAGTGGTGATTGAGGATGTTCAGAGGGTGATGCGGAAAATGCAAACGGGTAAAGCACCGGGCCAGGTGGTCCCCGGTGGAATTTTATAAGAGGTTTTAAAATTCTTACAAATTTTAAGAATTTATGGCTGGCACGCTGTTGGTGGAAACGTTTGAGGATGTGGTAGCTGTGGGGGGGGGGATTGTGGTGTGAGGTGTTACGGAGGTGAACGCCTCAGCCTTGTGTGTGAGACTAGGGTTAAGACAATTAAAGGTGTTGTACAGGGCACACCTGACGAGGTCATGGATGAGCCGGTTGGAGAGGTTTTGGGGGTCTTTGTTCAGCACCATGTCGTCGATCTTGCTCTGGCCTGGAGACTACATTTTGGGTGTCGGACCTGCCGCGGTGGGGGGGGGGGGATATATTTTAGCCTTCGTCTTGCTGACTGCTCGCCGGGATGGAGTTTGGGAGGGAGGGAGCAGTGGGGGTTATTTTTAGAGTCTTAAATGTATTGGTTGGTAGAGTGGTGGGTGGGTGGGGGGGGGGGGGGGGGCGGGGGTGGGGGGGGGTGGTCAGGGGGTGTTCTTCTGTTATTCTTCCTCCTTTGAGGTTTTTTTGTGTAAAATGTTAAAAACCGAACAAAAATATTTTTCCGAGAAGCAAAATATGCTTCCTCCTCCATTCAGCAGATGGAATTTAGTTTAACTGCAGTGAAAGGACTTTTGTCTTAACTCCTCAAATGGACTTTAGCACCTCAGTGTTAATACACACACGTAAAAGAAAATAAAGTCACATGAAACATTTGGATAGCTTTAGGTAAAATCATCCTTGTATTTTACATGAAATATTTTCAGAAAATATTTTTGTTACATTCAATCTCATTGGGCTGGAGGAACAAACATGTAACCGCAGATGGTTGAAGTCTGAGGTTGTTTTGATAGGAAGAAGCGAAGGATGCTGGCAATGATTAACGTGGCAAGCTGCTGTAAACAGGATTCATTTTATGATACTCGTTTTCTGCATGAAAAAGCCAATATGTTTTGTTTCACCGGAGCAATGACATTACTTGTACCTCTTTTATATTTTGCACTTTTAATTTCTTGTGTAATAAGCTAAGCAGGACAAGCTTGTTAAGTGGAATTTGGGTAGCTTAATCTTGTCAATATTAGATCACTAATCCTCTTGCTGTCTCAGCAAGTTTCCTGATACAAAACGCAAGCACGATTCTCTAGCCTCATTGCCCTTGAGCAAGAGGCACCGTCGACTGAGGTGAGCCACCATGGGATGGGAGGGGATCAATTTGGGGGCAACTGAGTGTAGCTCTGCCATGCCAACCCCTGGATCATGTGTACCCATAGCGGGGACAGCCCTTGTCCTTGCCTGTCTGCCCCACCGACCACCTGTAACCCCCACCGACTGCTGAGGCCTCTGGCTGTGTGTCTGAAGGCTATTACTAAATTGGCAATCGTTGCAGCAGCATCTGAAAAGGATCGAGACGGTGGCCCATGTGTCAGACCCCGCCCAACACCCTGAGGACCCAGCCGCCCATCGGGCCAGGGTGAGACCAAAGGAGGAGGCCCATGACAGCCAGGGTGTACAAGCACCACTGTTCGTTCGAAGAGATGACGGACAGTGCGTGCTACAGGAGGCTCCGCCTCAACAAGGAGATGATGCGGCACAGCCCTGAGCTTTTACGCCTTGGGATCCTTCCAGGGCTTGAGCGGGGACCTGCGTGGCATCCCGCAGCCCACCAGTCACGGATGCCCTGTTTGCACGGGCGGCAAACAACATCAATTTTGGCATGGACCAAGCCCAATAAGATGCCCGGACAGCAGGATTCCTAGCTCTACTGTTATATCTTTGTGTGTCACCAGGATGCACATCAGAGGTAGAGGCAGCTGTGAACCTGCTGGAGTGTCGCTGACATCTCCCTCTGAATATCCCGGTGGCTCCCTAATGTCTCCCATCATCTCCAGGATAGCCTTGTCCACAGGCTCCGCATTTAGCTGGGTCCTGAGATCGGCAGACGTCCGATTGCTGTCTCCCCTGTGCGTTACTGCCTCTACCTGATGTGCACAAGCAACTGAAGTGCTCACCAAGTAACAATACAGCACAGGAACGGGTCCTTCAACCCTCCAAGCCTGTGCTGATCACGTGTCCTCACTCGACCAACCACCTGTATCCTTCTATCCCCCATCTGTTCATGTGCCTATCCAGATAAGTCTTAAAGGTCGTTAACGTATCTGCCTCAACCACCTCACTTGGCAGTGCATTCCAGGCCACCACCACCCTCTGTGTAAAAACAACTTCCACCGCGCATCTCCACTGAACCTATCCCCCTCACCTTGAACTTGTGCCCTCTTGTAATTTTCAATTCCGCCCTGGGAAAAAAGCCTCCAACTGTTCACTCATCTATACCCCTAATAATCCCATAATCAATGCATCACAGCTGCTATTCCCACCCTCCACTAGCGCAGAGATACGCACCTCTGTGGAGAACGTTAGTGGCCACTCTTCTGAGACACAATCTGGTGTCCTGATAGAAGTTTATAAACTTATTTTTGACTTGGAGGGCAGCTAGACAACTAGTTAACATACTGATAGTTTTAGGTGACTCGATTCTTTAATGTTGGAAAATTATCTTTAAAATAGAAACTGAATTTTGTTCTCCATACCAGGAAAGGGGGGGTCTGGTGGAAGGAGAAACTGCAAATTTTGTAAGTCTAAAATAAAAACCGAATCTGCCAGAACTACGTTGTTAATATTTATCAAGAGAAAAGTAATATTTGTTTCCTACCCTTCTTCAGATTTACTATCAGGTGACGCTGTAGTGTGTCATGGTGGCACAGTGGTTAGCAATCCTGCCTCACCATGCCAGGGACCTGGGTTCGAATCCGGTCTTGGGTGACTGTCTGTGGAGTCTGCACGTTCTCCCCGTGTCTGCATGGGTTTCCTTTGGGTGCTCCCGTTTCATCCCACAGTCCAAAGATGTGCAGATTAGGTGGATCAATGTGCACGGTTATGGTGCTGGCGAGTGGGCCTCGGTAGAGTGCTCTTTTGGAGGGTTGGCGCACACCCAATGGGCCAAATGGCCTCCTGCACAGTCGGGATTCTATGGATTTATAAAAACGCACTGATTTGTATTTACAGCAGTTTGATTTGATTCTGCACGTGTTGATATTTAAAATTGCTTTCAAAGCTTTGTGATTGTTCGCTGTTGTTTTGTTCTTAAGCTGAATTGTTACTTAGGTTTAGTTCTCCAAGGTGTTGGGACACCTAATACCACACACACATGAGTGCTTTGACATAACGTGCAATCTTTTGATTGTCACAACTGATCCCACTGCTGTTCTTGGCTTGCCAAAAGTGCACTGCAAGTATCAGATTCACCCCCACTTAACCAAAGGAATGGAGACCAATTGTTTGTCCCTATCAAGGACAGGGTTGAGATCAGTTAATTCATTACAGACGAGAGATTGCACCTTGGATAATCGACATCTGTATGAATTGACTTTCCATGGGATGGACTCATTGAGCCATCAGTGGATACTTGTATATTGTTAGGAAACAAAGGTATCTTTAAGGGATTTATACTTGCATTGGTAAGCATTATAAATAAGGCATAGTTTTAAGTGAGTTTAATTTGATGTTTCTGTGCCTAGAAGGGTAAAATCTGAAATTGGATTAATGCTGGGAAAAGGTGTTTGTATGTGTGGGGGTTGGTTAATTTCCAACTGTGTTTTTATTGTGTTTAGAAAGGGCTGTGGCATGAAGAATAAATAAAAGGCATTAATTTGTTGGTGGTGCTTAGCAATTGGGGCCTTGTAAGGTAGAGAAGTTTTTAAGTTTTAGTTAGCTAATTTGATTGCAGTTGAAGATGGGCAATGAGAGAAGACAGCACTCAGCTGTGCTTTGGAAGAATTGGTCTTAGAAGGTTAAGGGAGGGAACACCTTTCTCAGCTTTGCCAGAAGAAAAGCTGCACCATGGAGAAATGGTGAAGAAAATCATGTGCAAGATCTGAAAAGCAGCTTGTTAAGGAAACTAGAAAAATATTAAAAAGTTTCCAACACATCTGAGGTAAAAGGTACGAGAACCGAGTTCAGTAAAGACAGACTACTGCTGAGATGCAAGAAAGATATCTTCAGTGATTTTCAGCCTGTGGGAGGTTGGTTAACTCAGTTGGCTGGACGACTGGTTTGTAATGCAGAGCGAGCCAACAGCACGGGTTCAATGCCCGTACCGGCTGAGGTTGCCATGTAGATCCCGCTTTCGCAACCTGTCCCTCGTCTGAGGGGTGGTGACCCTCAGGTTAAATCACCACCAATCAGCTGCCTCTCAAAAGGGAGAGGAGCCTTTGGGACTGTGACGACTTTCATTCACCACAGCCTGTGGAACATGTTGAAATAACTATGGAAATTGATTGGCTCTCGGGGTTTGTGTAGAAGCAGTTTAAGACTAAGGGAACCTAAAAGGGGGTGGTGTAAAATTCTGGACTGGTGAAGCGGAAGCTTTGTCTAACAGTGTAATTTGTAAAATGTGGTCTGGATTTTGTGATGCAAACTGCTAAGACAAAGCATACTTGTGAGAGAAAGTTTTGAAGCGTGTTTTGGATACTGGAATTTGGAAACTCTCGCGTGACAATCTGGAGAAATTCTGAGGAGGCATCCACAAACATTCACTTGGGGTTCAGAGTGGAGAGTGTATTTGACCACAGTGATTTTGTGTGCTTAAAGGGACTTTTGTGTGTTAATAAGACCATTGCGCCTAAGGAAGTACTTTGCAATCTGAATTGATCCTAAAACCTGTGTGTAATTCATGAACTAAAGGAGTTTTGTATTATAATCCAGTTTTTATATTTATTCCCTTGTTAAAACAAATCAGTGATCCTTTGACTCAGTTCCTCCACATTTGTGCAAAAAAACGTAAAAGCCGTTCTTTGAGTCAGCATTCCGATCTGGAATCTTCCCATCCAGTTGTAACCAACTGTGATTGTTAGTATATGGTATTTAGTGATTTTCAAATCCCATCTTCCCCGAAAGAATGTCTAATTTATTTTGGCTGCCTTGTTGTACCAAGTAAGATCCAAATTATGCACATTTAAATTGCTTTCCCAATTCAACCATTAAGAAAGTATGTCTATGCAAATCCAGATATTATTATACTCTACTCAAAGCTCGGATGTTGCTTTTCCCCCTCCAATACTCCGATTAAGCTTGGGACAGCAAATGCTTGAGGCCGCAAGTGTTTAAACCCATGACCTTCTGACTTTGGAGACTAGAGTGCTATCGATGTTAAAAGGTTTGCACCCGAGGTTGGACGTTGAGCTTGTCAAGCATACCAACAACCAGGTCTAGACAGTTAGGAGGAAGGTGAAAGGTGGAGACTGGAGGTAGAGGCGTTGGTCCTATAGAATAAATCACTTTTTTGATATCCTTCTCCAGATCTGTCAGGACCACATTAGGCCTTACTGCTCTATGCCAGAAATTGTGTACACAATTCCACTATCAGCTGCTTTTCCCACTCAACACTGTGCCATTCCAACCTCACCTTTGTGGCTACATAATGTTGTCATAAACCAGGTGCGTTATCATAAACCGAGTGCATCTTAAACTAAGTATAAAGTTGAGAATTCAGTGCAGAGATATAAAGCAGTGTTGCTTTTTACTTCCAGTACTTATTGTGGTTTATGTAAACCTGAGGCAGTAAGTATTTGTCCAGTGTTTTAGTGTAAGATACAAGTTAATGTGTTGTATAAAAAAAAACTTAGAACAGATTAATATATGGGAGAGCAGTTTGTGTGCCTGGACTTGCAATTTGTCGATAACCGGTCTGTGCCAAGTGAATGCATCTGCAGGAAGCTTGGCTTTCTCTAACCCCTCCCATTCAGAGTTATTGACATGGGGAGACTCTCTGACCTATAAGGAAGGGGGAGGAGTATCAGGACAGATTGCTTACAGATCTTAGTCACACCAAGTGTTCCCTGCAATCTGCGCACATGCATGGCTGCGCAGCAACTCTGAAGTTATTGTGCAGGCTGCTCATAAACTGACTGTACTGTGTACTGAAATGAATATGCCATGCAAAACAGAAAAACTTTAGTGAAGACATTTGCCACACCTTCTGAGGTGCAGGATCAGAATTAGATATATGATCAGTAGCGCAGAGTCAAGTAAGATAGAGAATGACAACACCCAGAAACTGCTCCTATCCAACACAGACAAGACCTTTGCTATCCCTGAAGTTAATGAAGGACAGCCAGATTCCTAGCCATATCACCTTGGAGTCGGCCATATCACCTTGGAGTCGGAGGCTGTCAGAAACAGGGAGGAGGAGTGATGCATAATGTTAGAGGGCATTTAGTAATTATGGGGGCAAAAAACATCCTTTTGTAAACAGGATTGAGGACTCATACTTCCGACCTGGTGCCAGGATGATGGACCTCTGGAACTGGCATGAAACTATATTGGAAAGGGCAGGGGATGAACCAGAATTTGTGGTCCATGTTGGCACCACTAACTTGAATAGTTAAGGTCCCTGGATTATTACATGAGCCATGTGCAAATTGACCGATTAGGGAGGTGAATAAAAACAAAAGTGCTGGAAAAAATCAGTAGGTCTGACGGTATCAGTGAAGAGAGAAAGTGCGAATGTTTTGAGTCAGATATGACTCTCCCTCAGAATCACAGATTGGTAGAAATGTGACAGGTTTTTACTGTTTTTAAAAAAAGATGGGGTGGGGGGAAGGGTAGGTGGAGTAAAATTGAAGGAAGATTAAATACCAAAAATGTCATGGAACAAAAGACAACGGGAGTGGTAATGGTTGTAGTGAAGATCCAAATCGTGGCTCCAGAGTAGATGTTAATGACAGAATAAAGGTCAACTCAGTCTGAAAGCAAAAATATGAACACAAGATACAAACTGGCATGGAGGGTGGGGTGGGAGATTCAAAATGGAGATCGGAGTTCATGGTCTGAAGTTGTTAAGCTCAGTGTTGAGTCCAGAAGGCTCTAAAGTGCCTGATCAGGAGCTTATGTTGGACTTCACTGGAACATTGTCACAGGCCAAGGTCAGAAATGAGAACAAGATGGTGAGTTGAAATGGAAAGCGACCAGAATCTTGCTCGTGGGCTGAGCCGAGGTGTTCTGCAAAGCAGTCATACAGTCTGCATTTGGTCTCCCCAAGGTAAAGGACACTGGATTGTGAGCAGAAAATATAGTAGAGCAAGTTGAAAAGTACAAGTAAGTCGGTGCTTCACCTGGAATGTGAAGGTCGGGAGACGGTATGTTGGGAAAACAATTCCATTTCATAGGAATCTGACACCAGTACTAAGACGGAATGAAGAACTATGCCATTGAACTCATTTCACCCAAATCCGGCTGGGACGTGAATCCAAACAGTAGGCTCAAGGACTTTGTAAAACAAGTAAATGGGAGTGCTCGGTGGAAAGGATGGTATAAACAATAGTTCCCAAGTGAAAAGGAAAGAGAGTGGTAGAGCAACAATCACGATTGTGTTCTGTGCATAACAGGTAAAACTAAAAGATGCAAAGTAAATTGAACCAAGAGAGAAATAGAAATGTGTGACTGAAACGTGAAAGCAGGACAAGTTAGGTTGTGTGGCCTAAATGAGAGTTCTTGAAACAAATGCATGGAATACAAGAAACAAAAAAAATTGTAAGTGTAGATTTAACTTGGAGGGTATGATATGGTGCCCATTCCTACGATATGACTGCAAAATGAACATGAATTTGAACCAAATATACCAGGATACAAATCTAGATGAGGAAGATAGGGGACATAGCAGAGGGGGAGGAGTAGCCTCAGCGTGCAAGTCTCCAATCACATCACTGATTTTTTTTTTCATTTATAAATTTAGAGTACCCAATTCTTTTTTTCCAATGAAGAGGCAATTTAACGTGGCCAAATCACCTACCCTCCACATCTTTTGGGTTGTGGGGGTGAAACCCTCACACACAGGGAGAATGTGCAAACTCCTCACGGACAGTGACCCAGAGCCGGGAACGGACCTGGGACCTCGCCACCATGAGGCAGCAGTGCTAACCACTGCGCCGCCGTGTAACGTGCAACATTTCACTGATAAGAAGGGGAGATAACATGGTGTATACAGGTAAAATTAAGAAATGCAAAATATTTTAAGACTGTAGTGGCTGTTCTGGTAGCAACTGTGAAGTAGCCAAATTTATAAATGCATAGATTAGATGCATGCAACAAGCAGTGTGGTTTTGATGGGGAATTTGCAGCTTTCATACGAATTGAGATAAGCAAACTCGTTATGTCAGTAAGAAGTCTGACAACACCAGGTTAAAGTCCAACAGGTTTGTTTCAAACACGAGCTTTTGGAAGAGGTATGTTCCAGAAACATATATGTAGACAAATTCAAAGATGCAAGACAATGCTTAGAATGCGAGCATTTGCAGGTAATTAAGGGGGCAGGAAAGGATGTCCCGAAGCGTGGTACATTGGCGAGACCATGCAGACGCTGCGACAACGAATGAACGGACATCGCGTGCCAATCACCAGGCAGGAATTTTACCTTCCAGTCGGGGAACACTTCAGCAGTCAAGGGCATTCAACCTCTGATCTCCGGGTAAGCGTTCTCCAAGGCGGCCTTCAGGACGTGCGACAACGCAGAATTGCCGAGCAGAAACTTAGAGCCAAGTTCTGCGCACATGAGTGCGGCCTCAACTGGGACCTGGGATTCATGTCGTATTACATTCATCCCCCACCATCTGGCCTGGGCTTGCAAAATCCTACCAACTGTCCTGGCTTGCGCAAATTATGATCCCTCAGAGGAGGCTCATAACGAGAAGTGGGTAGTAAAGAGATTGACATTAAGTTTCTACAAAGATGCAAGAAAGCAGACAAGATCCCGAAAGGTCTACAGATCACAAACCACTCAAGTCGACCTACAACACAGACTATGCTGAGAGACTCTGCCGTCGCACCTCTCTCGCACTCCTCAACCACCTCTGTTGCTAACTTTCTCCTTAGTTCAATTGTTCTGTTTTATTACCTTTGCTCTCGGGTCGCCAGGAATCTTTATGATACCGCCACGAGGTTCAAGTCTGAGTAATGATCAATAACTCAATACACCGATTAGTAAGATTCAAATCAAAGCACATTTATTATACACAGTAATCGCTACTCATGCACAAATTCTACGTCTAAGCTACTTCTACAACTAACAGGCCTATACTTAACTTCGGACTGGCCCACCAGGTCAGGGGAACAAATGGCCTTTCGTTCGGGTTCTGAGTCTGCGGGATTTGAAGTTGGTACGGATTGGTAGCTAGGAGCGCCTATCTCATAGCGAGCGTTGAATTAAGACTTACTTCTGTCAGCGGTCAATGCACCGGTCACAGTCAATGTTGGTTCGTATTGCTGGGTGACTCGAGCAGGATGAAGAGGTGAAGAGTGCGAGTTGAACTTGGGGCTTAACTTTTATAGTCCCCAGGGGCTTCCCGCCTTTCAGGGCGGACCCTGTACCTGGCCCCAAGTGATTGGACTTTGTCCCAATCGCTTGGTTCGATTTCTCCAATACTGGAGCAGTTCCCTGATCGATGGGCGGTCTTGAGCTGCTTGTTCACCTCCTTTGTGTTGGCTCCTGCTGGCGCCGGGGAGTCTGGCTTTGCTTTGTGTGTCCAAAATGTTACTTATTGTTCCCGGGGATTGCTCATCAGTATGTAGATGGCTGCTACATTGTTATGCTGATGGTCGCTGGTATCGATGTTGTCTGGCCTTTTGCAGAGTTAAATACACAGCAAACCTGCACCTGCTGGTTTCTGTCTATGTTGGCTGACTTTCCCATCAGCCTTTGCCATTCGCCATTTTAAATCCGGAGTTGGCCAATTTAGGTGGCTACACCTCGTACGCCAGCTCTACAGTAGACAACGCAACCTGGAAACCAAGATAGAGGCCATATTCTCAGCTTGCGCTGAGGACGCAGCAGACCAGCTGCGGAACACCGCCAAACAGATGAGACAACGATACTATGCCACCTATATGCACACCAAGAACAGGAAGCTTGAGAAACTCTGCATCACCACCAGCAGCAACCAAGCCTCCCCGGTACCACAGTAGAAAACAATACAGGGAAATCTATTGTCAACTTGTCGGACTACACCCATCAACCAGACGATATCGAAGTCCCCGGCAGAGGGCTCAATTTCTGCACCACCACCAAAATGGACCCCATCAGTCTCGCGGCAGACACGGAGGAATTCATCAGGTGAATGAGGCTCCGGGAATTCTTCCACAGACACCAAGAGGCTGACAGTGAACCCAAGGCGACTACCAACTAACCGGAACAGCAGACCGAGAGATCTGCGGTGCGGCAACCGAAATGGAAAGAGTCGAATTGGCCGCCTCCGGAAGGCCGCTGCCCTAGACTCGACATGTATGCTCAAGCCGTCAGGAGTCGCGTCAATGCCAGATTCATCAGTCGCATTCACAAGACAGCCCCGAACGTCACCCAAGCACAACGCAATGCCATCCGCGCTCTCAAGACCAACCGCAACTTCGTCATCAAACCAGCAGACAAAGGAGGGGCCACCGTCACACCGAACAGAACGGACTACTGCAAAGAAGTATACCGACAACTCAACAACCAGAAACGCTACAGACAGTTACCCGTAGATCCGACCAAGGAACACATCCGCCAACTCAACAGACTGATCACGACCTTGGATCCAGGCCTTCAGAGCACTCTACGTGCTCTCATCCCACGTACTCCCCTCACTGGAGATCACTACTGCCTTCCGAAAATACACAAGACCAACACACCAGGCCGTCCCGTTGTTTCAGGCAATGGGACCCTGTGTGAGAACCTCTTTGGCATCTTGAAACCCATCGTACAAGGTACGCCCAGCTTCTGTTGCGAGACGACGGACTTCCTACAGAAACTCAGCACCCATGGAACAGTTGAACCAGGAACATTCCTCGTCACAATGGACGTCTCGGCACTCTACACAAGCATCCCCCATGACGACGGCATTGCTGCAACAGCCTCAGTACTCAACACCTACAACTGCCAATCTCCAGACGCAATTCTGCAACTCATCCGCTTCATTCTGGATCACAACGTCTTCACCTTCGACAACAAGTTCTCCATCCAGATGCATGGAACAGCCATGGGGACCAAATTCGCACCTCAAGATGCCAACATCTTCATGCACAAGTTTGAACAAGATCTCCTCACTGCACAGGACCTTCAACCGAAGTTATACACCAGATACATCGATGACATTTTTTTCCTTTGGACCCACGGCGAAGAATACCTGAAATGACTACACGATGACATCAGTTAAGTTCCATCCCACCATCAGACTCACCATGGACTACTCTCCAAAATCAGTTGCATTCTTGGACACACTCATCTCCATCAAGGACAGTCACCTCAGTACTTTGCTTTACTGCAAGCCCACAGATAACCTCACAATGCTCCACTTCTCCAGCTTCCACCCTAAACACATTAAATAAACCATCCGCTATGGACAAGGCCTCCGTATACACAGGATCTGCTCAGACGAGGAGGAGCATAACAGACATCTACAGACGCTGAAAGATGCCCTCGTACAAACGGGATATGGCGCTCGACTCATCGATCGACAGTTCCAACGCGCCACAGCAAAAACCGCACCGACCTCCTCAGAAGACAAACACGGGACACAACCAATAGAGTACCCTTCGTCGTCCAGTACTTTCCCGGAGCAGAGCAGCCTTCAACACATAATCGATGAAGATGAACATCTTGCCAAGGTCATCCCCACACCCCCACTACTTGCCTTCAAACAACCGCGCAACCTCAAACAAACCATTGTTTGCAGCAAACTACCCAGCCTTCAGAACAGCGACCACGATAACACAACAACCCTGCCATGGCAATCTCTGCAAGACGTGCCAAATCATCGACATGGATACCGCCATTACACGCGAGAACACCACCTATCAGGTATGCGGTACATACTCATGCGACTCGGCTAACGTTGGCTACCTCATACGCTGCAGGAAAGGATGTCCCGAAGCGTGGTACATTGGCAAGACCATGCAGACGCTGCGACAACGAATGAACGGACATTGCGCGACAATCACCAGGCAGAAATGTTCCCTTCCAGTTGGGGAACACTTCAGCAGTCAAGGGCAATCAGCCCCTGATCTCCGGGTAAGCGGTCTCAAAGGCGGCCTTCAGGACGCGCGACAACGCAGAATCGCCGAGCAGAAACTTATAGCCAAGTTCCACACACATGAGTGCAGCCTCAACCGGGACCTGGGATTCATGTCGCATTACATTCATCCCCCACCATCTGGCCTGGGCTTGCAAAATCCTACCAACTGTCCTGGCTTGACACAATTCACACCTTTTTAACCTGGGGTTACCCCTATCTCTGGATCTGTAAAGACTTAATTACCTGCAAATGCTCACATTCTAAACATTGTCTTGCATCTTTGAATTTGTCTATATATATGTTTCTGGAACATACCTCTTCATTCACCTGAGGAAGGAGCAGTGCTCCGAAAGCTGGTATTTGAAACTTTAAGCTGGTGTTGTAAGACTGCTTGGACATATTTAAATAGATCCCCACCAAGCCTTTGACTGTGACGCTCTTTCTCACTATCCTCATCACTGTCATCCAACTGTATGTTTCCCTTTACGCCTGCCAATATTAACTGACTCATGTTTCATGTCTATTTTCTGAAGTTCAAACTCTCTCTCTTTATCTTTTTCCCTGATCTGTATCTCCCTTTCTCTTTCTTCTTGTTCTCTATCTCGTATTCAAGCTGCTTTAATTCTTTTTCATGTTCCATTTGTTTAAGTTGTAACTGAATTTTTGCCATTTCCAACGAGTCAAACTGTATCTCAGGCAATTTTAAATGCTTCGCCACCGCCATAATTACCTCACTTTTCGCATTTGTCAGGTAATGTTAACTGCAATGTTTTTGCCAAATCTAACAGTCTGCTTTTAGTCTCTGTCCGTAAGGTACTGCGTGTGACTGGCTCCACCCCCAAAAACTTCTGAGCCTCTGAAAGAGCCATTGTCCACAACACACTCCCCACTTAAACTCGAATACCACACCTGAAAAGCAACCATAATATACTCACCCCTCACTGTCTTTAAGTCCACTCAGCCAATCCAATAGACTTGTATCCCCTTCGAGCCCCCAATTAGTTATGGGCCAGGGTTTAGAGAACCCCAAAGTGTATACATGGAGTTCACCTGACCCACAACTTTTGATAGATTGTGGTATGGGGAGCACACGGCCCACTCTACAGGTGTAGTACAGCAGAAATGGAAAAGTATTTTTTAAAGCAAAAGAATGTTTATTCTATGAACTCAAGTTAACCTTTTTAAAACACAATGAACATCTTAGCAACCATCAATTCAAATACAACCCCCAAAGAATACAACACTAAGTAATGCTTAAGCTATCCTTTTAACATCCAGAAGACTTTAAAAACATACCTTTAAACAGAAACACATCAGATTAAAGTCACTACTGAGAGTAGTTATTAGTTTTAAATCACCAAAGGATCGATTTACAGTCTTTAGAATAGAGAGAGAGAGACTAATACCCCTTCTGGCTGTGACTGCAGCTATCCAGGTCTCAAAATGAAACTAAATCACACCCTGCAACAAACAGCCGAATACAAAAGTAAAAAACCGACAGAGAGCCCAGCTTCACCCACACTCTGACATCACTGATAAACACCCATTTTTTAAAGGTACATTTCTCAAACACCCATTTCTTAAAGGTACTCTCACATGACAGTGTTCAAGAAAAGATGTTATACATGTACTAGTTTGTAGCTCGTCTTTTATTGGACGTGAGCATTGCTGGCTAGGTCGGTATTTGTTGCCCATCCCAAACAGTCCTTGAGAAGGTAATGATGATCTACCTTCCTGAACCATTGTGGTCAATCTGGTATGGATACACCCAGGGTGCTGTTGGGATGGGAGTTTCAGGATGGTGAAGACATGGCCCATCTATACAGATCAGTTTCCCTCTGAAGCCTTTTGCAGAGATGAAGGAGGTTAAATATAGTTCTATATTTCTCTTATAGTCCCAAGTTAGTGTGCAGTTTTGAGGGGAGCTTGTATCTGGTGGTTTTCCCATGCATCTGCTGCCCTCGTCCTTTAGAGGTTGCAGTTTTGGAAGTTACTATTGAAGGAACCTTGGGTGCTGCAGTGCATCTTGTGTATCGTACACATTGCTGCCATCGTGCATCTGTAGTGGAGGACGTGAATGGTAAATGTGGGGGGTGGGGTGCTGGTGAAGCAAGCTGCTTTGTCCTATTTGCCGAATGAGACAGCCAATTATTAGGAACTGGAGAGTGATCAGGAGCAAAGTGGTCCTTTGAAAACTGGTACTGGTGATATTGTAAATGAAAATGAGGAGGTGGCAGACGTGCTGATTAATATTTTGCATTAGTATTTAGAGGAATAGGATAGCATGTCTAGTGTCCCAAGGAACTAATATTGAATTGGGGACAATAACTCACCAAAATTAATATAAGCAAAATATTGGTGAAGAAAATAATGTCACTAAAGTAACAAATTCCGAGGACCAGGTGGCTTCCATCCGACGGCTGGAAGGAAGTAGGTTAACAACATTGCAAATGTCACAACTATGATTTTCCGAGGTTTTCTTTGGCAATCATTTGTTTATAATGTAATGCGGCACATATCAATCCAATTTCTGAATGGTGAGAGGGGAAACTGAGGAATTATAGACCGGTCAGCCTAACATTTGTTGTTGGGAAATTAGTCAAGTCTAATTAGGCGAGAGAAACAGAGGACCTAAAATCTTTGGCTGGAGAGTCAGCATGGACGGGCAGCACGGTAGCATTGTGGATAGCACAATTGCGTCACAGCTCCAGGGTCCCAGGTTCGATTCCGGCTTGGGTCACTGTCTGTGCGGAGTCTGCACGTCCTCCCCGTGTGTGCGTGGGTTTCCTCCGGGTGCTCCGGTTTCCTCCCACAGTCCAAAGATGTGCAGGTTAGGTGGATTGGCCGTGATAAATTGCCCTTAGTGTCCAAAATTGCCGTTAGTGTTGGATGGGGTTGCTGGGTTGTGGGGATAGGGTGGAGGTGTTGACCTTGGGTGGGGTGCTCTTTCCAAGAGCCGGTGCAGACTCGATGGGCCGAATGGCCTTCTTCTCTGTAAATTCTATGACTTGTAAAGGATGAGTCATGCCTGACACAACCTGATTTTAAAAAAAAGATGTGACAGAAGTACTAGACAGGGGACTGTCCATGTGGATTTCTGGAAGTCATTTGATAACATCCCTCAAGAAACTGTAGGCTAAGTTTAAGCTCATGAAATTGAAGGCAAATTATTGACCTGGTTAGGAAATTGGCTAAGTTGCAAGAGAAAGTGAACAAGGATAATGGGCAAATATTACCTAATTGGGAGGAAGTGTCTGGGAGTATTCCACAAGGTTGTGTTGTGGCCACAATTATTCACAACATTCCGAGTGTTTGCCGAGTATACAAATATTGGTGGCTTTGTAAGCAGTGTAGATGGCAGCACAAAATTGCAAGTGATATTGCTAGATTTAGGTGCTGGTTAGATCGGTTGACTAAATGGTTAGTGTGTCGCACAGAATAATGCCAACAGTGCAGGTTTTATTCCCATCCTGGCTGAAGTAGAATTGGGCCCTGCCTCCATGCAATGAGTGCAAATTGCCATGAAAATACATCTGGATGAAGCATCAGCTGACAATGAGCCAAGGACCTGCCGTTAGAAATGTGACAATTGCAGGATTTTAGATGTATTGGATTATAAACATTTGGCAATTTGAGGGTTAACAGCATTGGTTAGTGTGTGTTGACGACTGCAGTCATGTTTTTAAAAATAATTTTATTTTGCAAGACCAAATGCTTTTAGGAGCCAGAGGTGAAATTGACCAGTGTATTTAGCCTGGGCTAATTCAATGTTGTTTGACTAGGGGGAATCCCTGGCGAGTTAATTTGTTTTCAGCTTGGGGGGGATGAATGTTATTGCTAGGTGGAGCTAAGGTATTCAGACATTTTGAGAAAGCATTCTGCGTTGAGTTCTGATCGAACTAACCAGTTAGTCCACAAGTAAGGGGGGGGGGATTCTCCGAGCCCCGTGCCAGGCCGGAGAATCGCCGCAACCGCGCCCCGACGCCGGCGCGTGATTCTCCGAGGTGCGGAGAATCGCCGCCTTTTGCGCCGGCGTGTTTGGCATGGCGCCGGCCATGGGCCGCTGGAATCAGCGGGGCCGCCGATTCTCCAGCCTGGATGGGCTTAGCGGCCACGCGCATCCGGCAGAGACCCGCCGGCGCCGTTCACCCCTGGTTGCTGCCGGTGGGAACTCTGCGGGAACGGTCGGGGGCGGCCTGTGGGGGGGGGGGGGGGGGGGGGTCTCCTTCACCGGGGGGGATCGTAGGATAATAAAAAAGAGTAATAGTATTTAAAGCAGTACAGACTTCCCTGAGGACAAGGGGAAAACTGAAACAAATCTGTTAATACAGCTTCTTGAAGACTAGCCAGAGTCTACAGGGCTTCTAACAGGAGCCAAATCTGTTTTGTAAAGCAATAACTATTCTGTGCCATTGGGAGAGACTGAAAATTCGTGTTTTTTTAATTGGAAATAGAGATAGTGATTAAGGGTATTGCATAAACTGTATTGAGTAGTATTTTTTAAGGAGTAATTGTAAGCTATTTCCGGGTGTGTTGTGAAAGAGTTTAATATTGCATTACCGTTTGTTTTAAAATACCAAATCCCTATTTCATAATGCAATCACTCCTGGAGCAGAGCAAAGTATTCTTTCTGCACAGTCTTATAAAACAACATATTGGTGTTTCAGTCCAATATCCTAGCCACTGTTGGGATCTGGTATGGGATTGCAATAAAATTCGGAGCTCTTTACTGGAATCTTAAGTATACAGCTTCAGTGGGTAGCAATGTTGCTTCACAGCGCCAGGGTCCCAGGTTTGATTCCTGGCATGGGTCACCGACTGTGTGGACTCTGCACGTTCTCCCTGTGTCTGCATGGGTTTCCTCCGGGTGCTCCGGTTTCCTCCCACAAGTCCTGAAAGATGTGCTGATAGGTAATTTGGACATTCTGAATTCTCCCTCTGTGTACCCGAACGGGCGCTGGAATGTGGCGACTAGGGGCTTTTCACAGTAACTTCATTGCAGTGTTAATGTAAGCCTACGTTTGACAATAAAGATTATTATTATTAAATAATTCCTTGTTTGGCTTGGGGTTATTGAACTTGCAGACAGTGAGTGTGTGTGGAACGATTGCATTCTTTCAGGTTTTGAAATTTAAGTAGGGAGTGACTGGAGATGGCTATTTCAGTTGCAAATGTGTTCCTGGGTATGGAAGAGATTACTCTGGATGGTTTACAAAGGGAGACAAAAGCAAAACTTTTGTGTTTGATAGAGAAGCTGCAGTTAACCTTATCTAAAGGGGTGAGGAAAGTAAAGATAATAGCTCAGCATTTAATGGAAAGGAGATAGATTGCAGTAGAAATGGAAACATTCGCAAAAGAAGAATGGGAAAAGGAATCCGAGAGAATTTGAACTTCGGAAACTGGCACAGCAAAAGGAAAAGCTGAGGAAGGTCTCGAGGAATATTTCCTTGTTAATAGCTTAGTAGGGGTACACTAATAAAGATGATTATTATGTGTTTAAATATATTCAAGCATTGCCGAGATTTGATGAGAAGTCATGGCAGCCTTTTTCATTTCATTTGAGAAAATAAATAATTGAATTGGCCAAAGACCATGTGGGTAGTGTTGGTCCAAAAAAGGTTGATAGGTAGAGCTACTGAATTGTCTGCATCACTATCAGAGCAAGGTAGGGGTTATGATGAAGTGAGGAAAACCATATATACAGTGTATATGAACTAGTGACAGAAGCGTATAGAAGTTTAAAAATCTAAGGAAAGAATCAAGTTAGGCATGTATAGAATTCAAAAGAATGAACCAAAATAATTTTGAGAGGTAGATAAAAGCATTAAAATGAACCAATCTTATGATGCTCTTAGGGAAACTATTATTTTAGAGGAATTTAAAGATTAACTCCCCGCAATAGGGAGAACTCCTGTGGAAGAGCAAAGAGTTAAAACTGCTAGACTGGCAACAGAAATGGCAATTTGATTCTGAATTGGTTCACAAAGCAAAGTCTGGTTTTCAACATCAATTTAAATCTGTGAAGGAAAAAAACTGGGGAAATGAGAGATGCACAGGTGGTCCATGCAAAGGAGGTTTAGTTGGTGATGTGGAGAGTGTGCCTCAGAGTAAAAAGGAAACCTATGATAGTGGTAGAGAGACAAGAAAACACAAATGTTTTAATTGTAATAAAGTTGGAGATGTGAAGTCGCAGTGTTGGTGGCTTAAGAAATGTACTGGGAAGACGGACTTGGTGAAACAGGGTACACCAGTGAGGTTTATTAAAGGGAGAAGAGAAAACATTGTCCCAGTGGAAGAAATGCAACAGAGTGTACAGCCTGTTCAAAGGTTGGTTGATAAACATGTGCCAGAACCTTTCGAAGGATTTTATTTGTGAGGGTACAGTTACTTGTGCGTACAAGGTGGAGTCTGGAAGGAGATTAAGATCTTAAGGAGCAGGAGCAAATAATAAGAATCTTTATTAGTGTCACAAGTAGGCTTACATTAACACTGCAATGAAGTTACTGTGAAAATCCCTTCGTTGCCACACTCTGGCGCCTGTTCGGATATACTGAGGGAGAATTCAGAATGTCCAATTCACCTAACAGCACGTCTTTTGGGACTTGTGGGAGGAAACTGGAGCACCCGGAGGAAACCCACGCAGACACAGGGAGAATGTGCAGACTCCACACAGACAATGATCCGAGCTGGGAATCTAATCCAGGTCCCTGGCCTTGTGAAGCAACAGTGCTAACCAATGTGCTACCGTGCCACCCTGTCAGTCTTTAATGGTGAGAGATAAGGTGGTATGTAGTTTGGAAGCAGTATTGCGAGAAAAAGTGCTAATATGTGGAATTAGTGGTGAGGAGCAGTGTGCCACTATGTAAGGTAAGGTTAGAGGGTCCCGTGAAAGATGAAGTGGTGGGAGGAGTAATAAAAAAAATGACATTTTTCAGGGGTACAATTTATCCCAGTTAATAATATCACTGGGTCACAGGTCGGCCCCCCTCTCCATGAAGAGTTCTGGCTGATCTGATACCCTAAAGACTGCCACTTTTCGGCATGGTTCCACCCCCACAACCCTGGTCATTGCCTCAAAGAAGGTGGCCCACAACATGTGGGTGTGGTTGGCTGGGCCTTCCTGGAACCGTTCATATTTGTCCTCCACCTCCGGAAAAAAACACTTTTGGGCTCTGGTTAGGTGCACTCTGTGCACCACCCTTAGCTGTGGTGCATACCTGGAAGGGAGGTTGGTGGCGTTGGCAAGCGTTATGGTCCTACCTGGGACCTTGTGGGGCGATTCCTGACTTGGACTTTGAATGAGCTGATAGTGGGTGGGGACTGGAACTTGGTGCAGGAGCCAAGGCTGGACAGGTCGCAGTCACGCTCGCTTTCCCAGTCGGGGTACTGAAGGCGTTGACTGGGCTTGTGGAAGAAATGGGAGAGTGGACCCGTGGAGGCTTTTGCACCGGGTGAGCGGGAGTTTTCGTTTTTCTCCTCTGTCCATAAGGTTTACTTGAGGATAGATTTTTTTTTTGGTGGTAGGGAAGGTGCTGTTGGCTGGAGTTAAGGGGTCAGAGTACCCAGCGATAGCAATTTCGGATCATGCACCGCATTGGGTGGACATGGTTTTGGAGATAGGGACAGTGCAGAGGCCTGGGTGGGGAATGGATATGGGGTTGCTGGAGGACCAAGGTTTTTGTGAAAAGATTGGGAAGATAATTGAGGAATACGTGGCTTTTAATTGCATGGGAAAGGTATCACAGACAGTGGTACGGGAGGCTCTGAAGGCGGTGGTGAGGGGGGAGGTGATATCGTTTAAGGCGAAGGTGGATAAAGAGGAGAGGGTGTTGCGGCAAAGGTTGATAGATGAGATGTTGGAGGTGGACAGGAGGTACGGGGTGATGCAGATCTAGTGCTTTCGGATAGAAGGAAGGAGCTGCAGGCTAGTTTTAATCGGTTGTCCACAAGGAAGGCGGGGCACCAGTTGAGGCTGGCTAAGGGAGCAGTCTATGAGTATGGTATGTTGGCTGGCAACTTAGGAGAGAGGTGGCGGCGAGGCAAATTGTGCAGATGCGGGATAGGACGGGACAATTTGCAGTAGTCCTGAATCAGATCAATAGGTGTTAAAGGAGTTAGAACCATTGAACAGTACAGCACAGTACAGGCCCTTCAGCCCACGATGTTGTGCCGACCATTTATCCTAATCTAAGATCAACTTAACCTACACCCCTTCAATTTACTGCTGTCCATGTGCCTGTCTAAGAGTCGCTTAAATGTCCCTAATGACTCTGACTCCACCACCTCTGCCCGCAGTGCATTCCACACACCCACCACTCTGTGTAAAGAACCTACCTCTGACATCTCCCCTATACCTTTCTCCAATCACCTTAAAATTATATCCCCCTCATGGCAGCCATTTCCACCCTGGGGAAAATTCTCTGGCTATCCACTCTATCCATGCCTCTCATCACCTTGTACACCTCTATCAAATCAACTCTCTGCCTTCTTCGCTCCAGTGAGAAAAGCCCTAGCTCCCTCAACCTTTCTTCATAAAACATGCCCTCCAGTCCAGGCAGCATCCTGGTAAATCTCCTCTGTACCGTCTCCAAAGCATCCACATCCTTCCTATAATGAGGCGACCAGAACTGGACATAATATTCCAAGTGTGGTCTAACTAGAGTTTTATAAAGCTGCAGCAAAACCTCGCGGCTCTTAAACTCAATCCCCCTGTTAATGAAAGCCAACACACCATGCGCCTTCTTAACAACCCTGTCAACCTGGGTGGCAACTTTGAGGGATCTATGTACGTGGACCCTAAGATCTCTCTGTTCCTCCACACTTCCAAGAATCCTGCCTTTAATCCTGTATTCAGCATTCAAATTTGACCTTCCAAAATGAATCATTTCACATTTATCAAGGTTGAACTCCATCAGCCACTTCTCAACCCAGCTCTGCATCGTCAATGTCCCATTGTAACCTGCAACAACCTCAACACTATCTACAATCCCCCAAGCTTCGTGTCATCGACAAACTTACTAAACCATCCTTGCACTTCCTCATCCAAATCATTTATAAAAACCACAAAGAGAAGATGTCCCAGAACAGATCCTTGCAGGACACCACTGGTCACTGACCTCCAGGCGGAATACTTTCCATCCACTACCACTCGCTGTCTTCTTTCGGCCAGCCAATTCTGTATCCAGACAGTCAAATTTCCCTGGGTCCCATACCCCCTAACTTTCTGAATGAGCCTACCATGGGGAACCTTATCAAATGCCTTACTGAAATCCATATACACCACATCCACTGCCCGACCTTCTTCAATGTGTCTCGTCACATTCTCAAAAAATTCCGTGAGGCATGACCTGTCCCTCACAAAGCCATGCTGACTATCTTTAATCAAACAATGTTTTTCTAAATAATCATAAATCCTATCTCTCAGAATCCTTTCCAATATTTTGCTCACTGCAGACGTAAGACTGATGGGTCTGTAATTCCCAGGGATTTCCCTATTCCCTTTCTTGAACAGGGGAACAACATTCTCCTCCCTCCAAGCACTGGAGCGGGTCCAGCGGAGATTCACACGGATGATCCCAGGAATGGTAGGCCTAACATACGATGAATGTCTGAGGATCCTGGGATTATATTCATTGGAGTTTAGGAGGTTGAGGGGAGATCTAATAGAAACTTAAAAGATAATGAATGGCTTAGATAGGGTGGATGTAGGGAAGTTGTTTCCATTAGCAGGGGAGACTAGGACCCGGGGGCACAGCCTTAGAATAAAAGGGAGTCACTTTAGAACAGAGATGAGGAGAAATTTCTTCAGCCAGAGAGTGGTGGGTCTGTGGAATTCATTGCCACAGAGGGCGGTGGAGGCCGGGACGTTGAGTGTCTTTAAGACAGAAGTTGGTAAATTCTTGATTTCTCGAGGAATTAAGGGCTATGGAGAGAGAGCAGGTAAATGGAGTTGAAATCAGCCATGATTGAATGGCGAAGTGGACTCGATGGGCCGAATGGCCTTACTTCCGCGCCTATGTCTTATGTCTTATCATCCAGTACTACTCCAGTGGAGAGTGAGGACGCAAAGATCATCGCCAACGGGGCAGCAATCTCCTCCCTCACTTCCCGTAGTAACTTCGGGTATATCCCGTCAGGCCCAGGGAACCTAGCTATCCTGATGCTTTTCAAATTTTCCAGCACATCCTCCTTCTTAATATCAACCTGTTTGAGTCTATTAACGTGGTTCACGCTGTTCTCATGAGCAACAAGGTCCCTCTCTCTAGTGAATACTAAAGCAAAGTATTCATTTGGAATACTCTCCCCCATCTCCTCAGACTCTAGGCACAAGTTCGCTCCACCATCCCTGATCGGCCCGACTCTCACTCTGATCATCCTCTTATTTCTCACATTCTTCCCGCCAGGGCTTTTTCATGCCTCCTTTTAGCTCTCCTCAGTCCATTTTTGAGTTCCTTCCTGGCTATCTTGTAACCCATTAGAGCAGAGTCAGATCCTTGCTTCCTCAACCTTACGTAAGCTTCCTTCTTCCTCTTGACTAGAAGCTCCACTTCTCTTGTCATCCAAAGCTCCTTCACTTTACCATTCCTTCCTCATCTCGGGACAAAACTATTCAGCACTCTCAGCAAGTGCTCCTTAAACAATCCCCACATTACTGTTGTGCATTTCCCCAAGAACAATTGTTCCCACTTTATGCTCCTCAGCTCCTGTCTAATAGCAGTATAATTTCCCCTCCCCCAATTAAATACCTTCCCATACTGTGTGTTCCTATCCCTCTCCATGACTATGGTAAAGGTCAAGGAGCTGTAGTCACTGTCACCGAAATGCTCTCCCACCGAGACATCTGACACCTGGCCTGGTTCGTTGCCGAGCATCAAGTCCAATATGGTTGTATGAGAATTTGTATAGGTTGGAGCCTCCAGGAGATGTGGGAATTCCTGAAAGGTTTGGAATACCTGAGGTTGGGGGAGGAGGATAGGTCCACATTGGAGGGGTCGATAGGGGAACAGGAGAAAAAGGAGGCAATTGAGAGGATGCAGTCGAGGAAGGTGGCAGGGCCGGGATGGGTTCCCAGTGGAGTATTACAAGAAACATAGGGACAAGTTGGTACCGCTGATGGTGGGGATGTTTGAGGAGGCGATAGGGAAGGGGGTGCTGCCACAGACTTTGGGTCAGGCATTGATCTCCTTGCTGAAGAAAGATAAGGTTCCAACAGAGTGTGGGTCGTACAGGCCTACATCGCTATTGAATGTGGATGCGAAGATATTAGCAAAGATGTTGGTGGCTAGATTGGAGGGATGTCTCCCGAAGGTGATAGGGGAGGACCAGACAGGGTTTGCGAAAGAAAGGCAACTATTCTCGAATATTAGGAGGGTGTTAATTGTGGTTAAGACACTGGCAGAGGGGAGGGAGACAGAGGTGGTGGTTGCGCTGGACGCAGAATTTGATCAATTGGATTGGGGGTATTTGATGCCGGTGTTAGAGCGATAGGGATCGGGCCCAGATTTGTGGAGTCCATACGGTTATTGTACAGGGAGCTAAGGGTGAGTGTCCGCACAAACAATATGAGTTTGGGGTATATTGCTCTGCACCGGGGGACCAGGAGGGGTATCCTGGGCGTCATTCTCCGACCCCCCAGAGGGTCGGAGAATGGCCGTTGGCCGCCGTGAATCCCGCCCCCGCCGGTTGCCGAAGTCTCCGAAGGGAGAAAAGCCGGCGGGGCGTTAATGGCGCCGCTGCCGCGGAGAATGTCACGGGTCTGCGCAAGGCAGCCGATTTTCGGCCTGCCGATATTCTCCCTTCCGGATGGGCCAAAGTCCCGTCGACGTGATGACCGTTCACGTCGACGTGAATCAAACCTCCTTTTCATCGGCGTGACCCGGTGCTCCAGGCTCACGCCGACCAGCGTGGAGGTGAGTGACGGTCTGGGGGGTTGGCTCTGGGCAGGCGATGGCGTGGCTGCAGTCTGAATGCGTGAGGAGAGGTGTGTCTCGGGTTGTGTGCGCGGCGGGGGGGGGGGGGTGGTTAGAGTAGGCTGGGCTCCGGGGGAGTGCCGAGAGGGGGTCCGTGCTGGGGTGGAGGTTGGGGGGGGGTCCGTGCCGTGCCGGGGTGGAGGTTGGGGGGGGGGGGGTCCGTGCTGGGGTGGAGGTTGGGGGGGTCCGTGCTGGGGTGGAGGTTGGGGGGGGGTCCGTGCCGTGCCGGGGTGGAGGTTGGGGGGGGGGGTCCGTGCTGGGGTGGAGGTTGGGGGGGGGTCCGTGCCGTGCCGGGGTGGAGGTTGGGGGGGGGGTCCGTGCTGGGGTGGAGGTTGGGGTGGTGGTCCGTGCTGGGGTGGAGGTTGGGGGGGGGGGGGGTCCGTGCTGGGGTGGAGGTTGGGGGGGTCCGTGCTGGGGTGGAGGTTGGGGGGGGTCCGTGCCGTGCCGGGGTGGAGGTTGGGGGGGGGGTCCGTGCTGGGGTGGAGGTTGGGGGGGGGTCCGTGCCGTGCCGGGGTGGAGGTTGGGGGGGGGGTCCGTGCTGGGGTGGAGGTTGGGGGGGTGGTCCGTGCTGGGGTGGAGGTTGGGGGGGGGGGGTCCGTGCTGGGGTGGAGGTTGGGGGGGGGGGGGTCCGTGCTGGGGTGGAGGTTGGGAGTGGGGTCCGTGCCGGGGTGGAGGTTGGGGGGGGGGTCCGTGCTGGGGTGGAGGTTGGGGGGGGGGTGTCCGTGCTGGGGTGGAGGTTGGGGGGGGGTCTGTGCCGTGCCTGCGTGGAGGTTGGGGGGGGGGGGTCCGTGCCGTGCCGGGGTGGAGGTTGGGGGGGGGGGGGGGTCCGTGCTGGGGTGGAGGTTGGGGGGGGGTCCGTGCTGGGGTGGAGGTTGGGGGGGGTCCGTGCGGGGTGCAGGTTGGGGGTTAGGGGGGGGGTCTGTGCCGAGGAGGGGGATGGGAGGGCAAGTGAGTTGGTCCACCTGGCCAGGTGCCAGCGTCCAACAGTTGGACCCATGCGGTCCATGCCACCTGGCTGGGGGGAGGAGGGGATATGGGCAATGATGACATGTCGTCGTTTCCCCCCCCCCCCCCCCCCCAACCAGGCCGTCATGTTTTCAGATCACCCAGCGATGTTGGCCGCCATGTTTTCAGATCACCCAGCGATGTTGGCCGCCGTGGTGGCAGCCGCTCATGTCTATGTTGCCCTGGATGAGGAGGAGGAGGAGCGTGCCAGAGAGGCGGCGCAGGCTGCCGCAGAGGGGCAGGCGGCAGCCGCCCAGGCTGGAGGGACACCTGACCGACAGGACGAGGAGGGGGAGGAGGACGTCGCGGCCCCACGGCAACGGAGGCACCCGAGGGCGCCCCGTGTGTACCGGCCCCGGCAGTCATACCAGGACCTCACGGACCGGGAATGCAGGAGGAGACTCCGGATAAGCCGGGAAACCGTGGCACACATCTGCCACCTGCTGGCACACCTGTCACCGCGTGGCACTGGCGGGGGACACCCTCTCCCCGTGTCCGTCAAGGTTACGGTGGCCCTGAACTTTTATGCAACGGGGTCATTCCAGGCACCGAGTGGGGACCTGTCCGGCATATCGTAGACATCGGTGCACCGGTGCATCCGGGCAGTGACAGATGCCCTATATGCCATGGCGCACCGCTACATCTGCTTCCCCGTGGACCGGGCCAGCCAAGATGCCCGGGCCGTGGGCTTCTCTGCCGTGGCCGGGTTCCCCATGGTCCAGGGCGCGATCGATGGGATGCACGTCACCGTGCGGCCACCTGCAGATAACAGGGCCGTGTTCACTAATAGGAAGGGGACCTATTCGATGAACGTACAGGTGGTCTGCGACCACCGCATGATAATCCTGCACGTCTGCGCCCGTCACCCAGGCAGTGTACACGACTCATTCGTGTTGTCGCGGTCATCCATCCCCGGCATGTACGAGGGACGCCATCCCCGGCTGAGGGGCTGGTTGCTGGGCGACAGGGGCTACCCATTGCGATCGTGGTTGATGACGCTGTTGATTCCCAAATTTCTTTCTCTGTCAGTCTGGCCTCAATAAAAGTTGAGATGGATTCGCACGTAAAAAGAAGTTTTTTATTTAGCTTGCAAGCTTGATTCATTTCATAGAAACATAAGAGACATCCAGTTTCCTATATCCCAGAAAGCGAATGAACAAAGAAACAAAGGGATCTCGGCAAATCAATTCAAATGGTATCAAGTTTCACATACTCGACGCCCATAGGTCAGCCTATATCCCTCCTGACCTGTTTGATCTATTCTGATTGGCTCACTTCCAATCCCTTTCTCTGGCCCCTATCAATGCAGCATCACTCTCATAGACACACCTCTTCCTGCTTTTTCCATGCGGTCTCAAATCCCTTTGTCCCTAACTGCCAGAATCAAAGTGCCTTATTTCTACATTACATTAACTAGTATCTCTAAAGTAACTATTTTATATCACATTCGTCAACGCCTATACGGAGGCCACGCAATGAGGCGGAGAACCGCTACAATGATGCCCATGTAGCGACAAGGGGAGTGATCGAGAGGTGCTTTGGCGTGCTGAAGATGCGTTTCAGGTGCCTGGACCTCTCTGGGGGCGCCCTCCAGTATCGGTCAGATAGGGTCGGCCGCATCATAGTGGTGTGCTGCGTCCTGCACAACATAGCCCAGCAGAGGGGCGATGTGCCGCAGGCAGAGGAGGGCGGAGTGGAGGAGCAGCAGGAAGAGGCCCAGTCCTCCCCAGATGAGGGGGATGGGGGCAATGGTCAGGGCAGACGGGGTAGACACAGGCGGGTGGCTGTCCACCGTTACCGGCTGGCCCAGCGGGCACGGGACAGACTGATAGACGCCAGCTTCACTGACTAGATGGGCGTGGGAATCGGGTAGTATGGCCACAGACCGCACACCATGGCAACAGCCGACCACCCACCCAGCACCCTCACCCCCCTCCCCAACCCCACCCGCATGCACAACACCGCCCCCCCCCCCCCCATTGCCGATCCACCTGTGGCACAACGGGCCAGGCTCACACAGTTGCGGGTGGACGCGTGTCTATTGCAGGCCATGGAGGATGATGACAACCCGCCCTGAGATGAGCTCCTGGCTCTACATCGTTGGACTATGTCTGACCCATGGCCACAGTACCACCATCCACCCGGACCATCCCTGCATGCGGCTGTGACACTGCAGCGCACGGTCCCGTCCTCTGCCCGGGGGATGTTGATGGCGGCCCAGGGGGAAGGGGGCAGACTCACCTGGGGCTGAGGGAAGACCACCCCTCACACACACACTTGCGCTCAACGTACATGACACCCCCGCACACTTTGGACAGAGCACAAAGGCAGCTTCGGTAGGTGTAACATTGACTTTAATAACAAAAGGAGTTCATGCACGTGCCCTAGTCCCTAAAACTCATCTGTGCCCTGCACCCGTGCCAACTTACTCAGTGTCTAATTGTTTGGCCTTACGGGCCCTTTGACTACGTCTACGTGGTTCCCCAGACGGTACAGCAGAACTGGAGGTGGACTCCTGTGATTCCTGCCCTCTGACACTGGATCCCTTTGGCGGCCGTTTCCTGGGGCGTCCTGGCCTAGATGGGCCAGGCTGCGGCCCGGGCGACTGGGATGGCGAGCTGCCAGCCTGTCCTGCCTGTTGCCCACCCGATGCACCTGGGACGGAAGGGGGGGAGTCCGAGGTGTCGCGGTGTACCGGGACCTCCCCTACAGAGGGAGCCGGGACGGACCACACCACCTCCTCCTCCCTCGGGGTGCCCGATGGCCCCCAGGCCTCTACATGGGTGGGGGATGCGAACGGACTGGCCATCCGACGCCCCCCGACATCTGGCGCTGCCAGTCCTGGAGGCCTGTGCTGGTATCGACAGGGGTCTGCAGGTTTGCAGCCATGGAGCCCAGGGGGTTGGCAAACCCTGTCTGTGACAGTGCGACGCCGGCTCGCACATGGCCACTGGCGCCAATGCCCTCAGCGATGGCCTGCAGAGACTGGGCCATGGCCTGCAGAGACTGGGCCATGGCCTGCAGAGACTGGGCCATGGCCTGCAGAGACTGGGCCATGGCCTGCAGAGACTGGGCCATGGCCTGCAGAGACTGGGTCATGGCCTGCAGAGACTGGGCCATGGCCTGCTGAGACTGGGCCATGGCCTGCTGAGACTGGGCTATGGCGTTGAGCGCCTCTGCCATCTGGCGCTGGCACTTCCTCATGGCCTCCTGTGAGAGGGCAGCCATTTCCTGGGCCACAGACGCCGCCTGCACGGAAGGCCCCAGGCCTCGCAAACCGTTCCCCATGTCTGACACCGTCGCACCCATTGCCTCCACCGCGGACGCCACCCGTGCGGTGTCAGCCTGGGTGGCATGCATGATCGGCACCACTCCCAGCTCCTGGACGCGGGTGGACTCCTCCACCTGCGACCGCCGCAAGCCGCCCGTCACCCTCTTCGCTCGTCTCCGGGTCGGTGGTTGCATCGGATCTATGTGTGGGTGTGGTAACTGCAGGAACCCGGGATCCATCTGGGCGGCAGATGTTCACTTGGGCTGGGCTGCCCTCCGACCGCCCGGTCCCTCTGCTGCTCCTACCTCCACCTGCTGTACCGGGACGGCTGTGTTGTGTGTACCAGACGCCTCATCACTAAAGTGCCCAACCGTGGTGAGTGTTTCTGCGATGGTGGAGGGTGTTGGTGACAGCAGTGGCGTTGTGTCGTGCTCTTCGTCCCACTCTGAGTCCATGGCACTTTGGGGTGGGGGTTCGTCTCCACCCATCCACTCTGAGTCACTGTCCGGTATTTCGTCTTCCTGGGTAGGGGTGTCCCGGGTAGGGGTGTCCCGGGTAGGGGTGTCCCGGGTAGGGGTGTCCCGGGTAGGGGTGTCCCGGGTAGGGGTGTCCCGGGTAGGGGTGTCCCGGCTCGGATGTGACAGGGGCCTGTGGCTGCCCCCCTCGTCGCTGGGTGGTCGCTCCCGCACGTGACGGGGGTGTCGTCTCCCTGTTGCTCCAGGTCTCTCCGTCTCCCGTGGTGTGCGAGGGGCATCCTGCGGGCGTCGCATGCTGGAGGGTGCGGGTCTCTCCGTCTCCCATGGTCTCCGAGGGGCATCCTGCGGGCGTCGCATGCTGGAGGGTCCGGGTCTCTCCGTCTCCCGTTGTGTGCGAGAGGCATCCTGCGGGCGTCGCCTGCTGGAGGGTCCGGGTCTCTCCGTCTCCCGTGGTGTGCGAGGGGCATCCTGCGGGCGTCGCATGCTGGAGGGTGCGGGTCTCTCCGTCTCCCGTGGTCTCCGAGGGGCATCCTGCGGGCGTCGCATGCTGGAGGGTCCGGGTCTCTCCGTCTCCCGTGGTGTGCGAGGGGGATCCTGCGGGCGTCGCGTGCTGGAGGGTGCGGGTCTCTCCGTCTCCCGTGGTCTCCGAGGGGCATCCTGCGGGCGGTCTGCATCTGCGGGGATGGGTGCCTGGACGTTTGGTCCTGCGATACACAATGAAGCATGCATGGTTAGACATCAGGCAGTGATCAGGTGATACGGGGGAGGGGGATATAGGGGAGGGGGGATATGGGGACGGGCTGTCGGTGGCTCACTCGCTAGTACGCCCCCGACCTCTGCATCAGCAACCTCCCGGTCCTCAGGTCCGCCAGCCAGTTCCAGGGCCCTTTCCTCGTGTACGGTCAGTGGCCTCTCATCAGCGGGCCCTCCTCGAGTCCTCACATGCTCCCTATTGTTGTGTGCGCGCTTCTCCTGTGGGTGGGGGGGCAGGGGTAAAAGGCAACAGTGTTAGGCAGGTATATGAATGCACGCCATCGGTTGCGCGTGCATTGCAGAGGTTAAGGTTAGGGCTGGATTCACTTGGGGGAGGGGGGGATATGGGGGGGGGGGGGATATGGGGGAGGGGGATATGGGGGAGTGGGGATATGGGGGAGGGGGGGATATGGGAGGCTCACCCTGCCTGCTCTGACGAGGTCGTTCACCTTCTTGTGGCACTGGGTGCCTGTCCGTGGTGTCAGGGCCACAGCGGTGACGGCCTCTGCCACTTCCCTCCACAGACGCCGGCTGTGGCGTGTGGCAACTCTGCGGCCGTGCCCGGGATACAGGGCGTCCCTCCTCTGCTCCACCGCGTCCAGGAGCGCCTCCACATCGCGTGACTCGAACCTCGGGGCTGAGCGACGGCCAGCCATCCAGTCGGGTGTTGCGGTCGGGTGTTCCGGTCGGGTGGGGGGGAGCAGCACGGCCTTATGAGCCGTCACGCCGTGCAGCGCGTATGACGCTGCACGGCGTGAACCACTGCGCAAGTGCGAATCCCGTTACGTCGCTGCTAGCCCATTTCGGGCCGGAGACTATCGACCCATTTTTCCGACGTGACGGAAGTCGGATTTGCGCCGTTTTTTGCGCCGATCGGCGGACTTTCCGCCGATAACGGAGAATTTCGCCCCCTATTTGCCCTCTTATTTGCGCTAGCGATTGAGCCTTTGGCCATCGCGCTGAGGAGTTCGGGGGTGTGGAAGGGAATAGTGCGGTGAGGGGGTAAAACATAGGGTGTCTTTGTACGTGGATGATTTATTATTGTATGTGTCAGAGCCAAGTGTGACGATGGGGGTATACTGGAGCTGCTCCGAACGTTTGGGTCCCTTTTGTGGTATAAGTTAAATTTGGACAAATATTAATACTTTGTGGTGTCCCGGCCAGGTGTGGGGGGGGTTGCCATTCCGTAGGGCGGTGACCCACTTTAGATATCTGGGGGTGCAGATGTTGCGAGACTGGGAGGGGGTTCCGTAGGTACAATCTTACTAGCTTGGAAAGGAGGTTAAAGGTGGACTTTGCAAGGTGGGATGGTCTTCCTCTGTCACTGGCAGGTCGGGTGCAGGCGATTAAAATGAATGTGTTACCGCAGTTTTTGTTTATATTTCAGTGCCTGCCAATTTTTTTTTAATCAAAGGTGTTTTTCAAGGAGGTGGAGAAGTTGATTATCTCGTTCATTTGTGGGGGAGGAGGTGGCTAGGATCAGGAAGGTACTTCTGCAGAGAGGACGGCAGGCAGGGGGATTGGGCCTCCCGGATTTATTGTGTTATTACTGGGTGGTGAATGCTGAAAAGGTGAGGAGTTGGGTTTGCGGGGTGGGGGGTGGAAGTGAGTTCCAGTGGGTAAGACTGGAGGAGAGTCTGTGCAGGGCGTCGGGGCTGAGGGCGTTGGCAACAGCGCTGCTACCGATGGCCCTGGGTAAATATTCTGGGAGTCCGGTGGTGGCTACGCTGAAGATCTGGAGGCAGTTGAGGCAGCACCGTAAGCTGCAGATGGGATCAGGGGAGATGGCGATTAGGTTTGAGCCAGCGAAGTGGGATGGGAGGTTTCGGAGATGGGAGGAGAAGGGAGTCAGGGTATTAAAGGACCTATTCCTGGGAGATTGTTTTGCAAGGCTGGGGGAGAAATATGGACTGGGGCAGGGGGAAGTATTTAGATCGCTGCAGCTCCAGGATTTTGCCACGAAGGAGGTTCAGAGCTTTACGATAGCGCCGGCTTCCACATTGTTGGATGAGGTATTGACGATAGGGGGAATGGAGAAAGTGGTGTCGCTGATTTATGGGAAGATTCTGGGGAAGGACAAGATTTCTTTGGAGGGAATTAAAGCCAAGTGGGAGGACGAGTTGGGGGAGGTTATGGAAGATAGTCTGGTGTGAGGTGCTCCGGAGGGTAAATGCCTCAACCTCATGTGCTAGGTTGGGGCTGATACAGCTCAAGGTTGTGTATGGGGCGCATCTCATGAGGGTGAGGATGAGCCGTCCCTTTGAGGCGGGGGAGGATGTATGTGAGCTCTATGGGAGGTGCCCCTCAAACCATGTTCACATGTTTTGGTCCTACCCGAAGCTGGAGGGGTATTGGAGGGAGGTTTTTAAGGTCATCTCGGTGGTGGTACCAGGGCCCCTAGATGCCATTTTCAGGGTGACGGACCGGGCTGCAGGCGGGTGCGGGGGCAGATGTTTTAGCCTTTGCCTCGCTGATTGCCCGGAGATGGGTCCTGCTGGGGTGTGTCATGATATTCAAACACACACATCATGATAGACAGACCAACAGACAAATCAGCACACATAACACGACAGCCAATCACAGACAAGGACAGAGACAGTATAAGAGAAGAAACACGACACCTGGTGGCCAGTAGATCTGGAGACCAGGACAAGGACAGGACCTGATTAACAACACACTCAGAGAGTCACCACGTGCTGAGTACCAGGACAGATCTGTAAATAAAAAGTTGAAATAAAACTGCGTTGTACCAAATACAATCGTGTTGGTTCATCTGTACCTCAGAGCACCCAACACCACAGGGTGGAGGTTAACGTCTCCGCCCTGTGCCTCGGTTCTGAAGCTCGAGAAGGTGATGTTTGAGCTGAGGGGAAGGATGGAAGGTTTCTACAATTCATGGGCATTGTTTATCTTGCACTTTCAAGAACTGGATGCCATTGAACATGGGGGGGAGGGGTTGGGTATATTGTTTACTGTGTATGGGACGACCACTGTTTCTCTTTTGGCCTTTTTTTTCTTCTGTTGTATTTGGAATGGCATGCAGTGACTGTTCTTTCTCCTTCCCTTGAGCGCTCTGCAGCTTTCGACATGGTCAAATATATCCTTTCCCTCCAAGATCACCTTTGTTATCCAGCTTGGTAGGATTGCCCTTGCTTAGTTCCATCCTTACATACTGGAGCAACCCCGGCAATGGCCTTTTTCCCAACCCTGTGCTGTTATTTCTGAATTCCCCAAGCATCTTGACCAAAAATCTGTTGGATTTCCTGCTGAACGTCATCTACCTGCTGTTTCTCAGCATTGTCTTCTGAAGGGATGGAGTCGGGTTTCATGTGTACAATGATGACACACAGCATTGTATCTCTACTTTTCTCAAACCCTTTGTGACTTACGCACTCAGATTGCTTGCCCATTATCCAGTGCTGGCTAGGTTGCAATTTCTTTCAAATAACTATTTGGAAGACAAAAGCTATTATTGTTGTTTCCCACCATCAAAGTCCAAAACTTTGCGATTAATTCCAGTACCCTTCCTGGCTTCTGAAGACTTTTCACATCATCAGTGTTCTGTTTGATCCCGAGGTAAGCTCCCAACATAATATTCACATCACAATTACTGCCTTACTCCTTCCTCAGTTCACCTGCACACAGTTCACGTGTGCCTTTGTAACTGGAATATTTCAGTGCTATTTGTCCTCCATGTTATAAAACTTTAACTCATCCAAAACTCTGCTGCCCATATCCAATTCCTACACCTTGCGCTGTTTACCTATTATTTCTGACTTGATTCAGTCCATTGCCCATCTCCCTGTTCTCTCATTTCATCCAATTTAATCCTTATTTTTAATCTTACATGGTTTTTAAGTTCCTTAATGGTCTTCAGTGACCTCATTGATGGACCCTTTCCAAGATGTTCCACCAAGACCTTAGTTTTGAATATATATAAATAATATATAATTATATATATATACACGTGTGTACAGATGTCGTAATAGTAATATTTGAATACAATAATGCACCTCATCTGTAATTTTGCTGGACTCTTCAGTGCGCATATACTTCCAATGTACTACAAGCAAGCAACCCGATGTGTAATAATATGCGTGGGTAGAATTTCGAAGTAATGAACTGCAGATTTAGAAATGTTACACCATTTGCTGCAGTAGTGTTGCTCTATGCTAAGAAATTGCCTTGTTCTATTTAACAGGTGCAAGAACTGAGCAGAGTTCATGTATCCAAACTGCCAGCAGTCTTCTGACGTCAACGAATTTATCAACTTTAAAGATTCTGGACTCTTGTGAGACCTCGCCAGAAGAGGAAGGCACAATTCTTCAAACTGTTTTAACTAACCAACAAGCAACATCTCCACCTCATGGTACGTATTGTGATGAACCATGCAGCATGTGTGCAGTTTTGGTGTCATTATCTGAGGAAGGATGTTCTTGCTATGGAGGGAGTGCAGCAAAGTTTTACCAGTTGATTCCTGGGGTTGTGGGACTATCATTGAGGAGACGCTTAAATTGGTTAGAATTATATTCATTGGAGTTTAGAAGATTGAGAGGGGATCTCATAGAAACTTCCAAAATTCTAACAGGATTAGACAGGATAGATTCAGAAAGATGGTGGGTGAGTCCAGAACTAAGGGTCATAGTTTGAGGATAAGGATAAACCTTTTAGGACTGAGGGGAGGAGAAATTTCTTCACCCAGAGAGTGGTGAATCTGTGTAATTCGCAGCCACAGAAATTAGTTGAGGCCAAAACGTTGTATAATTTCAAGAAGGAATTAGATATAGCTCTTGGAGCTAAAGCGATCAAGGGATATGGGGGGAAGTCAAGGTCAGGATATTGAACTCTATGATTAACCATGATCATAATGAATGGAAGCAGGCTCAAAGAGCTGAATGGCCTCCTGCTATTTTCTATATATGTGTCTATGTATTGTCTCCTTCAAGGGAGAACAGGCTCTGTGGGCATCTTTCAGCACTAGACCAATGGGAGCAGTCTTTAGAGTCAGAATCTTAGAGTCATACAGCACAGAACCAGGCCCTTTAGCCCACCATGCCTATGCTGACCATCAAATGCCAATCTGTACTAATCCCATTTAACCAGCACTTGGTCCATAGCCTACTATGCCTTGGCGATTTAAGTGCTTGTCCAGATGCTTCTTAAATGTTGTAAGAGTACCGGCCTCCACCACCCTCTCGGGTAGCGCATTCCATATTTTTTCACCCAGAGGGTGGTGGAAATATTTCCTGAGGTCCCCTCTAACCACTTACTCCTCATCTTAAACCTATGTCCTCTGGTCGTAGACATTTCTGCCTTGGGGAAAAAATTCTTACGATCGACCCTATCTATACCGCTCATTTTGTATTCCTCTTAACAGGGGACAACGCTACCTGCCTACGCCTACAGTCTGTGGTGACTTGACTCTAATTTTCAATTAAATAAAGCCCAAAGCTGGACAGTATTATTAATATTCAAAAGACAGGAGCTCTCTTTTCCCCAGTCATGGGCTGCCTTTTCCAGCACTAATGGACTTGTACATTTTTTTAAATTAAAATTTTTAACTTGTTAAGCTAACTTTTAAAAGCTGTTCTAGGGAACGTTGCAATTATTTGAAGTTTTAAATCTCAGCAGGTGATCAATTATGGTGGTACAAACTCTATATCAGTTATCCATGTTTTTATTTTCCTGCTTTTGTCCCCAACGCTTCAAATTTTTTTCCAAGTGTTTAATCTAATTCCACCCCCAATGTCATGATTAAAATATCAGGAATCATCTTCTGCACATATCATCGTTGCCCAACACTGCAATTTCCAAATTCCTTAGACTCTGGAATGCTCCCATTAGGAGGTAGAAAACCATGAACTACAGGCCTGTTAGCCTAACATTAGTTATTGGGATAGTTGTTGGGAAAATGCTGGAATCTGTCATTAATGGAAGTCTTAAAATATACTTAGAAAAGCATAGTATGATCAGAACAAGTAAACATAGCTTTACTAAAGAAAAATTATGTTTGACTGATTTCTTCAAGTTTTTTGAGGGTATAACTATCGATAAAGGGGAACCAGTAGATGTATCTGGATTTCCAAAAGGCATTCAATGAGATGCCGCAGAAAAGTTTAATAGGCAAGATAATGGCTCATGGTGTTTGGGGGGGAATATGCTCGTATGTGCAGATGCTTCGTAAATGGGTAGAAAGTAGAGAGTTTGCTTAAAGTCGAGCATAGGCATAAACAAGGCTTTTTGTCAAGTGGCAGGCAGTGAATATTGGAGTGCTACAATGATCAAAGCTGAGCCCTCAGATGAAAAGATAGAAAATAATGTATCTGAGTTTGGTGATGATACTAAACTAGATTAAAAGGTGATTATGTGGGGGCGTGGTGTCAGGCTGTAAAGAAAAAGGTTAAGTGTGTGGGCAACATGATGACAAATGGAGTACAATGGGGGAAATGTGAAGTTACTCACTTTGGTTGTAAGAATAGAAAAGCAAATATTTTTTGAAAGGTGTGCAACTTGTAAATGTTGACATTCAAAGAGACATGGGTACGTTTGTACAAAGAATACAGGAAGTTGGCATGCAGATGCAACAAGCAATTTGGAAGGCATGTTGGCCTTTATTGCAAAGGGACTGGAGTACATGGATAAAGATGTTTGCTACAATTGTACAGGATTTTGGTGAATCTAGAATATTTTGAACCATTTTGGTCTCCACATTTAAAAAGGATACTTGCATTGGAGATGATACAGCAAACGTTAATTGAATTGGTCCCTGGGATGAGGAGCTGAGAAATTGGGGTTATATTCTTGGGCGATTAGAAGAGTCAGAGACTTTCTCGTTAAAATCTACAAAATTCTGAAAGGGTTTGTCAGAGTGAAGGCTGAGGAATTATTCCCACTGGTCGAGGAATTGAAAACATGGGAGCACAGTCTCCGGATACAGGTCGATCATTTAGCACTGAGATGAGGAGACATTACTTCACTCAAAGGGTTGTGAATCTTTAGAATTCTCTACCCCTGAAGATTGTGAATGCTCCATGGTTGAATTCATTTAAGGCTATGTTGGCAGAAATGGGGGAGAAATTGTCCTCTACTTTGTGGACAGGATAGATCTAGGCAATTGCCCACATTGTTGGGTAGAATCCAGTGTTATAGCTGGACTAGAATAACCTGACTAGGGTGTTAATGATCCCAGTTGATGTTACTACTGGAAGGAATGGTCCCAGAATGGAACCCTGGCTCAAATGATTGTGGGCGCCATTCTCCCATCGGGAGACTAAGTCCCGACGCCGGAGTGAAAACCGGAGTGTTTCACTCTGGCGTTGGAGGCCGTTCCCAGCCCCCTATTCTCCCGCCCCCAGGGGGCTAGGAGCGGCGCCGCGTCATTTACGCGCGTCAGGCCATGCCGCTGCGTAAAAGCGGCGCTGCGTAAATGACGCAGCCGGCGCCGCGTAAATGACGCAAGAAGATGTCGGATGGATCTTGGGGGGCGGCGGAGGAAAGGAGGTCCTCCTTCAGAGAGGCCGGCCCGCCGATCGGTGGGCACCGATCGCGGGCCAGACCCCTTTTGAGGCCCCCCCGGTGCACGAACCCCCCTCCCCACCCCCCCACAGGCCACCCAGGTGTGGATGGTGCCGGCGGGAACCTGTCGTATTGGGCAGACTGCTGGCCCATTCGGGCCGGAGAATCAACGCTCGCCCATTACCAACTGCAAGCGCCGATTCTCCCAGCGGCCAGCCGTGATTCACGCCGCGCCGGTTTGGGGGTGGGGGGTGGGAGAGTCGCGTGCGGGTGCCGGGACGGCGTGGCGGGACTTGCGCGGCGCCTGGGCGATTCTCCCACCCAGTGTGGGGGGGAGAATTCCGCCCTGTAACTTTACATTTTTGTGAAGACGACGTGGAGGAAAAGAGTGACACGACTGTCAATTAATTTCTAACAGTAAGAAAAATGTTTTATTGAACAGAAAGTTTGGTTCCAGCACAATACTCCCTTTAGAAATGTATGCTCATTTTAAGGACAACATAGATTATAAAATATATAATCTAATAGGGGCTTTTCACAGTAACTTCATTGAAGCCTACTTGTGACAATAAGCGATTATTATTATTATTATTATTATTATTATTATTATTATTATTATTATTATTATTATTATTATTATTATCTTGGGCTACAAGGTTTTCAGTAAACACAGTCCATTTAAACCCTGTGATCAGACAACACCAGACTCTGCAACCAAATGACAGATGCCACTCAATCGATGTTCCATGTATTTTCCTCAAATTTCCCCAGGCAATTTTTCCACTCTTGAAAAGGCATGCTTTAAAATCTTCTTTCAAACAATATTTTCCATCAGTTGTATTCATCAAGAGTCCAGCTGCAGACTTTCCAACTATAGTTTCACAAAGCTTCCTCTCCACTGTGTTAGCAGGGATCCACCTCCAGGTTTTCCAACACTCATTTCAGGATTTATTTGTCCTGAATGTTTTCACACAAACTCTGAAATCCAGTCACCGATTGCTGCACAATTATTTTAATAAACATGTCTCAAACAGGAGTAAGATATCACAAACTTTAGAACCACTTCAAATATCTTTCTGGCTTCTCACTAGCCAGCACCTTTTCAGTTGTCTGTCTTCACTGAACAGTACTCTGTTCTCGTCCCCATTTCCTGTGTTCCTGTTCCTTTAACTTCAGACTTCCTAGAAACCTATTAATTTCTCTAGTTTGTTTAAATAGCTGTCCTTTAGATTTCTGGCACTAGCATTCTGGTTTTCTTAATCATTAATCCATTTTATGGCTTTTCTTCCAACCGAGCTGAAAAGAGATGCTCCATTTATAGCTGCCTGTAACCAAATGCTATGAATTCAGTTGAGAACCATCACAAAAAGCCTTCCTACCCTAAATTTGACCCTGGTTGCTAAGCGACCACTCTTTCCTTCTCCGCGCTTTTATTTACTTTTCATGTCGTAAACCTCTCTGAGCACAATAGAAGCACAGTTTGAACTGACCAAAACTCCCACACACGCAAACATCTTTGTCCAAGATGAATGTACTTAATTTTTACTCTTCTTACAAAGAAGCATTAAATTAAACCCACTTCAATCTATACCTTATTTATAATATTTAACATAACACCCTAGTCAGATATTGATCACTTGATACTGCCTCTGTTTTCCTGACAAGAGGCATGACTAGTTCTGGCGCACAAATCTTCAGTGCGACAGCAGGAATGTTGTCAGCCCCCCCCCCCCCCCCCCCCCCCCCCAACTTTCCTTGTGAATGTATATTGCTCTACTGCCTGTCACCTCTGGTGGGTCTGTCTTCTAGGACATGACAATGGGGGTGATGGAGGAGTCTGAACATTTGGCTGTAGGGTATGACTTGACAAGTATGACTATGTCAGACTGTTCCAATTTGGGTGCAAGTCCCCACATGTTAATAAGGAGGACTTTACACATCATGCCAACCCAGAGCTTTGATCTGCTGGTTGTGAGTTTGCTTATCTGTCTCTCGCATGATGCCTTACTTTAGAATGTATGTAGGCTTGCATTTTAGCTTCATCAAACTGACATCTCATTTTTAGAAATCCCTAGTGTTGTTCCCGGCATGCCTTCCTACACTAGGGTTATATAAAACGAAAGATGTGCCAGGCCATGAGGTTACTTATTGCAATTGGATTCAATGCTGACGGCCCACAGTGCCTCATGGATGCCCAGCTTCAAACTGCTAGATCTTTCCTGATTCCATCCCATTTGGCACAGTGGTAGAATTGCGCAACTAGCGCATAATCCTCAGTGTGAAAATGAAATGTTGTATCCAAAAAGGCTGTGTGGTGTTCATTCCTATCAATATTTTCATGGACAGATACATCTGTGACAGGTAGATTGGAGCAGGTGTGATAAAGTAGACTTCTTATTTGTTCTTGTTTGTCCTTCAAGACTAGTAATGCTCTGATCCACTCATGGTGATGGGCATTAAAGTCCTCCACACAGTACTTGCTACCCATAGTGTTCTTCTGAGTGGTGTTCAACCGGAGAAGATAATTTAGTGGTAATCAACAGGAGGTTTCCTTGTCCAGATTTTACCTGATGTCATTAGATTTATGGCACCCAGAGTTAATGTTGAAGACTCCCTGAGCGCCCCCTCCTAATTGTGACTGTATATTACTCTGCTGCCTGTCACTTCTGGTGAGTCTGTCTTCTGGGACAGGACAAGACCTAGCCAGTGGGGGTAATGGAGGAGACCAAGACATTGGCTGGCAGGTATGATTTGGCAGGTATGACTGTCAGACTGTTCCAATTTAAGCACAAAGGAGAACATTGCAGGAACAACTAGGTAGGGTGAGTTTTTGTTGTTTCCAGTGCCTAGATTGATACTGGATGGTCCAATCTATTTTGTTATTTTTTCAACTATCTAGCAGTTTGGATAAACTGATGGCTTGCTAAGCTGTTTCAGAGGTCAGTTAAGACTCAATCACATTGGTAGAATGATTAATAGATTAGAGGGGTGCAGATATCTTGGAGCATTGAATTAATTTAGAGGTAGGAAGGGATGAAGCCAAGGATTTGAACGCTGATAAGAATTTTCAAATCAAGGCATTGCCTAAACAGTAGTCAATATATTCCAGCAAGCACAGGGGTGATGGGTTAATGCAACAGAGCTTTGTATTACCTCAAGTTTGCAAAAGGTAAAACATCGGAAGTAACAATGGCATGAAAAGTTTCTGCATTTTACAAGCTGAGAGAAGAGTGAGTCAGATGATGTCACAGAGTTGGAAATAGAAAGTCTTGGCCATGGCTCAATTCATTTGTCATTCCTTTGGTTGCTGTCAATTTCCGCCTTGTGGGAATGGAGCTAGATTGTATCCAGACTATCGCCTCTTTTAAGGCTGCCCACTGCTGCATTATATTTCTGCCTCCCAATCTTCAATTTCAGTTTACCCATGAATGCTGAAGTGGGAAGGATCATGGCTATATGTTTTCAACTGACAAGACATTGTGGTGTTGGGTGCTCTGGTGCACAGATGAGCCAACACAGTTGTATGTGGTACAACTCTATTTTATTTTAACTCTTATTATACAGTTCGTTCTGGATACTCTGCACGTGCTGTCTCCCTGAGTGTGTCTGGTGGCAGGTCTGTCCTGGTCTTCCTCTACAGCTAATACTGACCACCGGGGGTCGTGTCTGTGCTTTTATATCTTTCTGTCATTGGTTGTGGTGTTGTGTGTTCTGATTTGTCTGTTGGTGTGTCTATCATGATGTGTGTGTTTGAATATCATGACATCCCCCCATTTTTACAAAGATATGTGCCTACGTGGTTATAAATATAATCGTGTCGTGAGTGCATCTAAGAGTGTGTGCGTGTGTTGTGTACAGCGTGTGTATATGACGTAACTATTTACATGGGGCGATGTCGGGTGCGTCACACTAACAAGGTTGTACCATAACAAAACATGGATGCGAGAGAAAAAAAAACTTGAACAGTGGTCCGGTCAGACGATATCTGGAACAATAAACAACAACAGGTTATAATACAGAAGTGTTTGACTTTTTGAACGTATGAACAGCGTTATAAGTCCAGTCTAATGGGTGACCGCCTCAAGAATGGGCTGGTCCTCAAGCCGGTTCAGCTGTGGAGATTTGGGGTCACACTGGTTCACCTTGGACTGTTGGAGGTGATGCTGTTGCCGAAGTCTCTACTTTACCATTTGTTGTACTTCGTGCAGTGCTTGGTTTTTCATTTGTGCAAATATGACATTCAACATCTTTGTTAGTGTTGCCTTGGCTGTGGTTTGGTTCTGGTGGCGATGGAAGGGGCATGATCCGTGGCATCTCCACAAAGTCATCCTTGGGAACCAGTGGAGGATCCGGCGTGTGCGTACGGTTTAGTTGCGAGCGTGGAAGGCGGCGCAAAGCTCGCTGATTGCGCCTACGCACCAATCCATCCGCCATGCATGCCAGGAACAAGGTGGAGTCTTTTTTCTTTTTATGTTTGTGGTGGACGGCATCTTGTAGCCGATGGGTCGTTGCCATCGAAGTAGCACCATCACTAATATCATGCAAGGCGATGACTGTGCCAGATGTGGAAGTTGGCCGAGACCGTGCACGCTGGTTCCGGCCACCTGCTGTGCCGGAAGGGCGACTCCGCAGAGAAACGTCGAAGCATGTCGCCTTGGAGAGAGAATTGTTGCTCGCATCAACGTCTGGCGATGGCGCGAATTGGTGTGTCCATCTTGGACCGCCGGTGCTGGTTGCCACTGCCGACCCAGTGGGACTGCCACGCGATCCATTCCCTGTCGCCGTGGCATCCGCCGTCACCCTGAGCGTGCCATGACCGAGGCCGCGACACCGCCCGTCCGGAGCAAGGTCTGGCGTGCGCGAATCAGAGTCGGCGCTTGGCTGCTCCCCATCTGGAGTCCGGTCTGCCTTCCGTCGGTGCCCCCCGTCCGGAGTCCCAACAGGTTCACTGGAGGCAGCCGAGATTCCCTGAAGCTGCACTTCTGGAGTCGGAACATGCAGGAATGCACCAACCAGTGGAGAGGCTCGAGCCATCGAGGGTGGAAGCGGTGCGCCGCCACCGCAGTCGTCAGTGGTCCCACCGTGATCGTCGAGTGCCTCGGTACGCACTAGGCGAGGTCTGTCACCTTGCACCTTTTGCATGGGAAGTGGGATGCTGTCGTCATTTGTCTCACATCCCGTGGATAGATCCTCATCAGCAGCTTGCTGTTCACTAGGGTTGGGTAAATTGTCAGAGTTTTCATCTGGTGGTGCACACCATGTCGGTGGACTGTCATTGGCTTGCCGTTGTCCTTCATTTGGGCTTTTCTTCTTTGGAATTTTAAATCTTCCCCCAGACATTGCAGAACCTTGTTTATTACCCCCAAATTCTCCCATATGTATGGTCTCGAATATAGGATCCAATGTTTCTATCGACATTGTACTATTTTCCAAAGAACATTCCGTTTCACTTTTCTTCTCAGGTACCTCATATGTATCTTTGTCTAATGTACATGCCTTCATGGTCTCTGGGCCTGATTTTGCTGGGACTGGCATGGTCACAGTCTCTCTTTTACTGTTCTCAATTGCCCACATGATACTCCCCATGCATAACTGCTTAATCACTGGGGTTAGTGTGGTACAATGGATAATCGGGTCGACCTTATCTGCATCTGCACCATTAGTGGAAAGCACACTTGGTTCACTTGAAACTGCTGTGGGTTTTAAATTCGTTATCTGGCTACTCGATGTTGGTGTCCTCGGGATTCTTGCTCCAATGTTCTGCTCATTTATCAGTGGAGTGTGTATAGGTTCAATGCAATTAATGTTCCCCTCAAGGTTTGAAGAGTCATTACTGACGAACTGCTGGTCTCCGAAGTTGGGACTTTGCGGCGTTGTGTTGAAGGGAGACATTTGTCCCTGCTGTAGATATGATTTAGGTTGTGTTATTTCCATTACCTGAGGATCAATGTCTTCTCCATTTTTTCGATCCGTACTAAAACACTGGCAATTCTCAGTCTGCTCCTTGCAAGTTAAACATTCAATTAATTTCTTTAGCAAATCCTCAGCATCCTTCTGTGGCCGTGCAGCATTATTAATCTCTGTTCGGCTATAATGATCCTGAAGGTCAGCGCATAAACCTTTTTTCTTCGGGCTTGGACGAGGCGATTCCTTTGGCTTGTCTTCAGTTGGGCTTGAACAGTCTTCAGTGCTGTGCCCTTCATTGTAGCATGAGAGACCGTCATGGTCATGCTGCTGTGTAGTGGAGCATGGTAGGCTGTTATAGCCTTCTTGCTGTTCACGTGAGCATGGCAGACTTGCATCGTCTGCCGCTGGTTGGTCAGGAGAGGTTGCTAGACCCTCATGGTCTTGGCCTGCAAGGACTGCACATTGGAGTCTTGCGTTGCTTCTATCGTGGAGGCTGTCCACGAGCTCTCTGTGGATGCTTGTGACACTGGAGTCACTTCTTGTTCGTGCAAGGACTGCGCTCTGGAGTCTTGCGTTGCTTCTATCGTGGAGGCTGTCCACGAGCTCCCTATGGAGGCTTGTGACTCTGGAGTCACTTCTTGTTCATGCAAGGACTGCGCTCTGGAGCCTTGCGTTGCTTCTATCGTGGAGGCTGTCCACGAGCTCTCTGTGGAGGCTTGTGACACTGGAGTCACTTCTTGTTCGTGCAAGGACTGCGCTCTGGAGTCTTGCATTTCTGCAATTGTGGAGTCTGTCCACGAGCTTGCTGTGGAGGCTTGTGACACTGGAGTCACTTCTGGTTCATGCGAGGACTGCGCTCTGGAGTCTTGCATGTCTTCTTTCATAGAGTCGGGAACGTTGAGCGGGATGTGGACCACGCTCTGTGTGGCAGCAGGGCGCTCTCCGTGTGCTTGCAGCGCTCCCTGTCTGTTAATGTCAGGCTGCAGTATCATCCGGTACTGATAAGTTGGGACGTCATATCTGCTGGATTGAAGATCCTCAAATCCGAAAAATGAATCCGCATCTGCGTCGGATTCAATGTGGGGGCCGCCAATGTGCAACACGAAAGGTTCGTCCGAGTCATAGTCGTATAGGACCACGGAGCTATCATTGGGCTCGCGAAGTCCGGAAACACTGTAAAGATCGTCATCGAAGTATTCGAGGTCGGAATCATCGGCTTGTGCGTAGGTAACTGCTTGTCGGAGGGTTCTTCGGAGGTCAAATTCATCTCCTGGGTCAATTTGCGGCAATGTGCTGTCATTCCAGGTGAGGGAAGGTTGTTTTACAGCTTTAACAGATTTTTGTTTTTTTGATTTGGGACGTTTCCCTTTTAAATTGGATTTGGGACGTTTCCCCTTTAAATTGGTGCAGTCTGGGGCCTGTGACATCCTGACGCTCGGTATGTAGCACGTAGGAAGCTACTGCGCATGCTCAGATCGCTGTTCCTTTACCGATGGCCGTTTTCTTGACTGCGCATGCGCAGCATCTCGCGCATGCGCAAACGAAACTTCCGGTTCTGCGCACTGCTCGCGCAACTGTGCTAGCGTGATACCTTTAGCAAGATGGCCGCCGACCTCGACCCAGCCCTCTCTCAGGCCCGGGATTTCGGCCTCTGGGAATTCGGGCTCCGGGATCCCAGCCACGAGGTGAGTACTGCAGCTTTTCTTACCATTACTTGCCGATTGGATTGCGTTTTCTTCACAGTACTTGGAGAATTTGTCCAGGACTGCCTGGTAATCATACCTTTGCTGCCTCCTGAAGAACCTGAACCTTGTGAATATTTCTCTTGCCCTTGCACCGGCGATGGTGAGGAGAAATTCAATTTTTTCGCTATCATCCAGGTCTTGGAGTTCAGCTGCCACCAGGAACAATTCGAACACTTGCCGGAATCGCCGCCAGTTTTCGCGGAGATCGCCGTAGCACTGGAGCGGCTGCGGAACCGGGAGCTCTATCATTTTGCCTGGGCACTGCTGGTTGTCTGTGTACACTGAGGTATGCCGGCAGGTATCGATCCACTCCTGTACCATGTGGTGTTGGGTGCTCTGGTGCACAGATGAGCCAACACAGTTGTATGTGGTACAACTCTATTTTATTTTAACTCTTATAATACAGTTCGTTCTGGATACTCTGCACGTGCTGTCTCCCTGAGTGTGTCTGGTGGCAGGTCTGTCCTGGTCTTCCTCTACAGCTAATACTGACCACCGGGGGTCGTGTCTGTGCTTTTATATCTTTCTGTCATTGGTTGTGGTGTTGTGTGTTCTGATTTGTCTGTTGGTGTGTCTATCATGATGTGTGTGTTTGAATATCATGACAGACATGTGAACAAGAGTGATACCAATTCAACCTAAATGTTTAGTCTCTTCATTGATCAATGAATCACTTCCATTTCCTCTGCAGTCTACCTTAACAAAATATTGATAAATTATCTTGATGTAACAGTGTAATGTGCCTTTGTGTAGTTGATCTTCATTTGTCCTCTGAATGCTAACTACTTCAGTATCTGATCTAATGAAGGGAATCAAGGAATAAAAAACAAGTTTTATTAAATGTCAGTGCGTTTGATTCACCGTGGTTTCAAAGGATCTAACACTGTAACCTGGAAACATTGTTTGAACAGATGTGGAATAAAATTAGCAAAAGGTCACTTGATCTTTTGTGCATATTGTACTATTTATTTTTGGATAGTTACAGGAAACCCGAGTGCATTTTAAAAACTGGTTATGTTATAAAGTGTATTCCAGTTTTCCTCTTGCCATTAGTCTTAGTCTTCCTGTACCATGCATCATCTCGGCCTGAGAAAGTGACAAATAGCCAACTCTCAGACTCCTGTGAATGCTAATTTTGAATCCAGTCCTTAAAGATTGCACACAAATGGCCCAATTGCACAAGAATGGCCCTTCTCATTACAGGGCATTCTCTCTGTTTATGAAGCCACCCAATATGAACTTGCAAGCTTAAACCTTTGGCTTATTAACACATTAAAACCTAGAGTCTTGTGCTACAGAAGAATTATGTTTTTTAAATCTTCGGATCCTGTAGAAAGTAAATGGAATAACGTAAAAACTATTGTCAAAATTCTAGATGCTCCACTCAATCCAATATAAAGTCATCTCCCTTTTTTGTTGCCATAGCTTCATAGCTTAATGTTATTTTCAAATATCATTGCTTTTCACAAGCATACATACTTATACATACGTTGTTTTCATCTTGAGTGGACTGAGTTATCCCATTACTTAAGGTACCTTTGCTCCTTATGTCCCTACTTCCCTCCATACTTTTCACTGCTTCCTCTCTCCCTTACTTCTCTCAAACTACTGCAGTTGATGTCAGGAAAGTTGCTCTGTGGGAAATTGCTGAGTGGGATCCACATACTTAATTCTGTGAGTGAACCCTAACCCAACATATTCTGTTAGTGGATAAACTACTGCATCCGTATTTGATAGTACAACTTTCACCATTTTGCCAGGAATAGCCATTAATCCTATGTATGTGGGTAAGCATCTTTCACAAATGCAACATTAAACTTTTATTTTGCAGCACCTTCTAACTGTGTAAGCACACTGAAATCCATTATGAAGAAAAAAGATAGCCCCAGAAAGCATGAAGCAAATGGCACAAAGAAGAACCTTCAGTTTGTTGGTGTCAATGGAGGGTGAGTGTGGAATCTTCACTGTTCTAATTCAGTGAATTAGTCTTGATTAACCACAAATGACAACAAAGGAGCAGTGGAGTTTGAATTTCTGTTTTATTCTCCACAGCAAATTTCTCTCGTAAACAGTACATGGTTTGTTCACAAGAAATAGAACAGCAAGTTCAATACTTCAGAATCTTGGAAAGCTGGGAAAATTCAGACAGCTGGATTTTACGAAAAGAAATTGTGTCATCTCTATACCAAATAGAACATACAGTGCAGAAGGAGGCCATTCGGTCCATCGAGTCTGCACCGACCCACTTAAGCCCTCACTTCCACCCTATCCCCGTAACCCAATAACCCCTCCTAACCTTTTTTTGGGGCTCACTAAGGGTAATTTATCATGGCCAATCCACCTAACCTGCATATCTTTGGACTGTGGGAGGAAACCGGAGCACCCGGAGGAAACCCACGCAGACAAGGGGAGAATGTGCAGACTCCGCACAGACAGTGACCCAGTAATAGATATCTTTGCTTACACTGAAATTTGATGATATATATGGTTTTTTTGCATATGTGGAATGAGGATGACATACCATGGAAAGATATTGTAAGATCTCGAGGTGTTTCGGGCGGAATTTTCCGACCCCCCCCCCGGCCGGGTTGGAGAATCGGCGCGGCACCGTGCGAATTGCACCATGGTGCCCCGACGCTGGGACGCAGTTCTCCGCCATGCGGAGAATCGGCGCGGTGCCCGCCGGGGTATGCGCCGACTTTCCAGCACGGGCCGGCGCGCCGATTCTCCAGCCCAGATGGGCCGAGCGGCCGTCAACAAAAAGCTGAGTCCCGCCGGCGCCGTTCTAACATCTTCTGAGCCGTCGGGACCTCGGCGTTGAAGGGTCCGGGGGCTGCCTGGGGGAGGGGGGGGGTGTTCTGACCCCAGGGAGGGTCTCCGTAGTGGCCTGGCCGCGATCGGGGCCCACCGATCAGCGGGCCGGCCTCCTTTCCTCCGCGCCGGCTCCTGTAACCCTGCGCCATTTGGCATTGGAGCCGCCGCGGGGAAGAAGGCCACTGTGCATGTGCTAGTTGACGCCGGACCAACTGCGCATGCGCGGACCCCGCGGCGCTGGGTTCAGGCCGGGATCGGCAGCTGGAGCCCCCTATGGGCCACAGAATGGGGTCCCGGAATGGGCGCCGACGCCGGAGTAACACACTCCTGTTTTTACTCCGGCGTCTGCACCTAGCCTCCCGTTGGGAGAATCCCGCCCTTGGTATGTGGCGCATGTGGTTGTATTGTGAATTATATTTATTGCTTGACTTTATATATGAAAATGATGCTTCTGTAAAAGAAAAAGGCTAAAACTGTTAATCTCTGTGTTAACAATGTATGGTCAATGTACATAAGCCAAAGGTACTGTAAGCATTGACTGAAATACACTCCTGAAGCGAGATGGTGTTATTGCCAATGTAGTTGTAATAGCCTATAATCCCTTCATTGAGCACTTACACCAAAATTAATTGTCCATCTTTGCTACCTCAGTTTTGAAAGTAAAATAAACCCCAGTTGTACAGCTAACTGAATATTTAAATAAAATGAAGTTTGAATTAAGACTTTCTACAGTGAAACCCATCTTCACTTTGCAGTAGTCCTTTGCAAGCAAACTACATTATAATTTACAGCATGGAAACAGGCCATTTGGACCAACTGGTATCTTTGTTCCTTTCCAAGTCTCCTGAAATGCATACACGCTATATGCCCCAACTGCTCTCTTGCTAGCAATTTTGACATTCTAAATACACTGAATAAAGTTGCTCTTGAATTTAATTACTGAGTTTATTATATATTACTCTCAGATTTTAGATTCTCCGGCAAGTGGAAATAATCTCTCTACAACTATCCCATCCAAACCTCTTTATAATTTTAAGAATTTCTGATTAGATCACCCCTCGGCCTTCTCTTTTCTGGAGAAAGGAGCCCCAATTCATTCTTTATAATGGTTTGCATGTAACCTCCCAATTCTGATATCATTTGTTGTACCTTTTCCAGCGCATCTATATCCTTTTTGTAATATGAAAACTAAGATTGCGCACTGTGGTCTAAGGTTCCAAATAAATGTAACACAGCTTCTCAGCTTTTCAATTCTATACCTGTGCACATTATCCCAGTGTGTTGTTTGCATTTTTATCATCTTGTTATCCTGTGTTACTATTTTTAATTATATGTGAATCTGTACTCCTGGATCCCTTGGTCCTCTACTGCATTTAGACTCTTGTATCCCAATTGCATACAGCCTACTTATGTTTCCTACCAAAATACATCAACCCACACTTGTTGAGATTACTTTGCCAATTGCATATCCATTCTGTAAGTTTATTAACATCCTTTCGTGTCTTGTCATATTTGTTCTTGGTCTCCCCACCCTACTCTTCCCTCTCACCAAAACAATTGTAAATTAATAGTGGCATTTTTCACCTGTCCTTCATATTCAAATGGAAACATAAGCACAAAGTAGGAAACTATATTTTAAAATGAATTTTCTTTCACAAAAGCATTAATTTGAAGCAATGACAGTAACTTTTGTTGACCTGGTCTACATATATGATGCATCATAGTATCAAAAAGATTGAAGGAATTCTGTAGTTTGGAGATACTTTATCAAAGACAAATGATACGTGATGGTGTTTGCCACACATATAGACTTGTTGTCAAATTAATGAGATTTAGCACCCTTAACTTGGTCGTCATTATATAGGCTGCCTTTTTTTTCCACGCTGTTTTCCTCCCCGAACCTGTCTTTAAATAAATCTGCATCTCTGCTAATCTCATGCTACCTCTCTCGTACTTGCACTCCTTGCCCCTTTTCTCCCCATTTCTCTTTTCCCGCTCTTCCCTGATTGGGTCAAAATTCTGGCTGAGGCCCAGAGAAGCATCACCACTGGGATATGGGCTATATCAGATGCCTGCATACACTGTGAAGTGGACGGCTGGTGCTATCTCAAGAGGCAAAAGGTTTTTAATGCAGACTTTATTATCATAATGTGGGGTGGCTATGCAATCCTGGGGCAACTAAAATGGCAGTGCAAGTTATGGGAGCACTGGACAAGAAAGTTCTCCATGTTTGGCAAGGAGGTACCAGAGCTAGCGGAGTATAATGGGTGCTGGGGTAAGTCTGAAAGAGACGAGAGGGAACCTTGGATGTACTGACATGGTGGGAGTGAGGAAGATTGATTCCGGGGCTGGAAATACTGAGAGTGGATTGTGGGTGTGGCAGACAATGTTAGGGTTTGCTTGAGGGCTGGTACACAGCAGAGGAACACGTGTGTTGGGAATGGTGAGGCAGCAGGATGAAGACGAGAGAATGGTGAGAGGTAGGAACAATGGCAAGAAAGTTTGTTGCATAGGACACAGCATATTTCTTTTTTTTTTTAAATATTTCTTTATTCTCCTTTTTCGCATTTTCTCCCAAATTTACAATAAACAATAATCAGTAACAAATATGTCAATCCCCATATCAATAACAACGATCCCATCCTCCCACCAAACCCAAACCATTCACCCGCATGTTCACATAAACAACTGACAAAAAGGAATCCGGAATCACGCATGGCCACCATTAACACCCATCGCCCCCGCCCCCCAACTAATGTTCGATGTTATCCAGTTCTTGAAAGGACAGAATGAATAATGCCCATGAATTGTAGAACCCCTCCATCCTTCCCCTCAGTTCAAACTTAACCTTCTCAAGAGTCAAGAATTCCAACAGGTCCCCGTGCCACGCCAGGGCACAGGGTGGAGAGGCTGCCCTAAAACCCATCAGGATCTGCCTTCGAGCGATCAACGAGGCGAAGGCTACAACATCTGCCGCCGCACCTGCATATTTCTTAAAAGGGGTTCCTGAAGAATGACTGATAAGCAAATGTGCTTGTATATATTTCATTTTTTTTGCCGTGCAAATGAAATTCAAGGAATTATTTCTAACCCATAATTGCAGATAACTTTCCAGTGGCGGGTGCATAGCAATGCCACAGATATGTTGTACTTGTTATTTTTAGTTCTGATAGCATTTTCATTCCAAAACATTTGGCTGTCTTTGCTGGTCGGCATATTTGAAAATAATTTGTGCTCCCTCTGCACCAAGCACTTTATTATAGCATGCTATTTGGCTACCTGCCAAATATACTGTTTTGGCTGCAGTCTACTATAATTACCCAAAATCTATCTAGTGATTTTTATTTTCCTAGGTATGAAACTACATCCAGTGATGATTCCAGTTCTGATGAAAGCTCATCTTCTGAATCCGATGATGAGTTTGAGGATCAAGACTATTCTAAGGATGAAGTTGAGATTAATTGTGAAGTGCTACCAGAGGGGCCTGATGTGTGTAGGACTGAGATTGCAAATTTATCAAATGAAAAAGAGATTCCAGTGGTGGAAGGAAGTGAAAAAGAAGCTGGCAACATGGAAATAAGGGAGAAGTATAACCATTTTTGTCAAATATTCTATTTGTATGAAACATGGTGAATGGGGCCCTAATAATCTTACACCAAAACCCAGAGTAATGCAGGTGTACATAAATTTGATACTAATTCCGGTCATTTTAATTGCAAAGAACATAAAACTAAGAAATTATTAACTCTGTTCTTTTGAATCCTATCTTTGTTTAAATAATATTCAACACATTTCCATTGAGTTATTAAAATGAGTCATGGCTTTAATGGTAAAATGCCAAAAGGGAACTCAGTGGTTTGTCCCACAGGAAGAAGAAAAATACATTGGTAAGCTGCCAAAGGCCATCCTTAATGGCGGCTTGTTGCTGTCAGAAACTTGCAACCAAATTCTTTGCCTGCTGTTTAACTGGCAATTGGTGGAGGAGTCAGATTTGGTAAAACAGTAATAAACAGAAATGGGGATTTTTTTTTTCTCCCCTGTACCCTTGGATTAACAATTATTATTATTTTAAACCTTTAGGTATGAGTTAAGTGAGAAGGTGTTATCGGCTTGCAATATACTGAAGAACCAACTCAATGACCCAAAAGCAATGGCAAGCAAAGAAGTGGTAAGGTTAAGTTAAACATATCAACAGCTTTTCGGGCTGATTTAGAAATCGTTGGGAGTGCAAATGTTTTGGAGCAACCCTGCTTCTCTAAATCTTTTATTGTCATTGCTTCCACAATAAGATGACAATGTAATAAAATACAGTAAATAATTCCTGTAAATATTTAGACTATATTAATAAGGTGGACGGCACGGTAACACAGTGGTTAGCACTGTTGCTTCAGAGCACGAGGGACCTGGTTCGATTCCTGGTTTGGGTCGCTGTCTGTGCGGAGTCTGCACCTTCTCCCTGTGTTGTGTGTGGATTTCCCCCGGGTTCTCCAGTTTCCTCCCACAAGTCCCGAAAGACGTGCTTGTTAGATGAATTGGACATTCTGAATTTTCCCTCAGTGAACCGCAACAGGCGCCAGAGTGTGGACTAGGGGATTTTCACAGCAACTTCATTGCAGTGTTAATGTAAGCCTACTTGTGACACTAATAAAGATTATTATTAGCAAAAGGCGCTTACACATTAGAGCTCTTTTATGGTGATTTTTTTTCTATAGAGACCAGCAGGCCAGCGGTGAATAGCAAGAGCTTTGAATTGTCTGGCAACTTGGAGATCAAGAGCTCTTTATGTGAAACTTCATTTTAAGAGATTAAATTGATGTGATAGATTGTATATGGTCTGTGGAACTAATTGATGGATTGTAGTTTAGTTCAACCACAGTGGCTTATCAATTGCATCAGATTGTAAACTTGATCGGTAAGCCTGAAAAACAAATGCACTTCTCGAACAGATTCCCTCAGTCAAATTTGACTTTTTTTAAAAATGAGTAATTAAGTGAACCTGTCCATGTGAAAGCTGATTAAAGCATTGGAGACCTTCATTTTCATTCATTTGTGAAGTGTCTTTTTATTGCACATTATGAACTGAACCATTTAATTATTGATACTTTGATTTTAATGATATAGCTGGATATTCATTGAATTATAATCAGAATTGTGTTCCATTTCAATCATATAGTGATCTAAATGATTATGCTTTACTCACTATCTTCAGATATTCCTTTTTATTCTTTAGCGGTCTGCATGCAGCTAGCAAAGCCATGCCAGCTCAACCTAATTGCCCTCAAGAAGGCAGTAGTAAGCTGTCTTCTTAAACTGTTGCAATCTTTGTGGTGTAAGTGCACCCACAGTACTGTTGGGGAGGGTTCTTTAAAGCTGCCACTGTGTTTGGCTCAGTAGCATTTTAACCCAATTAGAGTATTATGTTTCCTAATGCAGAATTAATTCTGAATTTCACAGAGACTTTGCCTAAACAACATCCAACATGAATGGTTCCGTGTATCCAGTCAGAAGTCAGCAATTCCCACCATGGTTGAAGATTACCTAGCTGGATTCAGGGAGGTTTCACCAGAAGTCTTGAAACATGTAGTCAACATGGCTGATGGAAATGGCAATACAGCCCTTCACTACAGTGTGTCTCACTCAAATTTTGAAATTGTGAAGTTGCTTCTGGATGCAAGTATGTTAAATGCATTAATTCTTTACATATTTGTCTTAACACTACTGGCATTGTTTCCAGTTAAAGTTTCTGTTTGTAGATGTTGGCTGATTTCCTTTGTGCCTGTAACTGGTTCTCCCTTACTAGAAGCGCCAAGGAAGCCACAGTTATGGGACGGGGAGTTACATCTCTGCCCTTAGTCACACTAAACAAGACCCAACTGGAAGTGGTTAGCTAATTCTGCTACCTTTGGTCCACTGTGGCAAACAATCTGTCTGGTGATGCAGCACTCGATACTTGCATAGAGAAAGCAGTTGCCAGCTTATCCCACTCTCAAAATGTCTATGGCGAAACATCAAACTGGCTGCTGGGACCAGATTGCTGGTTTGAGACCTGTACTCTCAGCACTTTACTTGCATGGGCGACATGGATGACCAAGAAAGGAAACTCAGCAATTTTCATCGAGCTGTTTGTCGTGCATTCACTGCATCTCTTGAAAGGACAAATTAATGAATGCGACAGTGCTCTCGAAGGAAAATTGCCCCAAGTTCACCGGCACTCCTCAACCAGAGGCAAATTCTGAAGAAGTCCAAAGAAGAGTCATATTGGACTCAAATCATTAGCTATGTTTCTGATTCCACAAATGATGCCAAACATGCTGAGTTTTTTTCCCAGCATCCACAGTTTTATTGCTTTTATTAAAGAATAGACATATGCTATCATGTCTGAGCCCATCTAACTATTTCACTCGTCAAAATATCAAGGAGGAGAAAGGGAAAGGGGGAAATCTATGCTTGTGCTGTTGCCATGTGGTCTATATAGTGAGAAGCTAGAGGTGTACTGTGCATCCCTCATTGAATGCAAAGGTATTTCTGGTGCAATTTATTGTATCAGTGGCAAATGTGTCATTTCTTGTTACATGCTCTTGGTCTGTTGAACTGCTAGCTTTGCCGCTAAAGCAACATTTTGAATCTACCTGGCTGAAATGTGTTGTTTCTCAATGCCAAGTGTCTTGCACCAGAATTTGCATAAGTGATAAATTAATGGCTCCACTTCATTAGTCTTATCCTTGTTTTCATGAGTTTTTGTACTGTGGTTAAAGATCCAAACAGGGTGATGCCCTCTGCAGCTACAATTGTGCAACTCCTTAACGAATCGGATTGAAAAGTCGTCCATGAATAGTGCAATTTGAAGCAGAAAATGCAAGCTAGAATGGTGAATTCAATGCCCGATCAGATCCAGAGAGCAAAATGGAGGGAGGGATTGGATTGAGGAAAAAAAGACTAAACCATAAAACAAAATTAAACTTTAAATAAACCTCCAATAGTTAAAAGTTGTGGGAATGAGACTCCCAAGTACGGAGAAGTTAATTTTCATTGCCAGAAAGGTCATTTAGCAGTAATTAAAACTTTATCATGCTGTTCAGGACGTGCTTAAACTGAAAAAGACATTCCCTCACTTTCATGCTGAATTTATCCATTGTTCCATGCAAAAACTGGAATTTCATGTCATTTAATTAATTTGTATAAGAAGCCAGATGACAAAATGCCATTTTCATGAACGACAAACGGAGCAGAGTAGCATACAGAAATTCTAGATCTTTGTGTTTAGTTACACATCTCTCCTCGCCTGAAGGTACTGTTCGATTAGAAAATAAATAATGGTGACACTGTTAGCTTCACCATTATTTTGACAGTAAATTATGGCCCAATGCTTTTGAACTATTGTATGCTCCAATTAAACAATGCAGCTTCATTCCTATAGAAAGTGTATCTTCCACTTTATTTGATTGGATAGCTAGACCAAATCATTTTTTCCCAGAGATTTTTTGAAGGTGATTGAGGAATTAAGATTTTTTTCTATTACAGATGTGTGCAATGTTGATCAACAGAACAAAGCTGGCTATACTCCCATCATGCTTGCTGCTCTTGCTGCAGTGGAAAATGAGAAAGACATGAAAATTGTGGATGAACTGTTTAGTCAAGGAGATGTGAATGCCAAAGCCAGTCAGGTTCGTAACATTCTTTTTCTTTAATGTTTGTTCTTGGGACGTGGGCGTCGCAGGCTGGGCCAGCATTTGTTACCCATCTCTAATTGCCCTTGCACTGAGTGGCTTGCTAGGCCATTTCAGTGGGGGTCAGTTAAGAGTCAACGCAATGCTGTGTGGGTCTGGAGTCACATGTAGGCCAGACTGGGTAAGGACGGGTAGATTTCCTTCTCTGAAGGACATTAGTGAACCAGATGGGTTTTTACGACAATCAACACTGGTTTCATGGTCATCATTAGGCTTTTAATTCAAATTTCACCATCTGCCATGGTGGGATTCAAACCTAGGATCCCAGACCATTACCCTGGGTCTCTGGATCACTAGTCCAGCAACAATACTACTATACCACCGCCCCTCCTTAATTTATATTGTGACAATTGTTTGAGAATTCACTTTGCAATTCTTAATTTTAATTTTTCCATTCAACATGAAACCGCCCTTAATATCTTGCCTCTTTTTTTCACTGCTACTCTCTTTGTTTTGCATTATGCTTGTAGGTTGTGACAGTCACTTGTTTGTATGCTCTTTTACTCTTTTTAGTCTTATTTTTTCCTGCGCATTATTTCTTCACCTTGGTTTCCCAAAATAAACTGTAGTTAGCCTCAAGTTGTCCTCAAGTACTCCAAATTGGATTCTTCGGTTTGGATTTAGTACTTCCCCAAAAAGTTATTTTCTCTTTAATAATGATGAAGGATCTATGACTTGAGCATAATACGTCAATTTCTGAGGTGGGGGTGAAGGTTCTATATTTTTCAAATGAGTTGTTTTCGGTAGCAGAGCAAAAGCCAAAACTCACCATCTTACTGTAGTTAATTTTCTTGTGCAACCTCACACTTAGTTATTCCTCTTTCTCCTCCTTTCCCAAAACAAAAAAAAGTCAGAGAAGCCTATCTAAAGCACTCCGATATCCTTTGACACCTGTTCCAGCGCATGTTGCAACAGTTTTATCAGAAATCAGACACCTATCATTATCTTTCTGCTCTTATATCCATTTTCTACCTTCAATTTCTTTCTCTTGCACTTTCTTTTTTATTCATTTATGGGATGTGCGTATCGCTGATTAGATCAGCATTTATTGCCCATCCATAGTTGCCCGTCAGAAGGTGGTGGTGTGTTGCCTTCCTGGACTACAGCAGTCCTTGAGGTGTAGATACCCCCACTGTGCTGTCAGAGAGGGAGTTCCAGGATGTTGCCCCAGCAACAGTGAAGGAACAGCAAAATATCTCCAAGTTAGGATAGTGAGTGACTTGGACGTCAACCTCCAGGCGGTGAGGTTCCCCGGTAACTGCTGCTCTTGTCCTTCTAGATGGTCATGGATTTGGAAGGTGCCGTCATAGAAACCTTGGTTCGTTACTGTAGCGCATCTTGTGGATGGTACGCACAGCTGCCACAGTTCGTCAGTGGTGGAGCGTTTCAATGTTTGTGGGAGGGGGAGCAATCAAGTGGGCTGCTTTATCCTGGATGGTGTTGAGCTTCTTTGAGTGTTGGTGAAGCTGCACTCATCCAGGCAAGTGGAGTGTATTCCATTACACTCCTGACTTGTGCCTTGTAGATGGTGGACAGGCTTTGGGGGGGTGTCAGGAGGTGAGATAATCACCGTAGGATTCCTAGCCTTTGACCTGCCCTGGTAGTCACAGTATTAATATGGCTAGTCCGGTTCAGTTTCTGATCATGTAACTCCCAGGATGTTGATTGTGGGTGATTCAGTAATGACATAACATTAGATAGATTTTTTGTTACGCAAAGATATTAAGGGATTTGGGACAAGGGCAGGTATTTGGAGTTCGGCCACAAATCAGCCATGATCTCATTAAATGGCAGGACAAGCTCGAAGGGCTGAATGGCCTACTCCTGTTCCTATAGATGTGGCCAGTCATATTCCTCGGAGATCTGTACCTGAGCATAAACTATATTTACCACATAAGCCAATGACTTGGATGAGAGCGTAGAGAGTTGTTGATCTGCGTTTGCAGGTGGCACTAGGGTAGGGGCACAGTAAGTTGAGCAGTGGGAACAGGAAGTGACAAAAGAATGTAGACAGGTTTGAGTCGACAAAATTGTGGCAGTTTTAACGCAGGGAAATGGGAAATACTCCAGTTTGGATCCAGAAAAGGCACATTGAAATATTTGTTGGGATCTGTGGAAGAGCAAAGGGATTTGGACATTCAGGCACATAAATAACTAAAAGCCGATGTATGGATGCAGAAAATAATCCAAAAGGCTAATAGGATACTGGCCTTTACCTCAAGGGAGCTGAATACAAAGGATTGATGTACACAGCCATCAGGAGGGTGGCATTCATTTCAAGGAAGTGCAGCTGAGAAAATAATTACCTTGGATGGGGTACATCTCAGATTTACCAGAATTATACCTGAAATTAAAGGGGCAGAGTAAGAGGACAGCTTGCATGAACCTGGTTTGATGCCTCTCAGTACACTAAGAGCATAGAAGTTGGAACAAGAGAATTATACCAGGCCCGTCACTCACTCCGATTGAAACCTTGATCTGAAGATCTGTCTCATGTGGTGATTGTAAGGTTTCATAGTTTTAAAGAAAAGGAACAGGTTCTTCGATGGGCAAGGGAGCATCGTGATCTCAAGTGGGCAGACCACTCCATCAGACTGTACCAAGAAGCGAGTGTGGATCTAGCCAAAAAAACAGCTGCTTTCAGCAGAGAGAAAGCCATATTGCATAAGAAGGGTTTATCCAGATCACTTTTCCAGTGACTGTTGGGGAAAAAGACCACTTTTTTTGACATGCTGGCAGATGCAGACTTCTTTGTTCTAAAACTCAAGTTGGGCGCTGTTTAATCCATTTTATGGCTCTCTGGACGGGCATTTCGTATTTTACAAATTTTCATGTTCCGTGTTTGGGTGTGTTCGTAATGCCTTTGGTTAAATTTGAGGGATCTCTGCTATTCATTTTTTTTTTACATCAATTTATTCTTCCCTTTTTCTTTTTATCATTGTTGTTGGGCACAATAATTGTGCTAGTGTGGAATTGTAAGCTCAATAAGGCTTTACTTTCCAGTGGAGTTTCCTTGCGACAGTTTCAATGGCCGGGCGAGGCTTATGACAATTTTAATTAATAAGAGAGTTCAGTTCTCCTCTCAGATTATAGCTGACCCCAATAGTCGATATACTATTGTTTATGGCTCTCTGTTGAACACTCCAAAAGTCATGGTCAACATTTAAGCCCCTAACTGGGATGACACAGATTTTATCAATTCTCTTTTTTGCTCTCTTCCCAACCTGACCCGCACCAGCTGATTTTAGGAGGCAACCTGAACTGTGTTTTGGACCCTAAATTGTATCGTTTCAAACCTAAATCTCTTGTGCAATCTGGGATGGCCAGGGCTTTAACTTTCATGGCACAGGTGGGAGGGGACTTTTTGCACCTGAAGATAGGGATTTTCCCTTTCCTTCACATGTCCATGCGTATTCCCACATTGATTTGATTTTTTTAAACTTTGGTTAGGGTTCTCCACCCTTCGGTAGTGGCGGCTGAATACTCAGCAATTGATTTTTCTGATCACACCTCTCATTTTATTGCTCTATTGTTGGAGTCTGGCTCCACCCTGGAGATTAGATACTGCTTTGCTCGCAGGTAATACATTTTGCGAGCATTTGTCTACCTCTATAGATGATATTAAATAAAACAAGTCCGATTAGATCTTTCCCTCCACACCATGGGAGGCTCTTAAGGCCGTCCTTAGGGCGGGAAATTATTTCTTATAGAGCGTACGTGCTGAGGATAGCGGAGTTGAAGGAGCAGAGACTGGTGTATTCCGTCTTGGAGGTGGATCACCAATACTTGCTCGCTCTTACTCCGGAGCTTTTGGCAAGCAGGGAAAAAAATTACAGACCCAGTTCGAGCTACTGTTCACTAACGAGGTTGTACGTCAGTTACCATGCCCAGAGGTATGTTTTATCAGTATGAGGAGAAGGCAGTCGTCTTCTGGCTCACCAACTCAAAATGCCAAGCGGCATCCCGTGAGGTCCCTCAGATACCCAATTCGAGCAGCAACCTCGTTTCCACCCATCTCCAGGTCCGTGCGGCTCGGAAATCTTCATACTGTGACCTGTATAAGTCCGAACCCCCTGCAGAACAATCAGTCATGTCTGACATTTTGGATGACCTGTTGAGGTGGGCAAAAGCTGAGATTTGGTATCCCCATTAGGCCCTGAAGGGATTTTAAAATGTTTTGGGCTGATGCAGTCTAGCAAGGCGACAGGCCCGAATGACTTCCCGGTCGAATTTTACAAGAAGTTCTCGGAACAGCTCATACCCTTGTTATTGGATATGTCCCTGTCTCCAGATTCATTGCCCATGAGACTCTATTTCCTTACTCCTGAAGAGAGACAAGAACCCGACTAAGTGCGGTTCATACCGGCCCATCTCACTTTTCAACATGACCGTTTAGCTGCTTGCTAAGGTTCTGCCACTTCAGCAGGAGTCTTGCCTCTCAAGCATAATTTCGGAAGATCAAACGGGCTTCGTGAAAGGTTGACAATTATCGGCCGATATATGTCTCCTTTTAAACATTATTCTTTCTCCCTCCCCTGCACCCATGCTTGAGGTGATAGTATCTCTGGACGCCGCAAAAGCTTTTGATAGGATGGGAATATTTATTCGAGATTCTCCGGAGATTTGGATTTGGCAATAAATTTGACTCTTGGATTCACTTGTTATATAATGCCCCTATGGCCAGTGTTCACATAGATGATGATGATTACTTCCCCTTAAATGAGGGCACTAAACACGGTTTCCCGCTTTCCCCACTTTTGTGGCAGCATGGTAGCACAAGTGGCTAGCACTGTGGCTTCACAGCGCCAGGGTCCCAGGTTCGAGTCCCCGCTGGGTCACTGTCTGTGCGGAGTCTGCACGCTCTCCACATGTCTGCTTGGATTTCCTCCGGGTGCTCCAGTTTCCTCCCACAGTCCAAAGACGGGCAGGTCAGGTGGATTGGCCGTGCTAAATTGCCCTTAGTGTCCAAAAAGGTTAGGATGGGTTATGAGGGCTGGGTGGAAGTGAGGGCTTAAGTGGGTCGGTGCAGAATCGATGGGCCGAATGGCCTCCTTCTGCACTGCATGTTCTATGTTGTTTGCCTTGGCAATAGAGCCACCCTCTAAGGCATTGAGGGCCTCTAGTCAATGGAGGGGTATTTGCCGTGAAGGGGTGGATGTGAACGACCTACTTCTGTATATTGTAGACCCAACTCCCTCCACTGAATACCTTTGATTCCTTCTCGTTATAAATTGAATCTAGGGAAGAGTGCATGTTTCCTTGTTAACCAGCCCCGGTCAGCGAGCCCAACTAGGCCTGTCACCTTTATGCCTTTCTAATACAAGTTTCTGCTATTTAGGGGTCTGGGTGTTCCATAATTGGGCCTCAGTTCATAAGTTAAACTAGTCAAACCTGATCAATAGTGTTAAAGCAGATCTACAGAGGTGGAACAACTTTCCTCTGTGAGTGGATAGGATCCAAACAATTAAAATGAATGTACTTCCTGGGTTTTTCTTTTTCTTTCAATGTCTCTCCATTTTTTGCCCAAATCCATTTTTAAAGTTAACAAATTGATATCTGCTTTTATTTGGCTGGGTAAGAATCCCAGTATCCGCAGTATGCTGCTCCAAGGGACAGGCGGACTGGGTCTTGGCTCTCCCATATTTATTGATTTAATACTGGGCTGCTAATATTCAAAAGATGACCCCGTTTCTATTTGGGGCCAAATGGAGGCTCGCTCATGCACTACTTCTTCTACTCCTTGCCATAGTGACTGCACTTTTGCCTCTTTCTCCCACTAGATTTTCCTTAAACCCAGTGATGGTCTCCTCTCTCAGGATTTAGAAACAGTTTCGGCAGCGCTTTGAGCTCTCGTTCCTGCCTTCACCAGCCTCTATTTGTAGCAATCACCTTTTCTTACCATCTGGTTTGGACCCGTCATTTAAATCTTGGATAGCAAAGAGCCTTGAGCATTTTGAGGGCCTATTTGTAGAGGGGAGGTTTTACATATTTGAAGAGCTGGCTGACAAATTTCAGCCAGCAATTCTAGCCTCTTTCGTTATTTACAGGTTTGTGACTTTTCCTGTCGGGTTTTCCCTTCCCTTTCTTTTGGCTCCTGTTCCTCCTCGCTGAAGAGATTTTAGATTGGGCTCAGCCAAATAGAGGGGTCTATTTCAGACTTATATGGCTATATTCTTTTGTCTGATCCTACCTCACTAAACGCAGTGAGGGCAAGATGGCAGAGTGAGCTGTGTCCTATATTTACAGGCGAAGCTTGGGGGGAGGCGAGGCTTGGAGGGAGGCCTGTTACAGGGTCAACTCCACATCCTCGTGCCCAGTTGACATTAATTCAGTTCACGGTGTTACACAGGACCCACTTGACCATGGCAAGGATGAGTGGACTTTTTTCCAAATATAGAGGACAGCTGTGATCGTTGTTCATTTGCCCCAGCTAACCATACACATATTTTGGTCCTGCTCCAAACTTGCCTGCTACTGAAGCTTCCTTTTTTAGCGCTATATTGGAGATTCTCCAGGTGGATTTAGATCTGTGTCCCTTGGTAACCAGAGCCGGGATTCTCCGACCCTGGGCCGGGTAGGAGAATCCCCGGGGGGAGGCGCGGATCCCTCCCCGACGCTGGCTTCCCTATTCTCCGCCGCTGTTTTTTGGGGCAACGGCGGGGGGGGCCGTTGACAGCAGCCCCCCCCCCCTTAGATTCTCTGGGCCCTGATGGGCCGATTGGCCGACGAGTTTTGCCCAGTCCCGCCAGCGTGAATTACTCACCTCATGCACGGCAGGACCTGGAAGGTAAGTGTGGGGGGGGGCCTACTGTACTCCGCGACGGGCCCCACCATATTGCCCAGGGGCCGGCGCGGAGAAGGGACCCCCCCCCCCCCCGCGCATGTGCGGAAATACGCCGGCCGTTCCGCGCATGAGCGAACTCGCGCGGGCCGTTCGCCGCCGGCTGGAGCTGCGGGAACCACTCTGGCACCAACCTAACCCCCTAGAAAGGTGAAAATTCCTCACGTTCGGGGTCCGTTGACGCCGGAGTGGTTGGCGCCGGTTTTCACGCTAGCGTGAGGACGTAGCCCAATTATTGGCGAATCCCGCCCCACATTTGGGTTTCAGATTCACCGGTGTTTCACTCTGGGGTAGGGGAGACTTTGTCGCCTTTGCCTCACTGATTTGCCCGGCGGCAAATATTGCTTGGTTGGAGGTCTCCTATTTCACCCAGTGCTTCTGCCTGGTTGGGTAACTTAATCTCATTCTTAGATTTAAGAGAAAATTAAATGGCCATCGGGGGTCAATCTGGAAGTTCTACCTGAGATTGCAACCTTTTATTTTCCTTTTTTAAGGATCTAGACACTCTGTGGTTAGGACGTTTAGTTGCAGTGTTTTAAGTTTAATTTTGTGTTTTTGCTTTAGATTTGCTCGCAATTGTTGATGTTGTACACTTGTGTTTTCATTGGTCGATTGTTTGTTATTTTGTTGTCGTGTAAAACTTCAATAAATGTACTTTAAAGAAGGTGGTTGTGTGCTGCCGCCTTGAACTGCTGCAGTCCATCTGGTGTTGGCACATCCACAGAGCTGTTAGAAAGGGAGCGCCAGGATTTTTATCCAGCAGCTGTGACGGAATGGCAAGGTAGTTCCATGTCAGGATGGTGTGTGGCTTGAAGGGAACTTGCAGGTTATGGTGTTCCCATGTGTCTGCTGCCCTTGTCCTTCTAGGTGGTAGAAGTCACAGGTTTGGAAGGTGGTGATGAAGGAGACTTATATGGTGCACATTGCCACTCTGCATTGCGGTAGAGGAAATTAATGTTTAAGTTGGTCACTCTTGCTGATCAAGTGGACTGCCAAGTCCTGGATGGTGTCAAGCTTCTTGAGTATGTTGGAATTGCACATGTCCAGGCAAATGGAGAGTATTCCATTATCCTCCTGACTTGTGCCTTGCAGATGCTGGACAGGTTTTGAGGAGACAGGAGGTGAGTTATTCACCGCAGTTCCCAGTCTCTGACCTACTGTTGTAGTCACAGTAATTATATGGCTGCTCCAGTTCAGTTTCTGGTCACCGGTAATCCCCTGGATGTTGATAGTCGGGGATTTAACATTGGTAATGTCAAGGGGAAATTATTAGATTCTCTCTTGTTGGAGATGGTCACATGTGTGACGATGGGGAATCTTGCAGGAGCTGGCCAATTAAGAGGCTACCTCCATGTTGCCTGACAATTAAAGATGTTAGGCAGGTTCCCAAGGCATCACTGCTGGATATCTCCGCCTACTCCAGTGAAGGCCGACATCCCCCATTGTGAGATCAGTGGAAATGCTGCTGGGTTTTGACTTAATGGAGCAGCAGGGAGCTACTGAAGCAGCAATTTGTGTTCTTGGAATGGTGAAAAGTTTATTGTACATGGCCATCAGAGGCATCTGCCTCCACTATTTTAAAAACTCAGCAGCAACACTGCAGTGTAGGCACAAGAAAGGATCCCTTGCCATTCTCTTTCACAGAGCTCCTTCACATTCTGACAAAGTTACAGGAGTCCAAATTCCTGCTGTGGGGATATCTCTCCTCGCTTTGTGCGGGTGGTGGTACTCTGTTTAACCTTCCTAATTGACATTGGATTTACCTAATTGTCTACTCTCTGACAAAAGCACACCAAGGCATAAACACCGTGTGGAGTTGATCTGCTGGACACCTTTCTAAATTTACTCTCATCTCTTCCTCCAAAGCTCACCTTTGCAGGGCTGCATCCTCCTCCGTTTACTTCCCCATTTACCCTTATAATCTCAGCAAATTTGGATAGATTGCTCTCGGCCCCTTGATCTAAATGATTGACGTATTGAGGTGCCAGCACTTATCCTTGTGACACCCCAAGAGTACCTGTCAAATATTGGCATATTTATTCCTGCTCTTTCTGTTCTTTAACCAACTCTGTACCCATGCTATTAATAACGCCCAACTCCATGGAGCCCTGTCTTGTGCAACTTTTCACGTGGCCCCTTTTTGAATGCCTTTTGAAAATCCAATATACTGCATCCACTGAATTTCCTTAATCTAACTTGCTGGTTACACCTTCCAAGAGTTCTGGTAGAGATATTAAACATGATATCCCATTCATTAAACCATGTTGTTGCATCTGATCATTTTGCGATTTAAAAGTGCTCTCTTTTCACTTCCTTAGGCCATAAGATATCGGAGCAGAATTAGGCCACTCGGTCCAACAGGTCTGCTCCGCCATTCAATCATAGCTGATATTTTTCTCACCCCCATTCTCCTGCCTTTTCCCCATAACCCCTTATTAATCAAGAACCTATCAGTGATTTGGCCTCTACAGCCTTCTGCCGCAATGAGTTCCACAGATTCACCACTCTCTGGCTGAAGAAATTCCTCCTCATCTCTGTTTTAAAAGATCATCTCTTTAGTCTGAGATTATACCCTCTGGTTCTAGTTTTTCCTACTGGTGGAAACATCCTCTCCACGTCCCCTCTATCCAGGCCTCGCAGCATCCTGTAAGTTTCAATAAGATCCCCCTCATCCTTCAAAGCTCCCGAGTACAGGCCCAGAGTCCTCAACCGTTTCTCATATGTCAAGCTCTTCATTCCAGGGATCATTCTTGTGAACCTCCTCTGGACCCTTTCCGAGGCCAACATATCCTTCCTTAGATACGGGCCCCAAAACTGCTCACAATATTTCAAATGGGGTCTGACCAGAGCCTTATTCAGCCCCAGCAGTACATCCCTCCTCTTGAATTCTAGCCCTCTCGACATGAATGCTAACATTGCATTTGCTTTCCTAACTACCGACTGAACCTGCATATTAACCTTAAGAGAATCTTGAACAAGGACTCCCAAGTCCCTTTGTGCTTCTGATTTCCTAAGCATTTCTCCATTTAGAAAATAGTCTATGCCTCCATTCCTCCTTCCAAAGTACATAACCTCACACTTTTCCACATTGTAATCCATCTGCCACTTCTTTGCCCATTCTCCGAGCCTGTCCAGTCCTTCTGCAGCCCCCCAGCTTCCTCAATACTACTTGTCCCTCGACATATCTTTGCATCATCTGTAAACTTAGCAACAGTGCCTTCAGTTCCTTCTTCCAAATCATTAATGTATATTGTGAAATGTTGTGGTCCCTGCACAGACCCCTGAGGCACACCACTAATCACTGGCTGCCATCCTGAAAAAGACCCCTTTATCCCCCACTCTGCCAGTCAGCCAATCCTCTATTCATGTCAGGGTCTTAACCTTAACACATGGGCTCTTAATTTATTTGACAATCTCCTATGCGGCACCTTGTCAAAGGCCTTCTGGAAATCTAAATAAATCATGTTCACTGGTTCTCCTTTGTCTAACTTCCTTGTTACCTCCTCAAAGAAATCTAACATATTTGTCAGACGCGACCTCCCTTTGACAAAGCTGTGCTGACTCAGTCCTATTTTACCATGCACTCCGCGATCTCTACTTTAATAACAGACTCTATAATCTTACCAATGAACGAAGTCAGGCTAACCGGCCTATAATTTCCCGTCTTCTGCCTCCCTCCCATCTTTCTGTTTTTAAAAAAAAAAAAAAAATTTTAGAGTACCCAATTCATTTTTTCCAATTAAGGGGCAATTTTAGCGTGGCCAATCCATCTACCCTGCACATCTTTGGGTTGTGGGGGCAAAACCCATGCAAACACTGGGAGAATGTGCAAACTCCACACGGGCAGTGACTCAGAGCCGGGATCGAACCTGGGACCTCGGCACCGTGAGGCAGCAGTGCTAACCACTGCACCGCCGTGCTGCCCCTGCCTCCCTCCCTTGTTACATTAGCTACTTACCAGTCCTCTGGGATCCTCCCTGCCTGCAGTGATTACTGAAAGATCACCACCAATACCTCCACAATCTCCTCAGCTATTTCCATCAGAATCCTGGGGTGTAATCCATTCGGTCCAGGTGATTTATCCATCTTCTGACCTTTCCGTTTCCCCAGAACCTTCTCCTTGGTGATTGCCACTAGACTCACTTCTGCTCCCTGATTCTCCTGGAGCTCTGGCATCCCACTGGTGCTTTCCACCATGAAGACTGATGCAAAGTAACTAGTCAGTTCCTCTGCCATTTCTTTGTTTTCTATTATTACTTCTCCAGCCTCATTGTGCAGTAGGTCCAATGTCTATTTTCGCCTCTCTCTTACCTTTTATATTTTGGAAAACAACTCATCCTATCTTCTTTTATATTACTGGCTAGCTTAGTAAGACTGCACGGTAGCACAGTGATTATCACTGATGCTTCATAGCACCAAGGACCCAGGTTCGATTCCCGGCTTGGGTCACTGTCTGTGCGGAACTTCAATGCAGTGTTAATGCAAGCCTACTGGTGATACTAATGAAGATTATTATTATACTCATATTTCATATTCTCCTTCCTTATTGCTTTTTTAGTTGTCCTCTGCTCAATTTAAAGGCTTCCCAATCCTCTGGCTTCCCAATAATCCTTGCCACTTTGTATGCTTTGTCCTTGACTTTCCTCGTCAGCCATGGAGGCCTCAACCCCCTTAGCATGTATCCTCCTCTTTGGTGGATTTCTGTTGTGCCTCCCAAATAACCCCCAAAAACTCCTGCCATTGCTGTTCCCTGACTTCCATGCTAGGCTCCCTTTCCAATCGACTCTGGCCAGCTCCTCCCTCATGTCTTTGTAGTTACCCTTATTTAATTGTAACACCATTGCATCTGATTCCAGCTTCTCCCTCTCAAACTGCAGGATAAATTCTATCATATTGTGGTTACTGCTCCCTAAGGGTTCCTTCACCTTAAATTTCCTAATCCCTAGTCTGCCTCATTGTACATCACCAAATCCAGAATTGCCTGGTCCCTATTAGAGGCTCTGTCACAAGCTGCTCCAAAAAAACATCTCTTCGACACGCCACAAATTCCTTTTCTTGGGATCCACTACCAACCTGATTTTCCCAATCCCCCTGCATATTGAAGTCCCCCATGATTATTGTAACATTGCCTCTTATATATGCCTTTTCTATCTCCTGATTTATTTTATGCCCCACATCCAGATAACTGCTCGGGGGCCTGTACAACTAACATCAGGGTATTTTTACCGTTGCGATTCCTCAACTCTATCCACAGAGATTCTATGCCTTCTAATCCTGTATAATTTCTTGCTATCGATTTAACTTCCTTCCTTACTAACAATGCAACCCCTCCCCCTCCTTAATAATGGATTTCAGGATTTTCCTGACGACTGATGCCAGGGTAATTGGCTGTAGTTCCCAGTTTTCTTCCCCCTCCTTTTCTTGAATTGCAGTGTTGCATTGACTACCTTCCAATCCACTGAGACGGATTCAGAATCTAATGTTTGAAGATCACAATCAATGCATCCACTGTCTCTGCAACCATGTCTTTTGGAACACTAGGACATAGAGCATAGGTTCCAGGGTATTTCTCAACCATTAGACCCACTCATTTCTGCAATATTTTTTCTGTACTAATATTGGTTGCATTATGTTTGTTAGTCGATTGACAAGAATGTTAATTGATGTGTTTATAAAATGATTTGCCAGAGCAGATGCAAAGCAGCAATTTGCTCTGGTGAGAGAACGCACAATGAAGAGGCTTCGCCTTAAAATTAGAAATTTGCTTTCGGGAGTAAAATCAGAAAGCACTTTTTCCAGACGAAGGGTAATGAAAATCTAAATGATCCCTCTTCACCGCCCCCTCACCCCCCCCCCCCCTTTCAAAAGACTGCACAATTTGAGTTTGTTGAAATTTTTAACCTTGAGATCAGCAAATATGTATTAGTAATAATAATAATAATCGCTTATTGTCACAAGTAGGCTTCAATGAGGTTACTGTGAAAAGCCCCTAGTCGCCACATTCCGGCATCTGTTCGGGGAGGCCGGTACGGGAATTGAACCCGTGCTGCTGGCATTGTTCTGCATTACAAGCCAGCTGTTTAGCCCATTGTGCTACACCAGCCCCTTAGTCATGGGTATTAATAAGGGGTGTCCATCACAGATGGTAAATAAGAGAGTCGTGATACAGATCAGCCATGATCCAATCGAATGGCGAGAATGGGCTTGAGCAAATGGCCTCCTTGTGTTTCGTTCACATTATACATCATCTGTTGGAAAGAACAGACTTGATTGGTAGGGTAATGTTATGTCTTAATTTTAAAATCTTTTAAAATATTTATTTATTCCTTTATATTCCCTGTATGGAATGCACATTATTTAATGACGCTCTCCAGTTTTCCAAGTCTCTTTATGGTGAAATATTTAATTCCAAGGAATTCCCCAGGGAGGTGTGGTAAGATGGAAAACACTAACAATTTGGAATCTGCCGTGCTGAAGATGTTAAATGTGCTGGATGGTCTCATTTTTGTGCATTTTTTTAGATACATTTTCTGACCTGGAACTATTAACTCGGTCTGTTATTTAAGTTGTACATGTCATTATTTTTGTATCTTGTGATTTAGGCTGGTCAGACCGCACTGATGCTCGCAGTGAGTCATGGACGGATGGACATGGTAAAAGCACTTCTTCTCTGTGGTGCTGATGTCAATATCCAGGATGACGAAGGCTCGACAGCTCTGATGTGTGCAAGTGAGCACGGGCATGTGGAAATAGTTAAGCTCCTGCTGGCGCAACCTGGATGTGATTCCACTTTAGCCGACAGCGTAAGTTGCTATTAAGACATTTTTCTGCAAGGTCTTAAATGTTTGTCTTGTTCTGGTTGTTTATACTGAACCTTTTCTATATGTTGCACGTCCCACCTTCCCCTCTGCAGGAAAATAGTTACTTAATTACTAAACATGATTGCACAGAATAGTTTAACCTGTGTCCTGAGGTAGAGAGGATAGCCGATGTATCTGATTCACTATTTCGCAACCAGTTACTGATTAATGTTTGAAAATACAATGAGTGAGTCCGCGGAACATCCAATTACTGTTGTTGTCAATGGTGCTAGTCGCACAAGAAAAACACTTGAGTAAATATCAGCAGTTTCAATGTATTTTTAATTCCCTGCCTGCGCAAAGACCACATTAATCTCTTTCCTTCAACATTGAGTCCACTCACAACTGCTGTAGCTCGGTGGAGATTTTAGTTACTTTATGAATCAGTCCATCTCTGCGCAAAATAAAATGATCAAATCAGTTGCGGAGCACATCTTGTTAGTATTTTTTTTCTGAAAAATATTAATGAATGGGGAATGGGTGATATTGAATGAGAAGGTTACTATTTTGTGCTAATTGATATTTGGTAACAATAGGATCAGGATCAGTTGTGATGCTGTCCATGGGGGAATAATAGTTTTTTGGCAGTTACTGGGTGTGCTCTAAAAGAACAGTCACGAGAATGAGATACTGGAAAGCTTTTATCATCCACTGCAAATCACAGAATTGTTATAGCACAGAAGGAGGCCATTCAGCCCATCAAGTCTTGCATCGGCTCTCCAAATGAACATTGACTTAGTACTTTTTTCGTTCCATTTTCACATTGTTTATGTTGGAATGTCTCAATGGAATCTGCCTCCACCACATTTCCATGCAGTACATTCCAGACCCAAACCACTCGCTGTGCGGGGAAAAAAAATTCTCACTTCACATTTGCCTCTTTTGCAAATCACTTTAAATCTATGCCCTTAGCATTCTGTATCTACTCTGTCCAACCCCCCATGATTTTGAATGCCTCTATCAAATCTACTCTTCGCCACCTTCTTTCCAAGGAGAACAGTCCCAACCTCTCCAGCTATCCTCATAACTGAACTGAAGTTTCTCCTCTCTGGAACCATTCTTGTAAACCTCTTTTCTCTCTCTCTCTCTCTCTCTCTCTCTCTCTCTCTCTCTCTCTCTCTCTCTCTCTCTCTCGCTCCAATGTGTTCACAGCCTTCCTATTGTGTGTCTCACAGAACTGCATACAATACTCCAGCTGTGGTTGAACTATTGTCTTGTATAGGTTCAGCAAAACCTCTCTGCTCTTGCGCCTATTAATAAAACCCAGGGTACTGTATCTCACACTTCTCTACACTGAACTTCATCTGCCAACTATCTGCCCACTCCAACTTGCCTATGTCCTTTTTGGAAGTTCAGCACTGTCCCCTTGACAGTTTACAATACTTCCAAGTTTTGTATCATCTGCAAACTTTGAAAATGTCCCCATGCACATCAATACCTAGATCATTAATATATCAGGAAAAGCAAGGGTCCCAATATCGACTCCTGGGGAACTCTATGCATACATTCCTCCAGCCCAAAAAATATCCATTGACCGGTAATCTTTACTTCCTGTTATTCAGCCAATTTATTTGTTCGCATTGCTACTGTTCCTTGTATTCCATGAACTAAAAGAAAAGGGTTGGGTGGGGTTACTGGGTTACGAAGATAGGGTGGAGATATGGGCTTAGATAGAGTGCTCTTTTCAAGGGACGGTGCAGACTCGATGGGCCGAATGGCCTCTTTCTGCACTGTAAATTCTATGATTCTATAACATTTCTCACAAGTCGGTTGTGTGGCACAGAATTGAATGTCTTTCAAAAATCCATGTGCAGCATATCAACAGCATTACCCTAATCGACCCTTTGTGACCTCTTCAAAAAAAACTCCCAAGTTAGTTAAACGCTGTTTCCCCTTTAGAAATCCACATTGGCTCTTCCTGATTTTTCCATGTGACTACTAATTCTATCCCGAATAATTGTTTTGAGAAGCTTACCCACCACTGAAGATAAACTGACTGGTCTGTAATTGCTGGGCTTATCCTTGCAATGGTTTTTGAACAAGGGTGTGACATTTGCAATTCTGCAGTCCCCTGAGTACATGGAAGACTGAAAGATTATGGCCAGCACCCCTGCAATTTCCACCGCATTTCATTCGGCCCTGGCGCCTTGTCAACTCTAAGTACCAACAGCCTATTTAATACTTCCTCCTTATCAATTTTAAACTCTCTAATGAGTTTCTTTGTCTCTCACCATGGCATGGGTAGCATTGAGCTCATTAGTAAAGATAGATGCACGGTATTGATTTAATACCTTAGCCATGCCCTCTACCTCCAGGTGTACCTTTAATGTCCCAAATTTTTATTTTAAAACTATTATCTTCTGCAAAAAAAAATCCTTAATAATGCCTTGAAAAATACAACTGACATTGGATTCTGGCAAATTTACAGAATGCTAAATGGAAATGCTCAAACCTATTGATAAGATATGCTCTATTGCTTGGCTTTTTTGATTCTATTTTTAATAGCTTTTTGCTGACCCCTAAAGTTCTCCCACTCCTCCAGTTTACCACTAGCTTTTGCAGTATGGTATGCCCTAGGTTTTGCCTTTATGTCCTCCTTGACTTCCTTGTTTAGCCATGGAATGTTTTTCTCCATTTTACAATTCCTCTTCCTCTCAGGAATACTCTTTAAGTGAGAGGTGATTAATATCTCCCTGAACATCCGCTATTGTTACTCAACTGTCCTACCCTCAATTATTTGTGCTCAGTCTACTTGGGCCAACTCTTTCCTCGGGCCTGTGTATTACCTCTGCCCAAAACTAAAACTCCAGTATGGCACTCTGTCCTCTCTCACTCAATCTGAATTTGAAGCGTGACACCATCCAGGACAAAGCAGCCTGCTTGATTGCTCCTCCTTCCACAAACATTTAAACCCTCCATCACCGATGAACAGTGACAGTCGTCTGTACCATCTACAGGATGCACTGCAGGAACTCGCCAAAGTTGTTTGGACCGCACCTTCCAAACCCACGACCACTATTATCTATAAGGACAAGAGCAGCAGATATCTGGGAACCCTACCACCTGGAGAAGGCAACTCATCACCACCATCCTCAAGGCCAACTAGAGATGAGCAATAAATTCTGACCTAACCAGCGACACCCACATCTCATAAATGATTTTTTAAAATTACCTCATCATTTTCCCACAGTTGTATCTGACCAATTGCATAAAAATCTACACTCTCCTACTTACAATATAAAATGGTTAGCAAGGCACGTACACATAGCTGTATTATCAATGAACATATGTCGATAGCCCTTGTGAGTCTGGACCCCACAGAGTGAGTTATTGCTCCCACCTAGACACATTTACGATCCTGAGCTGTTATCTGGACAGCAGTGAACTGTGGTTACTGCCATCCCATCTGCTATCACAATAGGTCCTCTTCCCAGTGTTATTGCAGCTGTGAGACTGCCGGTCTAGCAACCTCTCAGAAATATAGTTTCAGTGAATGACATTTAAACCCTACAGGAACTGGTGAAGAGGATCAAAACGTATGACTGGATCTTTAAAAATGATTCAGATATAATGTATCTTCTTTTTCTCTCCCCCCCCCCCCCCCCCCCCCCCCCCCCTCCTCAGTCCATTTGTCGTAGTCCCATTGTTTATTTTCAGTAATATTCTGGGTTAACTTTTTTTCCATGCCATTTACGAACTTGTATCGCCCTTCTCAGAGGCTTCAATTCCTGGTTGAAAGATTAAAGTACCACAGTAATTATATATTTAAAACATTAAGAAATGCTTCAATAAAGGATTCATGCTTTAAACACCAGTTATCCATATGGAGGTCTAAAATCTTGGAAAACTGCTATCCGAATTCTATGAGGAAGTGTAAGTTTTGGTATCCCATTACACAGCCTGTCCAAACTTCATTTCCTGGTGAGGGATCAAATCATCAGGCTTTTCTTGTCATGTTCAGATGCCACGCATTTCCTTTAAAATATGTTTGGAATTTGTGGGAGAAGAGCGGTTTGCATTTTTCACTATTTTGGGGTAGCTACTTTATGCTTGTGGAATTTGAATAAATATGTATTGCGTGGTTACTGCAATCGATAAATTATAGCTCAATGCACAACTTTTATGCTATAGTCACCCTGGTGGTGGTGCAATTCGTGACTCTGCTAAGGCCACACAACACATGGTCATTTTTGTTGTATGCAGCTTTCAAGTAACTGAGATTGTCGGCCAGTGTTTTTGGAGATTTTAAAGTCACTGTGGTTCACTTCTTTGGGCTGTTTGCCGTATGTTAACATTAGCATGGAGAGCCTGGTTTGGATATGCAGCCGATTTCTACTCAAATTGTTAAAGACTCATGATCAAAAAAAGCTTATAAAGAAAAGAAAATTTGGGCCAATATAAGGGGATGTTAACCACCCTCCCCCCAAAAGTTCTGGTTTGTATCCTCTTAGATGTACTTTTGGTTTCACTGTTCTTAACATTGTGATATTTTTTTAAAACATTTTAATGTAACTGCTAGAAATTGTCAAGAACGGCTTTCAAATTTCATGTTAATTTTCAAATATCCGAGTGTATGACCATTCTGGATTCATTGAATCAATGCCATTCTGTCTTTTATTCAGGATGGAAGCACAGCACTGTCTATAGCTCTCGAGGCTGGTCATAAAGATATAGGAGTCTTACTTTATGCTCATGTAAATTTCTCCAAAGCTCCGTCGCCGGTACGTACATGTTTTTCTTTTAAATTAACAATGTGGTTTTATCTAGAGCTTAAATGATCTTTGGATGCATATCCTTCAGTTACAAAAGATGCCTGGTGTGAAAACCTTCAATGTCTATGTTCCCTTGGTTTTACCACAACCGAGGAATTTTAGTTAAACTTTTTCTTCACTCTGATCTCCTCGACAAACATCAGCCACGTTTAAGGACATTGGTACTTGGTGTACAAGCAGCTCAGCCTAATTGTCTGCTTTTTTATTCCATCTGACCTGAGATGGAAATACCTGAGCTTTGTGTGTTTTCTGTAACCAGACATTGAGGCAGAAATCCTCCATCTGTGAAGTGCTGGGCATAACCATGTGCCACACTTATTTTATTTTTATTTTTTTTCCAATTAAGGTGCAATTTAGCGTGGTCAATTCACCTACCTTGCACATCTTTAGGGTTGTGGGGGTGAGACCCACACAGACACGGGGCGAATGTGCCAACTCCACACGGACAGTGACCCAGGGCCGGGATTGAACCCGGGTCCTTGGTGCCGTGAGGCAGCAGTGCTAACCACATGCCGCCCACCCATGTGCCACAGTTGACTGGAGTTTCAGCATCTTTTCCCATTGCACAACTTTCTTGGTTATTTCATTGTGACTAATTCTAGTCAGTCCAGTGCATTTTTGCAGGGTATATTCTGCAACCAGTACTGTTCTCCATGCAAAAGTACTTTATGACAAACATCTTCAAATTAGGATAACATTTGAGGATTTTATTGAGGATGCAATTGAATTTATAAGTGTATTTGAACAATTCCAAAATTAATAAGAACTATATTTGAAATAAAAACCGCAAATGCAGGTCTGACCGCATCTGTGGAGGGAGAAACACAGTTAAAGGGCGTGATTCAACTAAATGGGAACAAAATCCCATAGTGAGCGAGTTTAGCCGTGTGTTTCCCGGAACTCTCAGCGTTGAGAAACACATGGCTGTAAAGCGGCACACGGCACTCGTTAAATAAGGAGCCTGAGCGGGGAACGTGTGGCCAAGGCTACACACAGCCCCGTTTCCTATACTGAGGAGCTCCACTCGGCAGAACTCCTCAATGTAGCAAGAGATTTTTAAATGGTGTCCCAATCTCCGAGGCCACCGACCTGACCCCCCCCCCCCCCCCCAAAGCCCCAACACACTATGGGAGGTCCACACCCACACAGGGCACCTCCGGCCTAATCACCACCCAAAATGCCAATTTGGCAGTGCCAACCTGACACCCTGGAAGTAGCACTCCCAGGGTGCCATGCTGGTTGTGCCAGGGTGCCCAAATACCACCCTGCCCAAAGGGCATGTACCTGTGGACCTCCGATCCCCTGGGATACCCCCATGAGTGCCGTTCCGTCTGGTCCCGTGAGGTCCAGTGTTTAAATGCGCTTGCCCAAATTCTCCGAGGTGAAGGAGATTGATCCCATCGCCTCAGGTGCCTCGTGAATCTGCAAATTAAAGTGCGACTAGCTGTCTCGCTTTAATGTGATGATTTAAAGGTGATCTCGCCCACAACAGATCTCGTGAGGTGTTGCGAGCCAGGTAGATCCTGGGAGCAGGGTCTCCTGGCTTCTATCCACCACATTGCATGCAGCGAGTTGCTTTTCAGGCACAGCATGGCCGTTGGATCGTGACCAAAAGTTTCAAGTTAACTTAGTTTTTCCAGCATTTCTGTTTTTATACAGATGTCCAGCATTCACCATATTTTGCTTTTATCTTAATGCCTATAGTTGTCATTATTACAATACAACAGTTAATTTGGTTGATGTTTGAACTCTGAATTAATAAAACTGAAGTGTTCACTGAATAAGTTACCTTTAAATTGAAAGCACAGTGTAATTTTTAATATCCTCGATCTGTATTTTTCTTTTTAGGGGACACCCAGGCTAGGAAGAAAAACCTCTCCGAGCCCAACCAGGCGAAGCAAATTTGATTGATTCCTACCTGCCATTGACCCAGTCCTTTTACTAAGCTGCTATGTACCCCTGTTAATATTGACAGATACTGAATGTAAATGTGTGCCTGAGCTCACCAGCAAAAACTTTTTTTTAGCAATAGTACAAAGATGTAGCTCTGCCAATCTACTGACCAGCAACTAAACTGGAAAGCGTTGCGGGGGCTGGCATTATAAAGTCTTCATTATACACTCGGCATCATTATTGCCTCAACCTATGCTGCTTGTAGCAAGCTTTATTAGTCTTTCTTTTAAATCAATATTTTGTCTCTTTGGTTTTACTTCACAGGAAACACACAACACATGGCTGTTTAGTTTTCTCATTTTATTACATTCATTGTTAGTTGTAAACTATATTTTGCCTGTATAAACATTCATTAAAACAAGTGTCATGATATTAATGGCATTATTTTAAATCACTGCATTGTATTTATAATATTTGGAACTATACATTTGAGTTGGTTACATTAAAATTATGGAGCTACGAGGGATGGCCCTTATTTGGGTTTACCTTAGGTATGTAACTTTTTAAAATATATATATATAATATCAAACAAAATCATTTGTAATCTGTTAAAAATTGAGTCATACAGTATTCTCAAACTATTTTATACATGCCCTAATAAAAATGAATTTAAGTGAAGAAATAATTTACTATTGAACATAGATTTTTAATTCTTTTAGAAATTGTTTACATCATTGTATCTAATTTGGTTTTAGTGATATTTGAGATATTATTTGTATATCAACCTGTCCTTCAGTTAAAGCCCTGTACATGGGTTTCTGTGCATATTTATGAAGACTGCAATCTTGTCACATTTAAATTTTGCCACGTGTGTATTTAAATGTTTGAAGTGCCTTAGATCCTTGCCATATTTTCAGAATAAAAGCTACATTATGCTAATTATGTGTTTGCTTCTACTATTAATGCCATGTTAAAAATTCATACCAAAAATCTGCCTAAATATTGGCCTGGATATTGTGTCTGTTTTGTGGACAAAAATGGAGGTGAGGACTGGCAGCAATTCCGTGTTGGACAAAAATCCCATTCAGATTTTCCTTCTGCTGCAACGAAGGCTGTCTCCAGCACCCCTCGCATGTAAATCTGGCTTGATTTGTGCAATGCACAAGATTGAATTTTCCTCCTCTCGTGCCTATTGTCTATCTCTTACTAATTCTAAGATTAAGAGGAGCAGCATTGATAATTGCTTTGGAGGTATCATCTACACTCTCTTAGTTCAGTGTAGATGATGCCACCTACGCTGCCATATATTGGACCTCAGCTGAGGGCACTATGACTAACAATAGTGTTGTTCACAAATCTGTAACTCCAAAGGAGCAGCTTGCAAGAGGCTGTACATGGCACTCCATGGACAAGAGCTAATCATACCTCTCCCCTTCACTTTCTCAATAATTAAAGGGGGAGTGGGGAATAAGGACACTGGAAACCAGAGGAGCCCCAGAGCCCATGATTTCTCTCCTTGGCGATGTGGCCCAGCTCCCATGCACACATTCATACAAAGGTATGAATTAGACGCAGAAATAGGCCCCTCGAGCCTGCTCCGCCATTCAATAAGATTATGGCTGGTCTGATTGTAACCTTAACTCCGACCACCAATAAACTTTCTCTCCCTTCCTTATCAAGAATCCATCAACCTTGGGCGGCATGTGGCGCAGTGGTTAGTACTGGGACAGCGGCGCTGAGGACCCGGGTTCGAATCCCAGCCCTGAGTCACTGTCCGTGTGGAGTTCGCACATTCTCCCTGTGTGTGTGTGTGTGTGTGTGTGTGTGTGGGTTTCACCCCCACAACTCAAAGATGTGCAGGTTAGGTGGATTGGCCACGCTAAATTGCCCCTTAATTTAAAAAAAAAGTAGTTGGGTACTCTTTTTAAAAAAAAATAAAAATTAAAAATAAAAATTTAAAAAATTTTTTTTTTTAAAGAATCCATCTACCTCTCAAAAATATTCAAAGACTCCAGCTTGGAGGGCCTGTTCCTGTGCTGTATTGTTCTTTTTCTTTGACTCAGTTTTCACTGCCTTTTGAGCAAAAGAGTTCCAAAGTCACTCCCCTCAAGAGAAATTTTCCCCCCCATCTCCATCTTAAATGTGTGACCACTTATTTTGAAACAGTGACCCCCCTGGTTCTAGATTGCCCCACAAGAGGGAAAATCCTTTCCGCAAGCACCCTGTCCAAATTCCTCAAAACCTTAAATGTTTCAATCCAGTCACCTGTTACTCTTCTAAACTCCAGTGGTCACGAGCCTAACCTGCCCAACGTTTTCTCATAAGATAACCTTCTCATTCCAGGCATTAGTCTAGTAAACCTTCTTTGAACTGCTTCCAATGCATTTACATCTTAATTCAAACAAGGAGAACAATACTGTACACGGTACTCTAGATGTGGTCTCACTAATGCCCTGTACAACTGAAGCATCTGGGGAATTTTGAAAAATTAAGAACAATCGTAGAATCCCTACATTGCAGAAGGAAGCCATTTGGCCCATCGAGAGTGGCTCCGAATGAGCACCCGACCTGGGTCCACTCACCCACCCTCCCTGTAGCCCCACCTAACGTTTGGACAAATGTCACAATTTAGAATGGCCAATCCACCTAACCTGCGCATCTTTGGACTGTGGAAGGAAACCAAAGCACTCTTGAGGAAACCCGCACAGACACGGAGAATGTGCAAACCCAAGTTGGTTTTGAACCTGGGTCCCTAGCGCTGTGAGACAGCAGTGCTAACCACTGTGCCATCAAAAGTTAACTTTGTTAACAATTTCCTTTTTAAAATATCGACTGAAACTCTTACCTGTCTTGTTATGCTCTAGGCGTAGCATAAGCGGCTTCCTTGTGGTGCACTTGACAAAGGAAGGTTCAGACGTGGAGATAACTTCAACACGTTTCATAAACTATTTACACTTCTCCTACTCTGGTTCGCCACTACTGTTAATCCTTCTATAGCTACTCAGGCTGACAAACCAGTCTGCTACAATCCACGTGGTGGGTGTAATATTGAATCAACCCTGTGTCTCTACTCACTGACTGTCTCCACTGGAAAGAGGAAGATCATGTGTGTTGTGTCCTTTATATATGGGTTGGTGTAATGCCCTCCTGTGGTCGTGTCACCTCTGTGTGTATCGTGAATGCCCAGTGGTCATGTCCTATCTAACTGTTCTATTGGTTGAGTGTTTGTGTCATGTCTCTGGTGCTCCCTCTTGTGTCTAGCTAGTCTACATGTATTTACATTAACCCCATGTGTCTTTACAGTGATGCATATCACCACATTACCAAATGTTTATTATATTTGTGGCTAGCTTTCTCTTGCATTCTAATTTTTCCCTCCTTGTTAATCTTTTAGTCATCCTTTGCTGTTGTTTATATTCTGTGCAATCTTCTGACCTGCCATGTGTTTTTGCACAATTATATGCTTTTTATTTAAGTTTGCTATTTTAAAATGTTTTCATTAGCCACAGATGGTGGCTCCATCCTTGTACCTTTTCTTAGTCCGGGAATGAATGTATCTATTTTGTATATGCTGAAGTATCCCCTGCAATGAAGTTACTGTGAAAATCCCCTAATCGCCACACATGCACCTGTTTGGGTACACTGAGGGAGAGTTCAGAATATCCAATTCACCTGATGAGCATGTCTTTTGGAACTTGTGGGAGGAAACCGGAACACCTGGAGGAAACCCACACAGACACAGGGAGAACGTGCAGACTCTACATAGACAGTGACCCAAGCGGGAATTAAACTCTGGACCCTAGAGCTGTGAAGCTGCGGCGCTAACCACTGTGCTACCGTGACCGCCTCAAACTTTTCCCTTGAGCTAATTTGCCAATTCACATTAGTCCACTCCAATTTCATGCCTTCATAATTGCCTTTTCTTAAGTTTAAAAGCATAGGACGGGATTTTTCGGTTGTGCCCGTCCTGGACTGCAAATTCCAGTCCGTGGTCAACGGTGTAATGATATGTGTAATCTAAGAAGAGTAAAGGATTAACAAATGATGTTCATGTATATCAACACTAGATGGCATCACTGAGTAATCCTAGAGGCTGCGTCTCGGCATGCTGGGATAAGCTGTTGGAGAAGTCGATGGAGAAGGATAGTGTGAAGTTGAGTTAGAGTGTAGTTTATATGTATTAGAGAGATTATTAATTACTCTATCACAGATTGAATACTATTATTTGTTAACTTACTCAGTAGAGTGCGAACCAAATAACGTTAAGTAGTTAAAATAAATTAGTTTTGATTTAAACATATAGCTTTTATGTTCTTTGTGAGCACTACATCCTTCGCTATCTTGGAGAACAAAACAAGGAACATAACAAACGGATCTTGAAATGGGCCATCAATTTTTCCATCCTGCCCACTACGATTCCAGTGATGGGTGGGATCGGAAAATTTACCCTATAGTCTCAGACCTACTCCTCAAACTGAAAGTAGAATTCAGTTACATCATGGTCGCTGCTACCCAAGGCTCTCACTAATCCTTAATTATGCCTATCTCGTTGCACAATACGGGGTCTAGTATGGCTGCTCACTGGTTGGCTCCAGAAGAAACTATTCCCAAAACTTTCAATGAACTCCTCTTGCAGGCTGCCTTAGCGCAACTTACGATTCCAGTCCATATGTAGGTTAAAATTCCTCATCATTATTGCTGTGCCTTTCTGACAAGCTCCAATTATTTCTTCCTTTATGCTCCACCCACAGTCCTACCAAGTAGTTACAATTTGGGGGTCTGTACTCCACTTCCACAAGTAATTTCTTGCCTTTATCATTTCTCATCTTTCCCCAAGCCCCTTCCACATCATGGTTACCTGAACTTTGATCATTCCTCTCTTTTGTCCTAATACCATCATAAATTATCTTCCCCCAGCACGGTGGCGCAGTGGGTTAGCCCTGCAGCCTCACGGTGCCGAGGTCCCTGGTTCGATCCCGGCTCTGGGTCACTGTCCGTGTGTAGTTTGTCACATTCTCCCCCTGTTTGCGTGGGTTTCGCCCCCACAACCCAAAGATGTGCAGGCAAGGTGGATTGGCCACACTAAATTGCCCCTTAACTGGAAAAAAAATGTATTGGGTACACTAAATCTATTTATTTTTTTAAAACATTTTTAAATTATCTTCTCCTAGCTTCTGTCCTTCTTAAATGTCATGTATGCTTCAATATTCAAGTCCCAATCTAGTCACCCTGCAACCATATCTCAGTAATGGCTATCAAATTGTACTTTTAAAATTCCATTTGAGCTATCAATTCACCTGTTTTGTTTTGAATGCTATGTGCATTCCGTTACACTGCCTATAGTTTTGTCCTTTAAATATTTTTGCGCCCTCTAGTCTGATTTACTCTTATATTTCCTCTCTATTCCTTCCTGTCACTTTGTTTATAATTTTTCATATTAGTACCTTTCTCTTTTGACTTACCACATCTTCCCAAATTTGACCCCTTGCTCCATCACTTTAATTTAAAATTCTCTCTGCATCCCTAGTTATGCCACTCATTAGTGTTAGGAAACCACTGTTAGTTTTAAGGGATTTATATTTGTATGGGTAAACATTAAAATAAGATGTGGTTTTAATTTAATGTTTGCTGCCTGGAAGGGACCTATGGTTAAATTCATGCTGGAAAAAAGTGTTTGTTTGTGTGGGCAGGTTGGTTAAGTTTTAGTTGTGATAGAGGGAGCTACGGGCGAAGAGTAAATATAATTGTTTGGCAACTAAAGGCCCTTGTAAGGTAAAATAAACTTTCCTTTGTTTTTTACCTTGAACTGGAAGTCAGGGCAGTTAGTGCCGATAGACCGCTGGAGAGGGACCATCTCTCACAGCTCTGCTAACGAGTTGGGGGCAGGGAGAGAGTGAGAAAGCAGCTCTCACAGCTCTGTTCAAAGCAGTAAAATGCAAGAAAGAAATCTCCAGAGGAACTGACAGGCGGGTAGTTCTAGAAACCTGGAAATAGAAAGGATAGGCAAAGCTGAGAAGGGATTGACTAGTTTAGAAATGTATTTTCACAAAGTTTCTGAAGTAATCCTAAAGGTTTCTAAAGTGATCCTAAAGTTTTGAGTGTCTTGCTTCAGTCTGCAAAAGATAATTGGGAAGTTTGGGCTGGATATCAGATTTTCTGTTCACGATAGAAGTCAGTCGAGACAAAAGAATCCTAAAATGGTTGGTGTAAAATCCTAGAGTGGATTCTCTGGTAGAAGTGGAGTGGAAGTCCTGTCCAAAAGAGTCCTCTTGAAACTGTGTTGTAGGACTTGGAATGCAACTTGCTAATGGAAAGCCTTATTATGAGAGAAGGTTTTAAAATGTGTTTTTGGGAGTGGAGTTTGGATACTCTCATGTGACAATCACCTGGGGGGGGGGGGATTCAGAGAAGAAATCCATAGACACTAACTTGCGTTCAGAGTGTGTACGTGTTTGATAGCCAATTTGTGTGTTTTAAAAACAGACTTTACTTGCTGAGACTATTGTAGCTGCAAATATACTGTCATCTGTCTTAATCTTATAACCTGTGTAATTGTTAACCTAAGGGAGGAATAAAGGAGTACTGCATTATAATCTACATCTTCCTTGTTTTTAACGCTAATTATTAGTCCTGTGACTCTGTTCCTCAATATTTGGGAAAAAATGTACCGTCTTTTAAAACCATTCTGGGATGTTCCCGTCCAGTTATATTAATAACTAGAATGTTAACTCTTGAACATCCAACGCCCACTGTTCAGATGTAGAGCATCCCAATGATACAGCCCCAACTTTCCCCAATACTGGTTCCAGTGCCCCACAAACAAGAACACACTTCTCCCACACCAGTCTCTGAAACATGTTAGTTTCTCTAATCTATTTGCCCTCTGCCAATTTGCACATGGCTCAGGTGATAATCCCGAGATTATTACCTTTGAGGTTCCACTTCTCAAATTGGTGCCTGGCTACTCATACTGACTGAAGAAACCCTTTCCCTGTCCTTCCTATGTTATTGGTACCTACATGGACCATGACAACTGTATCCTCCTCCCAGTCCCAAGCTTCTCTCCAGCCCTGAGCAGATGTTCTGAACCCTAGAGCAGGCAGGCAACACAGCCATCTTGTCTCTTGCTCTTTGTTACAGAAAACAGTGTCAATCCCCCTCACTGACCTCTACTGCCACTAGAATCATAGAATTTACAGTGCAGAAGGAGGCCATTTGGCCCATAGAGTCTGCACCAGCCTTTGGAAAGAGCACCATACCCAAGCCCACATCTCCACCCTATCCTCCACCGTACATAAAAAGCAAGAGGGTAGCCAGGGAAAGGGTTGGCCCACTGAAGGATAGGCAAGGGAATCTATGTGTGGAGCCAGAGGAAATGGGTGAGGTACTAAATGAATACTTTGAATCAGTATTCACCAAAGAGAAGAAATTGGTAGATGTTGAGTCTGGAGAAGGGTGTGTAGATAGCCTGGGTCACATTGAGATCCAAAAAGACGAGGTGTTGGGTGTCTTAAAAAATATTAAGGTAGATAAGTCCCCAGGGCCTGATGGGATCTACCCTAGAATACTGAAGGAGGCTGGAGAGGAAATTGCTGAGGCCTTGACAGAAATCTTTGGATCCTCACTGTCTTCAGGTGATGTCCCGGAGGACTGGAGAATAGCCAATGTTGTACCTCTGTTTAAGAAGGGTAGCAAGGATAATCCCGGGAACTACAGGCCGGTGAGCCTTACTTCAGTGGTAGGGAAATTACTGGAGAGAATTCTTCGAGACAGGACCTACTCCCATTTGGAAGCAAATGGACGTATTAGTGAGAGGCAGCATGGTTTTGTGAAGGGGAGGTCATGTCTCACTAACTTGATAGAGTTTTTCGAGGAGGTCACTAAGATGATTGATGCAGGTAGGGCAGTGGATGTTGTCTATATGGACTTCAGTAAGGCCTTTGACAAGGTCCCTCATGGTAGACTAGTACAAAAGGTGAAGTCACACGGGATCAGGGGTGAGCTGGCAAGGTGGATACAGAACTGGCTAGGTCATAGAAGGCAGAGAGTAGCAATGGAAGGATGCCTTTCTAATTGGAGGGCTGTGACCAGTAGTGTTCCACAGGGATCAGTGCTGGGACCTTTGCTGTGTGTAGTATATATAAATGATTTGGAGGAAAATGTAACTGGCCTGATTAGTAAGTTTGCAGACGACACAAAGGTTGGTGGAATTGCGGATAGCGATGAGGACTGTCAGAGGATACAGCAGGATTTATATTGTTTGGAGACTTGGGCGGAGAGATGGCAGATGGAGTTTAATCCGGACAAATGTGAGGTCATGCATTTTGGAAGGTCTAATGCAGGTAGGGAATATACAGTGAATGGCAGAACCCTCAAGAGTATTGAAAGTCAAAGAGATCTAGGAGTACAGGTCCACAGGTCACTGAAAGGGGCAACACAGGTGGAGAAGGTAGTCAAGAAGGCATACGGCATGCTTGCCTTCATTGGCCGGGGCATTGAGTATAAGAATTGGCAAGTCATGTTGCAGCTGTATAGAACCTTAGTTAGGCCACACTTGGAGTATAGTGTTCAATTCTGGTCGCCACACTACCAGAAGGATGTGGAGGCTTTAGAGAGGGTGCAGAAGAGATTTACCAGAATGTTGCCTGGTATGGAGGGTTGAATATGAGGAGCGGTTGAATAAACTCGGTTTGTTCTCACTGGAACGAAGGAGGTTGAGGGGCGACCTGATAGAGGTATACAAAATTATGAGGGGCATAGACAGAGTGGATAGTCAGAGGCTTTTCCCCGGGGTAGAGGGGTCAATTACTAGGGGGCATAGGTTTAAGGTGAGAGGGGCAAGGTTTAGAGTAGATGTACGAGGCAAGTTTTTTACGCAGAGGGTAGTGGGTGCCTGGAACTCGCTACCGGAGGAGGTGGTGGAAGCAGGGACGATAGTGACATTTAAGGGGCATCTTGACAAATACATGAATAGAATGGGAATAGAGGGATACGGACCCAGGAAGTGTAGAAGATTGTAGTTTAGTCGGGCAGCATGGTCGGCACGGGCTTGGAGGGCCGAAGGGCCTGTTCCTGTGCTGTACATTTCTTTGTTCTTTTTGTTTGTTCTTATTCCCCTAACCCCACCTAACATTGTTTTGGACACTAAGGGCAATTTAGCATAGCCAATCCATCTGAACTGCACATCTTTGGACTGTGGGAGGAAACAAGACCACCCGGAGAAAACCCACGCACACATGGGGAGGATGTGCAGACTCCGCACAGACAGTGACCCAAGCCAGGAATCGAACCTGGGACCCTGGAGCTGTGGAGCAATTGTGCTAATCACTGTGCTACCGTGCTACATTCCTTTTTGCTCCCCTCACGAATGGCTTCCTGTATCACAGTGCCACAGTCAGTCAGCTCATTCACCCTGCAGCCCTCACTCGCATCCAAACGAGCAGTGAGCACCTGTTGGAAAAATTTCAAATACTAAGGGTCCTGCCCTCTCTGTCCCCTTTCATGCCTCACCCACAGCCATACCTTCCTGTCTCTGACCACTGACCAAATCAGAAGACCCTATCCGAAAGGGTGTGACCGCCTCAAAATACAGGTAATTGTTTCCACTCCCGTATGCATTACAGTATCTGCAGCTCCGTCTCCATCTCAATGATATTGAGCCAAAGCTCCTTGAGCCGTAAGCACTTATGTCAGATGTATTTTCCCTGAATCGCACTGGCATCCTAGAGCTCGCACATCACCTGTCCTGCCATCCTTAATGCGTATCAATTAACTACTTAATTACATTATTCAATTAATTAAAAAATTTATTTTATTAACTTTACCATCAGTTTGTATACTATTTAAAATCTTAGGAATAGAATAGCTCTTACCACTTACCAGATATTCATGAAACAGCGAGCTTCTTCCCCTGTAATAGCCCCTCACTGCTCCCGCAGGGCCCCTCACTGCTCCCTAGCTCCTCACTGCTCCCAGCGTGGTCCCTCACTGCCCTCTGTGGAGCACCTCACTGCTCTGTGGCCCCTCATTGCTCCCCGCGGAGCCTCTCACTGCTCCCCATCAGGGGCCCCTCACTGCTCCCCTCGAGGGCCCCTCACTGCTCCCCTCGGGGGCCCCTCACCGCCCCCCAGCCCACCCTACTTTCCAGATCTGGCTGTGCCCCTGTCTTGCTGCTCTCTGGCTCTCACTGTTCCCTGGCCCAGCCTGCTTTCCAGCCCTTGCTGATCCCCAGTCCTCTCTCTGGTGTTCTTTGTGTTGCTTATTTAGGATGGTTGGCGTAGTGTTCACAAAGACCACAGTATAGCTTTTACTTAAAGCTATGATTTTGTTTACACTACTAAACTGGGTTTCGACACTTAGTCCTTTTAGAAACAGAATTGATCAATAACATCTCGCTACACTCACCTGCTAATCTCACTATTGGTATAAATTTAATCTAACCTCACACTAACTGCCCTGATGACCTTCACTAGCTATCTCCTACATACACACCTCCCCTAAGGTCTAGCATCACTGCTTTATACAGGAGTATTTGCAGCTCCCTCTAGTGGTGACTCATGGTACTACATTAACCCTTGTAATGCTGACAGTTATGATAATACCACACTATCTGTCCACACCGTTTGCTGTTCTCAACCTTCCCTGCTCCCTGGCTCGCCCAAGCCTCACTGATCCCACTCCGTAGATAAATGCCATCGTTGAATATAGGAAATTTATAATATGTATTGTCTTTCAGAGGGAGGCTAAAGCAAGGTTCAGTCTGATCCTTCAGATTAACACAACAGATCCTCTGATTCTATGACAGAGATGATGTGGAGATGCCGGCGTTGGACTAGGATGTGCAAGCAAGAAGTCTTACAACACCAGGTTAAAGTCCAACAGGTTTGTTTTGAATCACTAGCTTTTGGAGCACAGCTCCTTCCTTCACCTGAGGAAGGAGCAGTGATCTGAAAGCTAGTGATTCAAAACAAACCTGTTAGACTTTAACCTGATGTTCTATGACAGAGTGCAGGTATCGTGGCCAATATTTATCCTTCAACACTATAGAAACAGGTTATCAGGTCATTTTCACTTTGCTATTCATGTAATCACCTGTGCAAGTAAATTTATAAATAGCATGGTAGGTCTTAATTACTGCCATAACAACACCTCAAAAATAATTAATTGGCTATAAAGCATTTTGGGATATCCTGAAGTCATCACACCTTACACTTTCCCAAAGACTTTCAATGGGGTTTTCTTTTGCAACTTGCTATGATTACAAAATTATTTTGGCACAATCCCCCACCCCGCCCCTCCACTTGGTCTTGCATGAACAACGTAAGCAACAGTGTGTCTCTTTATCAATTAGGCTGAAGAATTCCATCTGAGCAATGTACCAAAAAGTGTCAGTTAATATTTAATGCCAATTCTTGTAGAGAAAATTAAATTTAAATTAGGGGAGAAGAGATAGAAAGAAAACATTTTTTAAAGTATTTAAATAATCCAAAAATAATAAAAAATCTGAAAGAATATATTTCCAACTTCTTAAAGTTAATTTTCATTGCTGGAAAGATTGGCAGTAATTAAGACCTATCATGCTATTATAAATTTACTTGCACCAGAATAGACAAGCGTTAAAATTCTTCTGATGAGTTTTATGGGTATATGTCAGATAAATAGAGCAACTTCACGTTGTTCCAGGTGTTTCAAATTTTGAGTTTGTCACTGAGATAAGTTTCTGGAGGAGCAGCATAGTCATAGCGTTTTCTGGCACAGGAAGAGGTCCTTCAGCCCATCATGTCTGCGCCAGCCATCAGGCACCTCTCTATTCTCATCCTAATTTCCGAAGCCTTGTATGCTATGGTGTTTCAAGCGCTCATCTAAATGCTTCTTTAGTGTTGTGAGGTTCCAGTGTCTCCCATCCTTTCAGACAGTGAGTTCCAGATTCCCACCACCCTCTAGATGAAAAGGTTTTTCATCAAATGACCCTCACCTTAAATCTATGTACCTCTTGTTTATTGACTCCTCTACTAAGGAGAAAAGTTTATTCCTATCTACCCTACCTATGTCCCTCATAATTTTGTACCCCTCAATGAGGTCTCCCCTCAGCCCTCTTCTCGAAGGAAAACAACCCCAGCCTAACCAGGCCCCTCTTCATTGCTGAAACGCTCTAGCTCAGGCAACATCCTGGTGAATTTCCTCTGCACCCTTTCTAGTGCAAACTCATCCTTCCTACAGTGTGACGACCAAAACTGCACACACTAGCTGTGGCCTAACGACCATTTTATACAGTTCCAACGTAACCTCCCTGCTCTTCAGGCAACTTGGACATCAAAAATTGTAAACGTTACACCCTTGTTCCAAAAAGGACCAGTTAGTTTAAGCTTGGTGGCAGGAAAACTTTTAGAAATGAAAATCTGCAACAAACTTGTCATTTAGACAAGTTTGGATCAATTATGGGAAGCCAGTGTGGATTATGAAATCATGTTCAACTAACTCCACTATCTTTTCTGATGAGGTAACTGAGAGGATTGCAGATTGTACATGAATTTCTAAAAGGCTTTAGATTAAAAAGTGCCACACAATGGGTGTGCCAGCAGAATTGAAGCTATGGAATGAAGGGGACACTGACAGCATGGATATGCAGTTAGCTGAGTGTCAGAAAACAGAGTTACAGTGAATGGCTGTTTTCGGGATGGGCCACTGCTTTTCTTGGTATATCTTTAAAAGCCAGACTTTGACGTACTGGGTACAAAACGTATTGTCAAATTTGAGGATAGTGAAAGACATCCAAAAGACATAAATGTGTGGGTGGAATAGGTAGATTCCTGATAGATGAAATTTATGCTGATAAATGAGAGGTGATGTATTTTGGGAGGAAGAATGAGGGAAGGCAAAATAAAATAATGGGTACAATTGTAAAGTGGGGGCAAGAACAGAAATACCTACGAGTATATAAATGCAGAAATTAATAAAGGTGGCAGGGCAGATTGAGAAAGTTACATTTGGGATCCTGCATTTTATAAACAGAGGTATAGATTTCAAAAGCATAAAGGTTATGATGAATCTTTTGAAACAGTGGTTTGGCCTGGCACAGTGTGTCAAATTCTGGACCCCTTGCCGTTGGAAGGATGTGAGGGCTTTAAAGAGGCCACAGAAACTACTTTCTGTGCTGGCGAATTCCACAGATTCACCACTCCTGGGTGAAAAATTTCTCTTCACCTCAGTCCTAAAACGTTTATTCCTTATCTTCAAACTATGACACCTGGTTCTGGACTCCCCCACCATCAGGAACATTCTTTCTGAATCTACCCTGTCTAATCCTGTTAAAATTTTGTAAGTTTATCTGTGATTCCCTCTCACTTTTCTAATATCCAATGAATATAATCCTAACTGACTTATTCTCTCCTCATATCACTGTCTGCCAATCAGAAAAATACCTATTTATTTCAACTTTTTGTTTCCTGTCTGCTGACCAGCTTTCTATTCCTCAAGATGCTGCCCATAATCCCATGAGCTTTAACTTTACATATTAATCTGGTTTGTGAGACCTTGTCAAAAGCCTTCTGAAAGTCTAAATAAACCACACCCACCGGTTCTGCCTGGTCAACTCCTCTACTAGTTACATCATCAAAGAATTCTTGTACATTTGTCAAGCATGAATTCCCTTTTGTAAATCCATGCTGACTTTGGCTGAGTATACCACTGCTTTCCAAATGCTGTGCTATGAAATTCTTGATAATGGACTCCAGCAACTTCCCTGCTACCGACATTAAGCTCATTGGTCTATAGTTCCCAGTTTTCTCTCTCCCTCCCTTTTTGACTAGCGGGGTTACATTCACGACTGTCGAATCTGTAGGAACCATTCCAGAGTCCAAAGAATTTTGGAAAATGATACCAATGGATCTACTATTTCTAGGGCCTGGGTAGTACTCTGGGATGAAGATTATTAGGCCCTGGAGATTTGTCCACCTTCAATCCCATTAATGTTCCCAAACCATTTCTTTACTAATACTAATTCCTTTCAGCTCCTCACTAAAACGTGTGTTTCTCAGAACTTCTGGTACATTATTCATGTCTTCCTTTGTAAAGACGGTAGCAAATTTAGTTCCTCAGCCATTTCTTTGTGCCCTGTTATGAATTAGTATCTGGAATGCACCGTCTGAACGTGTGATGGAGGCAGGTTCAAGCATCTGGTGGAAAAAAGTTGCATGGCTATGCGGAATGGGTTGGGGAGTGGGACAAGATGTCTTGCTCTCGCGGAGCTGACACCGCCATGACAGGCCGAATAAGTAACCGCCTCCTGCACTGTAACCATTTTATAATCTCATGGACTTCCTGATTTTCATACCAGAAACTGCTGTCCGATTTGTACTTTAGTAACAATGGGAATTGATAGCCTCAGCATTACTCCAACTGCAAAATCATATCCATTAGATTTTTGTTGGGGGTGAAAGTCCCTTAAATTTCTTAGTTTAGTTTTAAACTTTAGTTATTGTCTCCTGAATTAAGATTGTGCTAGTTGCTCATTTGTACCCTTGGCTCTGGAAAATGCTGCAATAGAATCAGTAGTTGTGGACTGTAACAGAATCTGATAACTAAAAGTGAATGAGATTTCGAAAAGTAGTTCACTGTATAAATCAACCCATAGACATTTGAAATCCATGTTTTATACTTCAGTTCAGATTCCAAAAAAGGTAGTGTCATTATTTACTTGTGACTATTTCACTGCAGAATCTAAATCTGAGCAGTTAAAAGACCTTTGAAACATGTTCTTAAACAATGCAGTTTTCCTCTAATGAAGTGGCAGAATGAATGCTCTGAATACCACGGAACACAGAATAGCTGGAGAGTGACACCTGGTGACACTTTCAGGTATGTTTGTGAACTTCAAAAATGTTTTAATGCTGATTTACTTTTTTTAGAAAATATTTTATTGAGGCATTTATAATGTTAACATTTTAACAAAGAGATCCAACACATACACAAACCCCACAATAACCTACCCGCCCCCAAGCGTGGACCCTAACTACCAACACATTAGAATCCCTAGGTTCCCTACCCTTATTCGTCACTTCCATGATGGTCAATTTTTCTCGAAGAAATCGATGAATGGCTGCCACCTCCGAGCGAACCCCTGTAGTGAATCCCTTAAGACAAACATAATTTTCTGTAGCCTGAGAAACCCTGCCATGTCACTGACCCAACACCTGACTTTGGAGGCTCCGAGTCCCTCCATCCCAACAAAATCCGTCTCCAGGCCACCAGGGAGGCAAAGGCCAAAAGATTAGCCACTCCGTGCACCCCCCCCCCCCCCCCCCCCTCCACCCTCTCCCAGGCTCCCGGATTTTCCGACACTCCATATATTGCCACCTCTGGACTCGGAGTCACCTTCCCTTCCAGGATCTCTGACATGACATCAGAAAATTCCTGCCAAAATCCCCTCGGCCTCGGACACACCCAAAACATATGTACATGATTCACAGGATACCCCCACACCTGTCCTCCACCTCTTAAAAAACCTACTCATCTGTGGCCCACGTTGAACTGGATCAGGCTAATCCTGGCACACGATGAGGATGCATTGACTCTCCTCAGGACCTCTTCCCATTAGCCGACTTCCAACACACCTCCCAACTCTTCCTCCCACTTCCTCTTCACCTCCCCGATTGGAACCCCTTCCCACTCCACCAGTTCCTTATATATTTCCGAGACCCTCCCCTCCCCGACACCTGTTTTTGACATCACCTTATCCTGTAGCCCTTTAGTGGGAGGCCAGGAGAGCACAGAACCTGCCTCCGGACACCCCCCCCCCTCCCCGCCCCCCAAGCGAACTAGTGATTGTCACAGATCGGTGACAACCCCCCAAACCCCCCCCCCCCCCCCCCCCCCACCGGGGTGCCTCGCTCAAGTAGGACCTTTTCACCTGCGGGACTTCCCCGGCATGAAAATGGGAAGACACTGAAACACGAACAGCAATCTTCGGAGAACTGTCATTTTCAGTCTGTACCCTCCCCGCCAATAACAGCGGGAGCACGTCCCACCTTCGGAAGTCCCCTTTCATCTGCTCTATCAACCTGCTCAAATTTAATTTGTGAAGCTGACCCCAGTCTCTTGCCACTTGAATACCCAGGTACCTAAAACTCCCTCCCACCACCTTGAACGGCATCTCCCTCAGTCTCCTCTCCTGCCCCCTTGCCTGGATCGCAAAAAACTAATTCTTGCCCATATTTCGTTTGTAACCTGAGAACTGGCCAAATTCCTTCAATATAGCCATAATTCCTACAATCCCCCTCAACGGGTCTGTTATGTAAAGGAGCAGATCATCCGCATAGAGCGAGACCCTATGTTCCAATCCCCTCTCACTATCCCCCGCCAAATGTTCGTGCTCTCAGCGCCATTGCCAAAGGCTCTCTGGCCAGGGCAAACGGTAGTGGGGAGGATGGACACCCCTGTCTCGTCCCCCGACAGAGACTAAAATATTCCGATTGAACCCTTTTCGTCCTTACATTTGCCACCGGTGCCTAATTTAGCAATCGGACCCAATCCACAAATCCCTGCCCAAATCCAAACCTTCCCAGGACATCACAGATATTTACACTCCACTCGATCAAAGGCCTTTTCTGCATCCATGGCCACCACCACCTCGACCTCGCGCCCCTCTGCAGGCATTATTATTATGTTCAGGAGCCGCCTAATGTTGGATGTCAGGTGCTGTCCCTTAACAAATCCCGCCTGGTCCTCTCTTATCACCCCGGAACACAATCCTCTATGCATGTGGCCAAGATCTTTGCCAGCAATTTCGCATCCACATTTAGCAGGGAGATTGGCCTATATGATCCACAGCTCCCCGGATCCTTATCCCGTTTCAAAATAAGGGAAATCTGTACCTGCGAAAACATTGGGGGGAGCACTCTCAGCTCCTATACCAGAAGCGGCCCCAACAGTCCGGAAAACATTTTATAGAACTCAACTGGGTATACGTCCGGCCCCGGGGCTTTGCCCGATTGCATCGCCCCCAACCCGCCTATAATCTCCCCAAGCCCGATTGGGGCTCCCAACCCCTCCACCAACTCCTCACCTATCCTCAGGAACTCCAGGCCCCAAGAAACGTTTCATCCCCTCCTCCCCGGTTGGGGGTTCCAATTTATACAATTTACTGTAAAACTCCCGAAACATATCATTCACCCCCTCCAGATCCAGAATCACGTTACTCCCTGTATCCGTCACTTTCCCAATCTCTCTCGCCATCTCCTGTTCCCTCAGCTGATGCGCCAGCATCCTGCTAGCTTTTCCCCATATTCATAACCCTCACCCTTTACCCTCCTCAGCTGTCTCACCGCCTTATCTGTGGACAAGAGCCCAAATTCTAGCTTGACACTCCTTCAAAAGCCCATCATCTGGAGACGCAGCATACCTCCTGTCCACCTGTAAAATTTACCTTCCCAGACCGAGAACTCGACCTGTCCAACCTTGGATCCAACACCATATTGAAATCTCTCCCCATAATTAATCAATGTGAATCTAGGTCCGGGATCTTTCCCAATACAAACTCAACGTCATCCCAGTTCGGGGCATATATATTGACTAATACCACAGCCATTCCATCCAGCTTCCCACTAACCATAACATATCTACTCCTGGAGCCGCTTATATATTCCCCACCTCAAATGCCACCCGCTTATTAACCAAGATCGCCACCACTTCCGGGTGCGGCGATGACCAGCTGAGTCGCACGTTTCGGCAGCTCCCTGTGAAACGGACTTTTGGGCTCTTGATAGGAGCCCCAACGGCAATTTTAACGGCTGAAAACACCGTGCGGTAAACCAGAAGGGAATCCCCCCTGGATACGGATGGAAAAAGGAGAGGAAAGTGGCCGGATTGCAGCGGATCCTTTGGAACAACGGCAAGGAAGGCAAGCAGAAACCAAGATGGCGTCGGAAGGTGGCAGTTTCATATGGGGCCCTGAACAACAAGAGTTTTTGAAACGCTGCGTGGAGGAGATAAAAAAGGAAATGAAGAAAGAGTTGTTGGCCCCGATATTACAGGCGATTGAAGGGCTGAAAGAGGAACAAAAGACCCAGGAGCAGGAGCTTCGGGTCGTGAAGGCGAAAGCAGCAGAGAATGAAAACGACATACAGGGCCTGGTGGTGAAGTCGGAGATACAGGAGGCACACCAGAAACGATCTGTGGAGAGGTTGGAGGCACTGGAAAATAACGCAAGGAGGAACAACTTGAGGATTCTTGGCCTTCCTGAAGGTGTGGAGGGGGCGGACGTCGGGGTATATGTGAGCACGATGCTGCACTCGTTAATGGGAGTGGAGGCCCCGATGGGTCCGTTGGAGGTGGAGGGAGCATACCGAGTTATGGTGCGAGGATCGAGAGCAGGAGAAGCTCCCAGAGCCATAGTGGTGAGATTTCTCCGTTTTAAGGATAGAGAAATGGTCCTTAGATGGGCGAAGAAAACTCGGTGTAGTAAATGGGAGAACGCGGTGATCCGCGTCTATCAAGATTGGAGTGCGGAGGTGGCGTGAAGGAGGGCGAGCTTTAATCGGGCCAAAGCGGTACTTCACAAAAAAAAGATAAAGTTTGGAATGCTGCAACCGGCAAGACTGTGGGTCACATATCAAGGGAGGCACCACTACTTTGAGACGGCGGATGAAGCGTGGACTTTTATTGTAGAAGAAAAATTGGAATGATTGGACTACGAAAATGAACATTTGGACAAAGTGGTGGGACGAGTGGGGGGGGGGGGGGGGGGGGGGGGGGGGGGGGGCGAAGAGGGATTGTATGATTAATCCTGCGGTATGGTAACTTTTCTTTCTCCCACAGGTGGTGATGGGGGGAGGTCGGGAGGGAGAGGAGATGGGGCGTTGGCCATGGGAGGCGGGGCCGAGGGAGAGGCACGGGCTTGGTTCCCGCGCTATGATAATTATGGCGGGAATAGAGAAGCAGGAAGGAGGGGGCGCCGCACGGGGCGAGCCGTGATCACGGGGGGAAGCCGAGGTCAGCCAGAGTTTGCTGACTTCTGGGAGCAACATGGGGGGAGTAATTACGCTAGCGGGGGTCTAGCGGGGGGGGGGGAGGGGGGAATTATTGGGTTGCTGCTGCTGGGGAAAGGGGGGAGTGGGTGCGGGAAAGGATGGGCGGGGGGGCACCGTCTGGGAGAAATACAGCCGCGTGGGATCTGGGCGAGAAGCTGGAAAAAGATGATGGCTAACCGGCAAGGGGGGGGGGGGTGGGAAGCCCCCCAACTCGGCTGATCACGTGGAACGTGAGGGGGCTTAACGGGCCGATAAAGAGGGCACGAGTACTCGCACACCTTAAGAAACTTAAAGCAGATGTGGTCATGTTACAGGAAACGCACCTGAAACTGATAGATCAGGTTAGGTTGCGCAAAGGATGGGTAGGGCAGGTGTTCCATTCGGGGCTGGATGCGAAAAACAGGGGGGTGGCTATATTAGTGGGGAAGCGGGTAATGTTCGAGGCAAAGACTATAGTGGCGGATAACGGGGGCAGATACGTGATGGTGAGTGGCAAATTACAGGGAGAGATGGTGGTGTTGGTAAACGTGTATGCCCCGAATTGGGACGATGCCAATTTTATGAGGCGAATGCTAGGACGCATCCCAGACCTAGAGACCGGAAAGCTGATAATGGGGGGAGACTTTAACACGGTGTTGGAACCAAGGCTGGATAGGTCGAAGTCCAGGACTGGTAGGAGGCCGGCAGCAGCCAAGGTGCTTAAGGATTTTATGGAGCAGATGGGAGGGGTGGACCCGTGGAGATTCAGTAGACCTAGGAGTAAGGAGTTCTCGTTTTTCTCCTATGTCCATAAAGTCTATTCACGCATAGACTTTTTTGTGTTGGGTAGGGCATTGATCCCGAGGGTGAGGGGAACGGAATATACGGCTATAGCCATTTCGGATCATGCCCCACACTGGGTAGACTTGGAGATAGGGGAGGAAACAAGAGGGCGTCCACCCTGGAGAATGGATATGGGACTAATGGCGGATGAGGGGGTGTGCTTAAGGGTGAGGGGATGCATTGAAAAGTACTTGGAACTCAATGACAATGGGGAGGTTCAGGTGGGAGTGGTCTGGGAGGCGTTGAAGGCGGTGGTTAGGGGGGAGCTGATATCAATAAGGACACATAAAGGGAAGCAGGAGAGTAAGGAACGGGAGCGGTTGTTGCAAGAACTTTTGAGGGTGGACAGACAGTATGCGGAAGCACCGGAGGAGGGACTGTATAGGGAAAGGCAAAGGCTGCATGTGGAATTTGACTTGCTGACCACAGGCACTGCAGAGGCACAATGGAGGAAGGCGCAGGGTGTACAGTATGAATATGGAGAGAAGGCGAGCAGATTGCTGGCACACCAATTGAGGAAAAGGGGAGCAGCGAGGGAAATAGGGGGGGTGAGAGACGAAGATGGAGAGACGGAGCGGGGAGCGGAGAGAGTGAATGAAGTGTTTAAGACATTTTATAAAAAATTGTATGAAGCTCAACCCCCGGATGGGAGGGAGAGAATGATGGAGTTTTTGGATCGGCTGGAAATTCCCAAGGTGGAAGAGCAGGAAAGGATGGGATTGGGAGCACAGATCACGGTAGAAGAAGTGGTGAAAGGAATTAGGAACATGCAGACGGGAAAGGCCCCGGGACCGGACGGATTCCCTGTTGAATTTTACAGAAAATATTTGGACTTGCTCGCCCCGCTACTGACGAGGACCTTCAACGAGGCAAAGGAAAGGGGACAACTGCCCCCGACTATGTCAGAAGCAACGATATCGCTTCTTTTAAAGAAGGAAAAGGATCCGCTACAATGCGGGTCCTACAGACCAATCTCCCTCCTCAATGTAGATGCCAAGGTCTTGGCCAAGGTAATGGCAATGAGAATAGAGGAATGTGTCCCGGGGGTGGTTCATGAGGACCAAACTGGGTTTGTGAAGGGGAGACAGCTGAACACGAACATACGGAGGTTGTTAGGGGTAATGATGATGGCCCCACCAGAGGGTGAAACGGAGATAGTAGTGGCGATGGATGCCGAGAAAGCATTTGATAGAGTGGAGTGGGATTATCTGTGGGAGGTGTTGAGGAGATTTGGGTTCGGAGAGGGGTATGTTAGATGGGTGCAGCTGTTGTATAGGGCCCCAGTGGCGAGTGTGGTCACGAATGGACGGGGATCGGCATATTTTCGGCTCCATAGAGGGACAAGGCAGGGATGTCCTCTGTCCCCATTACTGTTTGCACTGGCGATTGAGCCCCTGGCGATAGCGCTGAGAGGTTCCAAGGGATGGAGGGGAATACTTAGGGGAGGAGAAGAACACCGGGTATCTTTATATGCGGATGATCTGCTACTATATGTGGCGGATCCAGCGGAGGGGATGCCAGAAATAATGCGGATACTTGGGGAGTTTGGGGATTTTTCAGGGTATAAATTGAACATGGGAAAGAGTGAGCTGTTTGTGGTGCATCCAGGGGAGCAGAGTAGAGAAATAGAAGACCTACCGTTGAGGAAGGTAACAAGAGACTTTCGTTACCTGGGGATCCAGATAGCTAAGAATTGGGGCACATTGCACAGGCTAAATTTGACGCGGTTGGTGGAACAGATGGAGGAAGATTTCAAGAGATGGGATATGGTAGCATTGTCAATGGCAGGGAGGGTGCAGGCGGTTAAGATGGTGGTCCTCCCGAGATTCCTTTTTGTGTTTCAGTGTCTCCCGGTGGTGATCACGAAGGCTTTTTTCAAAAGGATAGAAAAGAGTATCATGGGTTTTGTTTGGGCCGGGAAGACTCCGAGAGTGAGGAAGGGATTCTTACAGCGTAGTAGGGATAGGGGGGGGCTGGCACTACCGAGCCTAAGTGAGTATTATTGGGCCGCTAATATTTCAATGGTGAGTAAGTGGATGGGAGAGGAGGAAGGAGCGGCGTGGAAGAGATTAGAGAGGGCGTCCTGTAGGGGGACCAGCCTGCAGGCTATGGTGACAGCCCCATTGCCGTTCTCACCAAGGAACTATACCACGAGTCCGGTGGTGGTAGCTACACTGAAGATTTGGGGACAGTGGAGACGACATAGGGGAAAGACCGGAGCACTGGGGGGGTCCCCGATAAGAAACAACCATAGGTTTGCCCCGGGGGGAATGGATGGGGGATATGGAATGTGGCAAAGAGCAGGTATAACGCAATTGAAAGATCTATTTGTGGATGGGAAGTTTGCGAGTCTGGGAGCGCTGACTGAGAAATATGGGTTGCCCCAAGGGAATGCATTCAGGTACATGCAATTGAGGGCTTTTGCGAGGCAGCAGGTGAGGGAATTCCCGCAGCTCCCGACACAAGAGGTGCAGGACAGAGTCATCTCAAAGAAATGGGTGGGGGACGGTAAGGTGTCGGATATATATAGGGAAATGAGAGACGAAGGGGAGACTATGATGGACGAACTAAAAGGGAAATGGGAAGAAGAGCTAGGGGAGGAGATTGAGGAGGGGATGTGGGCAGATGCCCTAAACAGGGTAAACTCGTCGTCCTCGTGCGCCAGGCTAAGCCTGATTCAGTTTAAGGTATTACACAGGGCACATATGACTGGAACACGGCTCAGTAAATTTTTTGGGGTGGAGGATAGGTGTGCGAGGTGCTCGAGAAGCCCAGCGAATCATACCCATATGTTTTGGTCATGCCCGGCACTACAGGGGTTTTGGATGGGGGTGACAAAGGTGCTTTCGAAAGTAGTAGGAGTCCGGGTCGAACCAAGCTGGGGGTTGGCTATATTTGGGGTTGCACAAGAGCCGGGAGTGCAGGAGGCGAAAGAGGCCGATGTTTTGGCCTTTGCGTCCCTAGTAGCCCGGCGCAGAATATTGCTAATGTGGAAAGAAGCCAAGCCCCCGGGGGTGGAGACCTGGATAAATGATATGGCGGGGTTCATAAAGTTAGAGCGGATTAAGTTCGTCCTAAGGGGGTCGGCTCAAGGGTTTACTAGGCGGTGGCAACCGTTCGTCGAATATCTTGCGGAAAGATAGATAGGGGAGAACAAAGAAGGCAGCAGCAGCGGCCCAGGACTTGGGGGGGGGATGGGGGGGGGGGTGTGTGTGGCCTGAGACAAGGCAGTTGCCAATTAGGGCTAGTTTTTATTTTTTGTTATTTAATATTTATTTATTTGTTGTTGTTTTTGTTTAAATTTAAAAAAGGTCATTATTATCTGTATTGTTACAATGTTGTGTAAAGGATGCACAATGTACTGTGTTGGTTGACCAAAAATTTTCAATAAAATATTATTTAAAAAAAAAAACCAAGATCGCCACCCACTCGATTTAAAGTCTAACGCCGAAAGAAGGAACACCTGTCCAACCCATCCCTTCCTTAACCTAATCTGATCCCCACCTTCATATGTGTCTCCTACAACATGGCCACACCCGCCTTCAGTTGCCTCAAGCGCACAAACACACAGGCCCTTTTGACTGGCCCATTCAGTCCCCGAACATTCCACGTGACCAGCCGGGGGGGGGGGGGGGGGGTGTTACCCCGCCCCCCTCCCCTGCCGCTCAACCATTACCTCTCCCAAGCAGTCTTCGGCTCATGTCCCGCACCTCCCCTGGCCCACCCTCGGGCAACTACTGTCCTCAACCCACCTCCTCCTCCACTTTGAAAGACCCCTTCCCGTCAGCAGTATAATCCCCCCCACTCCCAATCCCCCCCCCACATTGATCTTCAGCTCACCCCCCACTTTGCTTCCGTGAACTAGCTTGCCCAGCTAGCCTGGCAGCCCCGGACCATGGCGCCTAGCACCTTATCCCCCACTGATTCCCCCACCCCTGCTCTTAGTGCAAACAGTCAAAACAAAGGCGAGAAGTAAAAACAAACAAACAATCCCTCCCAAAGTCCGAACACAAAGACCCACCCCTCTTCCCTTAACAAAGAACTGTAAACCAGCCTAACCCCAAAAGAAACAGAAAAACGAAAGAAACCCGAACACCAAAAACTCAAGGTTGTTCACAGTACAATACATTCACTCCACTTCTCCTCCATCAAAGTTCAAGGTCCACCTTCTCCTGTCAGTCCATTCTCCTTCATGAAGTCCACTGCCGAGCCAAAGTACAGCTCCCGGCCCCAATAGGTCACCCATAAGCCGGGTACAATAGACCAAACTTAACGGCCTTCTTGTACAGGGCTGACTTGACCTTATTGAAGCTCGCCCCCCTCTTTGCCAGCTCTGCACCCAGGTCCTGGTACACGTGAATCTCAATGCCTTCCCAGGTGCACCGCCTCATCTGCCTGGCCCACCTCATGATACGTTCCTTATCAAGGAACCAAGCAATCATACCACCATCGCCCTCGGCGGCTCGCCCCCCTGGGGCTTGCGCATCAGCGCCCTGTGGGCTCGATCCATCTACAACAGCTGGTCAAACGCACCTTCCCCAAGCAGCTTCTCCAGCATCTTCCCAACATACACACCCGCATCCATTCCTTCACTCCCCTCCGGCAAGCTCAAAATCCGGATGTTCTCCGACAAGAACGGTTCTCCAAGTCCACCACTTTCTCCAGCAGTTGCTTCATCTGGTCTCGCATCAGTCCCATCTCCGCTGCCATCGAGGTGGACTGCTTCTCCTGCTCTCCCGCCAGCTTCCTCCAACCTCTGGATCGTCTGTCCCTGGACTGCCAGTCTCGTCTCCACGAGGTCAACCATCGCCTTGATCGAGTCCACTGTTCCATTGACCACAAGGCCAGACCCTACCGCTGCCCATCCACCATCTCTGTGTGCGTTGTCCACTCCTCACTCGCCTCAACCAACTGGTTTGCTTTTTTCCGGGCAGGTCTGTTCCGCAGTTCCACAAACTAGGGGTCACTCTCGTCCGCTCTCACTCCTACATCTTTTTCCCGCAAATTTCCTGCTACAAAGTGGGGTAAAGGCCACAAAAAGACCACCATGAGCGGGAGCTGCCAAATATGCGACCACTCACTTCATGGCCACCATCGGAAGTCTTTAATGCTGATTATTAATATGTGTTAATAATCGCTTATTGTCACAAGTAGGCTTCAATTAAGTTACTGTGAAAAGTCCTTAGTCGCCATATTCCGGCGCCTGTTCGGGAAGGCCGGTACGGGAATAGAACCCGCGCTGCTGGCCTTGCTCTACATTACAAGCCAGCTGTTTAGTCCACTGTGCTAACCATACAAGTGAGCAAGCAGATCCTTCAAAGTATGAACTGGGCCAAACAAATGAAGATATTATTACCTGTTCCAAACCTGAGCCATGCCAGACTTTCATCAGCAGAAAGGCTGGCATCTAGTCAGACATTATCACCGGGATAGATATAACAAATTCTTTAATTGGGATAATCCTTGGATGATCCATGGTTGTGTCCACACACTGAGGTACAGGCCCATCATCTGGTGGAATGACCAGTGGCGGCATACTTTTGGATGACTGTGCGGTCGCAGTGAAGTCTGCAACTTCAGGAGCAGTCTGCAAAGCCTCGTACTCTGGTGTCCGGGTTGGATCAACGTCCCCAACATTGGGTGCTGCTCCTTCATTTTGTGTTTGAGCCCCAATTGGTGGCTCATCCTGACTTGATATGACGTTGTATGGGTCATCTTTTGCTGGAAAGCCGATTCGATTAGTGGCTCATCCTCATCTAATGGGATGATTTATGTTTTGTCTGTCGTTGTAGAACTGCACATAGATGTATCTGCTCTTCTAGCACGTCTCTCGGATGTATCTGCTCTTCTAGCACTTCTCTTGGATGTATCTGCTCGACTAGCACGTCTCTCAGTGGGGTGGCCTTGAGTGTTGGGGACTCCTCTGCAGGAACCATTTCATGTGTAGGACATTATTCACCATAGGCCTCTGGAGCCAGTTCCTCCAGAATGGGGATTATTTCTTCAGTTAACAGTCTGTTCGCAGTCGAGTTGCTGTCATCTGATGTGTCTGCTACTGCAATCTCACTTTCGTCTCTGCATACGCCACCTTAGAGCTTCCACGCTTATAGGTGTGCTGCGCAGACTGGACATCCTTTGTGATCACCACGTCACTCCCGCCAAACCACCTGAACAGCGTTTCATAGTCCTCATCTGGTTTACCTTCTGAGCCTCTACTTTCCTCATTGTATTCATGGTCTTCATAAATATCGTCGTAGTACTCATCATCGGAGTCACTATCATTTGCAAAGGCTTCTCCCGTAAAGTACGACATTGCACATGAGATTATGTGTTTACTCAGGAGGTGACCAATTTCAAAGTCAGCAGTGAGTCTTGCTGCCGAACTTTTGTTTAACTCTCCATGCTGTGGAATTTCAGGAGGACTGAAGAAATTGAAGAAAGAGTCATTTGGTACAGTTTTCATAACTGTTTTATGAGTACCCCAGCCCTTATTCTTCTGCTTTGTTTCAATGGTTTTCAGTGTGACATTTTTTTCTTTCTTCCAATCTGGCATCTTGTGATTTCTGGGTCGTCAAAGAACAAAAAGTCGAACTCGTCAGGCCGCGCTCCATCTGGTATACTTTCGTGACTACCTCATTTGTGAAATACTCATTTGGCTCAAACTTGAACTCCAGAGTGAAGCTCATTGAATGTTCAAGCTCTGAACACTTAACATTCACACCTGGCTCATCATGCTTCTGTATCACACCACTGAGAAAATTCACATTCTTGAAGACCATTAACCAGCAGTCTGGAATTTCCTTTGGCTCTTCCATCTCTTCATCAGGTTAGTCGTCCTCCGTTTTAACTTTTGCTTGTATCTCATCGGATAACTGGGCCATTATATCTCGTTGTCAAACACAATGAATCTCTGGCGCAGCGCTGCCTGGAATGTGCAACCGCTCAACTAGGTTCAGGGCCTCACACGCTTCCACTCCTGTGATGAACTTGCGTTTCAAGTCCAAAATGGAAAATGGTATTATGTGACTTCTATTGTGTACCCATGCTTCGAATTCACATACACCCAGCGTCTCAATCTCATTTCCGCTGCAGTCTTTCAGCAGTCTCGTTTGATTGACGACTTTCGGTTTAACCTGCTGCCCATTCAAATCGGACTGACACTTGCTCCCTTGTCGAGCTTGCATTTTATCAAAGTGTCGTTTAGCATCAGCCTTTGATGGTATCAGCATCACCATCACTATTGTCACAACTAGTCAGTAAATCTCCTTCCCTTTTCATATTCAGACTCATCATGTCCTTGGTTGAAATCAGATCAATGAAAAACTGTTCTTCAACAGACATCTCATCAATTGCGATGACAGACCTAGTTTAGTCCACTAGAGGATGCAAAAAACATTGCTTCGCAAAATGATTGTATGGCCACACTTGGAAGATACTTTCCCAAATGCTGGACATTGCCTTGGCTCATGACTATTGCCACACTGCTGGCACAAGATGGCGGACCGGGTCAGCCATGTAAAATGACCGCCCGCACTGAGACCACGTTTTTTATTGAACTGCGTCACAGTGCTGATGGTGGCACTGGCGCCTTCTTCCAGGTTGACGCCATATGTTTTTTAGGTTGAGAGTACTAATCTGCTGTGCAGTCAGCTCACTTGCATGGCAGACCTTCATAGCATTTTCTAATTTCGGATCCTCTTCCCGTAATAATCTCTCACGTTCTTTATCATTCGATATCCCAAACACTATCTGGTCACGGATCATCAACGGCTTCAGAGTACTAAAATTGCACGACTGCGCCTTCAGCCGCAAGATGGTTACAAAGCTATCAAAGATTCACCTGCTTTTTTGGGTACGCAAACAAAATATGTAACATTCAAATGTTTTCCTTTTCTTCAGAGAGCAATGCCGATCAAACTATTTTATCACCTCATTGTATCTCTTGCTTTCCTCTTCGCTGTCGAAGGCAAAGGGATTGTATATTTCTATTGCTTGACCTGCTACCAGAGCAGCAACGCAATACACCTCTCGTCAGGCTGTGCCTGCAGGCTAAGGGCTGCACAGTGGGTAGCACTGTTTTTTCACAGCTCCAGAGACCCAGGTTCAATTCCCGGCTTGGGTCACTGTCTGTGCGGAGTCTGCACGTTCTTCCTGTGTCTGCGTGGATTTCCTCCAGGTGCTCCAGTTTCCTCCCACAAGTCCCGAAAGACATGCTGTTCGGTAATTTGGATATTCTGAATTCTTTCTCTGTGTACCCGAATAGGCGCCGGGATGTGGCGACTAGGGGATTTTCACAGTAACTTCATTGCAGTTAATGTAAGCCTACTTGTAGCTTCATTACAGTTAATGTAAGCCTACTTATGATATTAAAGATCATTATTATTATTTTTGAATTGCTGCTTGAACACATGCCAATTTTCATCTATGTTACCCAAGACCTGAAGCTGGTGGGTGCCTTCAAACCTTCCATCTCTAACTTCACAGTTTATTGCGTTGAGTCGCAGATGGCCATAGTTCGCCAGGGCGGCAGAAGAATCTTCTCTTTTCGTTCTTCAGCCTATTTCACCCTGTCTTCGCAGTTTTATTTTTAAGTGTTCTGCATACCTGGTTACATGTTGTGTTCTGTGATTTAGTCATTATAATGATGTACACAGCACATACAGTTGTTTAACTATAAAGATAATTATTAATCAACACATGGAAAAGATAACTAAGGAACGACGATGGCTACTAAATGAATTCAGTGAATTCTCCTGAAGCTACTTTAAGTGCGACTGCCTACTTGTACGTCTTATTACAAACTGGCGGGTGTGTTGAATCATGTGATGGATCTCTATCAACACCAGCTGCTTGGAGGTCACATTAGTAACTATATGCAGAACTGTGCGCAGGCATATCCAAGGCATATCACCACACCATCCACTTCTAGAATCTTCTCTATCAATTTTTGGCACACTTCTCTATCCTACTTGTCGACCTTAGTCTTGAACTAAATCACCTGCCCTTCTCACTATTGCCTTCAGAGCCTCCCAGACCACCGACAGCAAAATTTTCCCCATGTAATTAAACACCACATATTTCTTGATCACCTTCCCAATCTTATCCCCAAAACCCCGGTCCACTAACAACCCCACATCCATTTTCCACCCTCGACCTCAGACCACCCCCCTTCTCCAACACCACATCCACCTAAAACGGGTATGGTCCAAAATCCACATTGTGAATACTCCAACCTCCTAACCCCAGCTAATAACGCCTTCCCACCATGAAGATGTCTACCCTTGAGTACACATTATGTACTGGGGAGAAAAATTAATACTCCTGTTTCCTCGGGTATAAGGACCTCAACGGGTCCACTCTCATGAGCCAAGCCAAGCCCTCACCCACATCCCCCCTCTCAGCCCCCACACCCACCGGACTGGGACAGCGAGCACGGTTGAAACCTATTCACCTTCGGTTCTTGCACCATATTCCAATAACCCACACTATTATCTCATGGGTATCCAGATCTGCAATGGTATCCAGCACCCTCCACAAACCCCGTATCATCCCAGTTGGGGCTGTATACGCTTGCCATTGCCACCAACCTCCCCATTAACGCCCCTGACACTATCACGTACCTGCCCCCTAGGTCCACCACCACCTTCTTCGTCTGAAACCTCATCCTCTAGCCCACCAATACCGCTACCCCGAGCCCTGCTATCAACCCCGAATGGAAAACCTGACTCACCCAACCCTTTCTAAGCCTCACCTGATCCTTCACTCCTGCAAAAGTCCCACGTCGGCCTTTGAGCTCTTTAAATCTGGAAAAACCCTCGACCGTTTCACCATCCCCCACCCCCCTCACATTACACATCACTATTCTGAGCGGGGATGTCTCACACCCCCCCCCCCCCCCTCCTATCCGCCATCATCATAATCCCGGGCCCTGCCCTTCAAGACTAATCCACCCTATCCCTTTATTGCCGTCGAACCCCACCTGCCTCCCAGTATCCTCCCATCCACTCCTTCTTAAAAACAACTCTTCCAGTATCGATCCCCTCCCCCCACCTTTCACACCTCCCACACTCATCAAAACCTGTTCAACCAGGTTCCAATGACCTTGGCTGCTCCCCCCACCACACTCCCGTTCACTAGCCAACCTTTGTTGGCTCGTGTGGAGGCCCCTGCCCAGGCTCACCCCCTCCTCCTATTCTGCTCCCCCAAAACCCAGTCCCTGAAAAAAAAGACAAACAAACAAACAAAACCAGTGCACAAACCGCGTCCCAGAAAACCGCCATAACCTCAGAGCCCAATGATAACCAACCATAGCCTACAACAAAGGTACACTACACTTTCCCATTCAACCAATACAAAATCCCAACTGTTCCCCGACTAATACACAACAAATAACAACCCAAAATGAGAAATAAAGGCTGAGCCCAGCCCCCCTTCCCCTCAGTCCAAGTCTCACTCCCAATCCCATCCCTCATTTCAGCCCTTGTCCTTCAGCCTTCACGAACGCCTCCGCCAAAGTAGAAGTTTCTCTAGTTGTAGGTCACCCTCAGCTTCCCAGGTAGTCCATGCCAAATCTCACGCCGTTACTGTAGAGTGCAACCTTCACCCGTCCGAAGGCCACCCATCTTCTCGCCAGCTCCACCGTCAAGTTCTGGAATATTCGAATACAAACTCCTTCTCACACCTTGGCTTTGCCCAACTCAGGACCTTCTCCTTGACATGAAACTTGTGAAAGCAAATTTTAACTGCTCTTGGCGCCTCGTTTGCCTTCCGCTTAGGCCAGGGTGACTGATGAGCCATGTCCAGCTCAAATTGGGAGGGTTGTTCCCCCTCCCCCAGCAACTCCATCAGCATCTTCATAAAGTATTCAGTCGGCCTCGGACCCTCCACCCCCTCAGGCAGGCCCACAGTTTGTAAATTCTGCTGCCTCGACCTGTTCTCCAGGTCCTCCACCTTGGCTCTGAATCCTTTGATGACCTCCGCCACCTTCTGCAGCTCCTCACCCATCGAGGTGAACTGCTTGCTATGTTGCGACAGAGCTTCCTCCACCCGCTTCAACTTCTCTCCTTGCTCCCATACTTCGGCCGATGTCTTCGACACCGCCACCTTCACCATGGCAATCGCCTCCTCCACTCACTCCTTCATCGCAGCAAACATCTCCCTCCGCAGTATCTCCATGTGCTTGCCGAACTGCCTCTCAAATTCTCCGGCCATCACCTCGGTCAGAGTTTCCACTGTGAGGGGCGCGGCCCCACCCAGCGATTTAGCTCTGCCATCTTTCCTGCTGCCGGGCTGACCCGTTCACTCGACGACGAACTTTCACTCACCCCCTTCTTCTCAGTGGCTTTTTTCTGGGTGTTAGACATTCTCCACCTTCCTTATGCTTTCCTGCACCGACTGCCTCTGAAACCGGGCATTAAACTCCAAAAACCAGAGCCTTGAGCAGGAGCTACCCAGAGTGCGACTTCCACCCACATGCCGCCACCGAACATCCCCCACCTGCCATCCTATTGCGCTGCTGATTGCTGCAGCAGTGGGTCTACTGGGGAGTCCATTCGTGAGTTTGCCGCCGTCCCCTTGGACTGTTGTCCGAATTGTGAGTTCGGTGTTGGTGTCGACAAACTGTTCCACGACCACTGGGAAAGCGGGCTGTACGACAGCGATGTTTTGCAACTTGCTTTTTCTCAATCCCAATGTTTTTCTTTTAGTTTTTGTTTATTCTTCCTGATGCCTTTTTCTTCATTTTGCATTTGCTTAATTTTTTTTTGGTTTCTGCTTTTATTAATTTCCTGTCCTTTAATTTCATTTGCTATATTCACTAATGTTCTAAACACGGAATGTACTGTTTTCCCAGTAGATGGCGTCACATGCATTGTTATGTAATTCTGTCCGATCAGCTGCAGCGATACTCCAGTGTCTCTGCATTAAAACCGCACTCTGTGCAACGCAGGAAGCCAAAGGGCGAATCTTGAGCCCACACTTGCTGCCCACGGGATTGGCAGTGGGAGGGGAACATTTTGTGAGAATCAGGAACGCAATTCTCGCCAGAGAGATGAAGTTTCCCGATTTTCCCCGCCCCTCATCGGTAACGTCACAAGATTTACGCCCGCAAAGGATATGAACCTCATATTCATAAATTTGAATTCATTTTCATATTATTAACACCTCCCCCACCCCCCGCCAAATTATACCTCCTCACTAAATATTCATACGTTGCCGATGTGACGTCACATTAGCGAGGTTTACAACAGGTTGGCCAGGCGTGAGGTAGCTGAGGGGATCCCTCCGGGGGCGCAAAGGTAAGTATAGCCCCTGGGAGGCATAGAGACATTCTCTAGGCATAGGTTGGTGCCGCCAGTGCCAACCTGTGCCATCGGGCAATGCCGGGGGCGGATCCTAGTGGGGGAGGGGGGTGTTGATTTGTGGTGGGTGAGGTGGAGAGCAGAGATTGAGGGGGGTGTTTGCGAGAGATGAAAATTGGTGGGGGGGAGGGATCGGTTGGGGGGGGGAGGGCCACAAGGCATCTGTGATGTGGGCTAGGGGCCATTCAGCTGCAGTGCTGGTCGGATAGCATCCTGATCTGTTTGCCGACGATTGCCAGCTCTATGAGGCCCAGCCCCACCAGAGTGATGCCGTAAACCACGCCCACTCTTTTTTTTTAGCAAAGAGGCGCAACATACTGCCTGTGCAACTATAGAGTTCCACGGCAGTTTTCTGTCTGAACCTAACACTGCACAATTCTGGTATGATTTCTGCCCTTTGCCAAATTCTGGTGGGATTCTGCCCAAAGTAAGTTTCACCATTGCATACATAGTATCAGTGATCAGTCTGACAGGGTCAGCCGTATGGATTTAGAAATCTTTCAGCTCAGACAAAATCAAATATACAATCCATCTTGGTAAAGTTAATCTGAGAAAGCAGATATTGCATCTTCACATTCTTCACTCCAGACCCTGAGAAATACATGAAGCTTGGCTCAATCAGTCCATGTTGTTGTTTACCCATCCGTGCAAGCAAAGAATTCTTACATATTTAGCCATCTTGTACCCATATCTCCACAACGCCTTTATCTTCACCTATCCGGTCTTGAAGGTTGATACGGTTCCAGCCTCAACCTTGAAGAGAATTCCACAGGCTCACAATTTTCTTTATGCTGAAGTTTCTCCTGCCCCTAAATCTGTTACATTTGATCTCATGCCTATGGCCTTTCAACTGTGATGCTTCAGTTAGGATCTAAAGACATTGTCCCCTGTCTGGGCATTTGATAGTCATGTGAATTGAGGAATGCAGTGACTAATCAACAATTGTGGAATTTTGTTAATCAACTCAGCAATGAGCTAAAGCAGCAGAGCCTTTGCACATCTCCATTTAATAGGTTAGATTCTGGTTGTCTGGAGCTCCTACATTATAAAGAAGGCATTATTAGAGCTGAGTTTATAATAGAATTACAGAAAGGAAATCATTGTTACCCTTCATAAATATGAATAATGCTCTGTGCCATTGCACCAATCCTACCTCACTTTCTAATGAATCTTTATTTTTACAATTATTCCCACTTTAACTTTTTTAAACAATTTTTCACACCTTTTCATAGGTTTCCATGCATAGCTGACCAAAAAAGGTTCCTGTCAATTATGTACTATTGGATGATCATGAAGACATGTGCCTATCTCTGTACCGATTCTGGTCGTGGCTTTATATATTCAACTTATTGGAGCTTTATGAGAACAGCTCAATGTTAGAAAGTCTAATTTCTGTCCCCACGTTTGTGGGAGTTTAGTCATGTTTTGAGTGTCACATGGGGTCATACTTCAGAGATAGGAAGATGGTTGTGGTTGTTAGAGGGCAATCCCTCAGATCATTGCTGCAGGGTAGGTCGAACCATCTTCAGTTGCTTCATCAGTGACCATCCCTCCATTCTAAAGGAGATGTTTGTTGATGTTTGCCACATTCCGTACTATTTGCCAACTCCTCAGATACTGAAGCAGCCCGTGCCAGCATGCAGTAAGACCTGGACAACATTACTGCAAGAGAATTGTAGACACTCCTAAAACGTCAGTCAGAAAATTCAGCCTGGGAGGTGGCAAGGTGGCGCAGTGGTTAGCACTGCTGCCTTACGGCGCTGAGGACCCGGGTCACTGTCCGTGTGGAGTTTGCACATTCTCCCCATGTCTGCATGGGTCTCACCCCCACAACCTAAAGATGTGCAGGGTAGGTGGATTGGCCACGCTAAATTGCCCCTTAATTGGAAAAAGATTTTTAAAAAGGAAATTGGGCCTAAATCAACTCCAAGGCTCAATTTTGCAATGGTTGATGGCAGTATGCAAGGTTCTATTATTGACGTCTTTAAAAATATGGTTATGCATGTTTTTTCTAAAATTATGTCTAGTTCAGCCTTAAGATTGTTAAGAAGAGGCAATTTCTTTGGCTAACAAGAGATGTTCTTGACATTTGTGCTGGCTTCAGGGGCAGATTTTCCCTTGGGGCTTCTGAACCCTGTTGTCAGGTTTAAATGTGTGGGAAACAGTTGCTCGATATGATTTAGCCGAAGCTGACAATTAATGGCCAGAGAGTGAGCTCGTCGTTCAATTATCTGGTAGGCCAGAGAGGGACTGATAATGAAACATATCATGTCTAAGCACAGGGCCCCAACCAATGGGGGTGTCCCATGCCGACCAGTGTCTGTGGGCACCAATCCTAGCCTCATAGCTCTGCATTTGCTGATAGACTCATTTGTATTTGTGAGTGACAACAGACTCTGATTGGCCGAGTCACCTTAGAGTGGGAAAGTACTGGTGAACATTTGAGATGACGAGGAGAGAGAGTCAGTAGTCAAGGCAAAGATTTCCTGTGTTTACTTAACTGATGTTTTTGCGAGTTGGTGAGAAAAGCCACGAAGGGAAGGAGGTGGTGACCCAGCCAACAGGTCGGGATTTGGAAGCATGCCTTCGTCGAGGGGAGCAGGGGCAACTTGACCCCCAGGCCAGGCCTGAGGAGCGCTGGACAGGCCATAGTCAGACAGCTAAGCCAGCAGTGAGGCAAGGTCATCGATATGAGGTGCAAGGTGCTGCTGGGGCCGGATGAATTAGTGAATAAAAGCTACGAGGGAGGTGGTGAGTGAGCCAGCCAGCCGGTTGGGACTCAGGGTTGCTGTTGTTGAGCAGCAAGGGGAGCAGGGGCGGCTCGACCCCAGGGCTCAGGAGGCGAAAAAAAAGCCTCCTCTTTCAGAAAATTCATATTCGTTGAAATCAAGAGAGATCAATGAATATGAAGTGACACTTTCAATCTGGCAGTCAAATAAGCAGAAAATGGAAGGCAAGGCAAGAGGACTAAGCTAGGCAAAAGACAGTTTGTCATTTTACTTTAAAAAGTTTGAAGCATTAGACAGTGCAGAAACTGCACATTGATCCTCATTCATTAAAAGTATGGGTGACTTATTTGATGACTTAGACTTTCCGATTCCTGGAGAAACCACATTGGCTGAAAAAGTTGAAGAAATTGAATATTTTGTACTAAATAAACCAGAAAACATAGGTAATATGGAAAATTTGAGAAAAGGGTTCGAGGTTGATGGCCAAAAGCAGGTTAAAGGTTTTCAGCAGCCCCATTTTCTGAGGGTGGAGACAAATGTGATGACAAAAGTTAGAAATTGGTTGATTTTTTTCGGAAGCCTCTAAGACTGTTATGTTTGCAAATTATTCGCTGACCCCAGTAAAGGGAAACAAGAATTTGTTGATGGGTACTGTCACTGGAGGAATGTTGGAAGGGATATTGCTGATCATGAAACTTCCAAAGCTCATATTGAAGCTATGTGTGTATTCATTCAAAGATGTAAATTATCTGAAAGATTTGATTCTGCATTATTGACTCAGTTTGAAATGGAGTGTTTGAAATTGGAGGAAAGTGCTCAGTCGTGTTGTTGCCCCAATTAAACTTCTGTTTTCTTTGGATTACCTCCAACACGACATTATGAGACAAGTAGAAGCGATACTATTTTAGCCTGCTTTCAATATCTCTGTAAATTTGATGAGCTTCTCAAAGAGCATTTGAAAAGTTAATCAATATTGTGGCTCATGGAGGACCAGTGGTTTAATGCACAGGACCTACGATGACTTCATCACGATAGTGGCAGAGCGCCTCAGAAACCAATTCACTAATGAAGCAAAAGATGCCAAATACTGTTCCATAATGTTGTTTCAACACCAGATGTGAGTCTTGTGGAGCAATTGACATGACTTTTAAGATATGTGACCAGCGATGGTGAAGTTCTAATAATAATAATAATATTTATTATTGTCACAAGTAGGCTTACATTAACACTGCAATGAAAGGGTGGCACGGTGGTGCAGTGGTTAGCACTGCTGCCTCACGGCGCTGAGGAGCCGGGTTCGATCCCAGCCCCGGGTCGCTGTTCGTGTGGAGTTGCACATTCTCCCCGTGTCTGCGTGGATTTCACCCCCACAACCCAAAGATGTACAGGTTAGGTGGATTGGCCACACTAAATTGACCTTTAGTTGGAAAAAATAATTGGATACTCCAAATTTTAGAAAAACACTGCAATGAAGTTACTGTGAAAATCCCCTAGTCGCCACACTCCAGCGTCTGTTCAGGTACAGAGGGAGAATTCAGAATGTCCAATTCACCTAAAAAGCATAACTTTCGGGACTTGCGGTAGGAAACTGGAGCACCCGGAGGAAACCCACGCAGACACGGGGAGAACGTGCAGACTCCTCACAGACAGTGACCCAAGCCAGGAATCAAACCTTGGACCCTGTTGCTGTGAAGCAACAGTGCTAACCACTGTGCTACCAGTTACATGGCGGTACAGTGGTTAGCACTGCTGCCTCACAGTGGTAGGGACCCGGGTTCGATTCTGGCTTTGGGTGACTGTCCATGTGAAGTTTGCATGTTCTCCCTGGGTGGGTTTCCTCTGAGTGCTCTGGTTTCCTCCCTCAGTCCAAAGATGTGCAGGTTAGGTAGATTGGCATAATCAATTCATGTGGTTACGGGAATGGAGCAGGGGAGTGGGCCTAGGTAGAATGTGCTTTTGGAGGGTTTGTGCAGACTTGATGGGCTGAATGGCCTCCTTCTGCACTGTAGCAATTATACTGACAATCCAACAGTTCTGAAGACAAATATTTTGGAAATCATTGTAAGTTTAGGTTTGGACATCAAAACTTGTTGTGGGTAGATCATTGATAATACTACAAAAACGGCAGGATAATATCCAGGTCTGCAAGCAAGACTGAGCAATGCAAGCCCCTGTGCATTATTCATCCCATGTCCCAGTCACTCCTTGATTGTAATTTGCAATGCTGTAAGGGAGCCAAATTTTCTTTTGACTTTGCTCGATAAGTGTATGCCTTTTTCCAGTTTCCACACATCGGTGAAATATGTTGCAATCATGCTTGGAAGAGGCACGTGGAAAACAAAAATTTGTGACTTCAGGTGGTCTGCTTGCGCACTTGCTGTTTTGGTTTTGAAAATTAACTTTGTTGATATAAAAGAAACCTTTAACAGGTACAGCTGCATCAAATTCATAAAAACCATGTGTGAAAGCTGAAGCAAAATCCTGAGCAGAGAAGTTTGAAAAGTACGACATTGTTGAATTTACTGTTTTGGGGAACCTTTTACTTTAAATAATTAATGCCATCAGCAAATCATTGCAAAACGTTGATTCAATGTTATTGAATGCTGCACAATTGTTAGCCTCAGCTAAAAGTTTTCTCATGCCACTTCGGTGGCGTAATGTAGGAGGAAGTCGCACGTTGGGTGACTCCTGCTTCGAGGCTTGATTTTATAGAATTTAATGCCGGGTCCCATGGGCAATGTTTTGACAAATAAGTGCAGGAAAATATAAGGAAGGAGGGGGATGTAGAAAAACCAAAAGAAAATCGCTGTGAAGAAGGGAGCAAGTTGAGGTTCGCCACCAAGCGAAAGGGTCGGCGGCGAATGGAAAGATGGCGGAGGCTGGGTCGTTTGACAGCAGAAAAGATGACCGATGTGATGGCTTTGGAACTTGAGAAACAGTTTGAAAAGTACATGGAGGTGATGAGGAAGGGGATGGTGGCGGTGCTGGTGGATGAGGCGATTGCCCCAATAAAGGTGCTGTGTTGAGGACTTCGGCCGAGGTGCGGGAGCAGGGTGAGAAAATGAAGGGAGTGGAGGAAGCCTTGTCGCAACACAGTGATCAGCTCACCTTGATGGGTGAGGAGCTGCAGAGGGTGGTTGAGGCCAACAAAGGTCTGCGAGCTAAATTGGAAGACCTGAAAAACAGATCGAGGTGGCAAAACCTGAGGATCGTAGGCCTGCCCGAAGGGGTGGAGAGCCCGAGGTTGACTGGTTAGTTACGTGGAACGCGAGGGGATTGAGGGGGGGGGGTGGAAGTGAAGAGGTCAAGGGTGTTTGCACACCTAAAAAGTTAAAGGCTAATGCGGTTATGTTACAGGAGACTCGAGGGCGGCACATGGCACAATGGTTAGCACTGGAACTAAGGCACTGAGGATCCAGGTTCGAATCCCGGCCCTGGGTCACTGTCCGTGTCGGGTTTGCACAGTCTCTCTGTGTCTTCGTCGATTTCACCCCCACAACCCAAAGATGTGCAGGGTATGTGGATTGGCCACGCTAAATTGCTCCTTAATTGGAAAAAAATAAATAATTGGGCACTCTAAATTTATTTTTTAAAATAAATAAATGTTACAGGAGACTCATCTGAGGGTGAAGGATCGGGGTGGGGGGGGGGGTGCTGACATGACTAATGAGGTAAATGGGAGGGATGGACCTGTGGAGGATCTTGCACCAGAGGGAGCGGGAATATTCGTTTTTCTCTCTGGTTCAAAAGGTTTATTCGAGGATAGACATTTTTGTAGTAGGGAAGCTGCTGTTGACTGGGGTTAGGGGATCAGAGTATTCGGCGATAGCAATTTCGGACCACGCGCTGCATTGGGTGGACATGGTCTTGGAGAAGGGGACAGTGCAGAGAAGGGATGGAGATTGGACGTGGGGTTGCTGAGGGGCCGAAGTGTTTTTGAGAAGATCGGGGGAAGTGATTGAGGAGTATATGGGTTTTAACTGCACGGGGGACGTATCGCAGGCCGTGAAGGCGGTGGTGAGGGGGAGGTGGTACCATTGAAGGCCCAGGGGGATAAAGAGGAGAGGGAAGAGCGTCAAAGGCTGAGATGTTGGAGGTGGACAGGAGGTACGGGGACGATGCAGATCCAGCAATTTTGGACAGAAGGAGCAAGCTACAGACTAGTTTTGATTAGTTATCCACGGGGAAGGCAGTGCATCAACTGAGGTGGACGAGGGGAACGAGCTATGAGTATGGGGAGAAGGCGGGCCAACTTTGGAGCGAGGCGGTGGCAAGAGAAATTTCCAGGTGCGGGATAGGATGGGGAAATTGGTGGTGGCCCCGGGCCAGATTAATAGGGTGTTTAAGGAGTTCTATGAAAATTTGTATAGGTCGGAGCCACCGGGAGAGGATCAAGAGATGCAGGAGTTCCTGAACGATTTGGAGTATGCGAGGTTGGGGGAGGAAGATAGGACCACATTGGATCTGGATTGGTTTATTGTCACGTGTACCGAGGTACAGTGAAAAGTATTTTTCTGCGAGCAGCTCAAAAGATCATTAAATTCATGAAAAGAAAAGAAAATACATAATAGGGCAACACAAGGTACACAATGTAACTACATAAACACCGGCATCGGGTGAAGCAGACAGAGGTGTAGTGTTAATTCGGTCAACTGGAGAGGTCAGTCAGGGAACAGGCGGTAAAGAAGGCAATTGGGAGGATGCAATCGGGGAAGATGGCAGGGCCAGATGGGTTCCCAGTGGAGTATTACAAGAAATTTAAGGACAAATTGATACTGCTGATGGTGGGGATGTTTGAGGAGACAGTAGGGAAGGGGGTGCTACCACAAACATTGGGGCAGGCCTCAATCTCCTTGTTGTTAAAGAAAGATAAGGACCCGATAGAGTGTGGGTCGTACAGGCCTATATCGCTACTGAATGTGGATGCGAAGATAGTGGCGAAGATACTGGCGGCTAGGTTGGAGGGGTGCCTCTCGAAGGTGATAGGGGAGGGCCAGACGGGGTTCGTGAAAGGAAGGCAGCTATTCTCAAACGTTAGGAGAGTATTAAATGTAATCATGATGCCGGCTGAGGGGAAGGGTACAGGTGGTGGTTATGCTGAATGCGGAAAAGGCATTTTATTGAGTAAAATGGGGGTATTTAACTGCAGTTCTTGAATGGTTTGGGATCGGGCCGAGATTCACAGAGTGGGTACGGCTATTATATAAGGAACCGAGGGCGAGTGTCTGCACAAACAACATGGGTTTGGGTACTTTGCTGTACACCGGGGCAGCCAGGCATGGGTGTCCTGTGACCCTTCTATTATTTGCATTAGCGATTGAGCCTTTGGTCATCGCTCTGAGGAGCTCGGGATTGTGGAAGGGAATAGTCCGGGTGGGGGGGGGCTGTGAAGGAGCAAGGTGTGGTGATGAAAGAGAGAAGGTAGCCAGGGTTGGGAAGGTAGTTCTGCAGAGAGGGCGGCAGGCAGGCAGGGAAGTTGGGCCTCCTGAATTTATTATATTATTATTGGCCGGCGAATGCCGAAATGATGAGTTGGGTTGGAGGGGGGGTTGCGTCCCAGTGGGTTAGAATGGAGGAATGTCTGAGCAGGGGGTCGGGGTTGAGGACATTGACAACAGCGCCACTCCCGATGTCTCCGGGTAAATATTCTGAGAGTCCGGTGGTGGTGGCAACGCTGAAGATTTGGAGGCAATTGAGGCAGCACTTTAAGCTGGAGGTTGGGTCAGGGGAGATGCCGATTTAGGGGAAACATAGGCTTGAGCCAGGAAAGCTGAACGGTAGATTTTGGAGATGGAGGCGAGGGGAGGGTCAGGGCATTAAAAGACCTGCTCCTGGGGGGACATTTTGCGAAGTTGGAAGTGTTGGGGGAGAAATATGGACTGGGGTAAGGTGAAGAGTTTAGTTACCTGCAGGTACGGGACTTTGCTAGGAAGGAGGTTTGGAGCTTTCCGATAGCGCTGGCCCCGTCATTGTTGGAAGAGGTATTGATGGCAGGGGGAACTGGGAAGGGGGTGGTGTCGCCGATTTATGGGAGGATTCTGGGGAAGGACGGGTGTCCATGGAGGGGATTAAAGCCAAGTGGGAGGAAGAGTTGGGGGAAGCTATAGAAGATGGTCTGTGGTGCGAGGTGCTCCGGAAGGTAAACGCCTCAACCTTGTGCACAAGGTTGGGACTGATACAGTTGAAGGTTGTGTATAATTCTCACATCACTAGGGCGATGATGAGCCGTCTCTTTGTGAAGGATGGATGTGAGCGATGTGGGATGAGCTCCGCAAACCATGTTCACATGTTTTGGTCCTGTCTGAAGCTGTCTGAGGTATTCCCGGGGGTAGTGCACGTGAACTTGGAACCAGGGCCCCTAGAAGCCAATTTTGGTGTGTTGGACCGGCCCGAGCTGCAGGCAGGTACAGGGGCAGATGTCTTAGCCTTCGCCTCGCTGATTGCCCGAAGGCAGATCCTGTTGGGGTGGAGGTCAGCTTCTCCGCCCTGTGCCTTGGCTTGGCGGGGGGATCTACTGGAATTTCTGACTCTCAAGAAGGTGAAGTTTGAACTGAGGGGGATGAAGGAAGGGTTCTACAATTCATGGGGACGGTTTATAATGCACTTTCAAGAATTGGCTGCCAGCGAACATTGCTGGGGGGGGGGGGGGGGTGTTGGGGTTACTGTTGTTCTTGAGCACACTGTTAATGAAATGATTGTTAATATTCTTTCGTTTTTACTTGGAATGTACAGGTGATGTTTGGGTTTGTATATTGAAGGGGATGCTGTTTGGGGGTTTGGTACTGTATTTGTTTTTTTTGTTGTTTATTTGATGAAAATGTAGAAAATGAGGAGAATAACAAGATTTTTAAAAAAGGTTTTGTCATAAAAGTTCAAAATTACTGTAGTTTAATTGAAGTAGAGGCACTAATATTCGCAGAAAATACAGGTCCCTCTGATGATGAGTAGCGTATAAGTCACGAAGTTATTTTTCGATGAAACTAGAATGATGAAATCAGTTTTAAAGGGAAAGAGAAGCACTTTGTTGAGACTGTCAATGTTATTATGACACAATAATGGTGCAATTGCAGAGTAGAGGTCTGAAGAAGAGTGTTGATTTATTTTGCAAGCTTTTCGACAGAAATTTGGATGAAAATACTAAAGCTACTGCAGTGAGAAATTAAGTGAATTCTACCATGTGAACATAGACACAAATCGTTTTGAACATGAAGTGAAACAATTCATTAATTTCATCGATAATTTTTTTTAAAATTCCAATTAAGGGAAAATTTAGCGTGGTCAATTCAGCTACCCTGGGGCTGTTTAGCACACTGGGCTAAATCGCTGGCTTTGAAAGCAGACCAAGGCAGGCCAGCAGCACGGTTCAATTCCCGTACCAGCCTCCCCGAACAGGCGCCGGAATGTGGCGACTAGGGGCTTTTCACAGTAACTTCATTGAAGCCTACTTGTGACAATAAGTGATTTTCATTTTTCATTTTCATCTTTTAGGTTGTTGGGGTGAGACCCATGCAGACACTGGGAGAATGTACAAATTTCACATGGACAGTGATCCGGGGCCAGGATCGAACCCAATCCTCGGCGCCTTGAGGCAACAGTGCTAACCATTGTGCTACCGTGCCACCTCGATTTCATCGATAATGGTATGCTCTGTGCTTCGAGCTCACCAGCAGCTTTGAACACACTATGTGATGGTTTGCAGGCTACCTTTCCAAACATAGAAACCATTCAGAATTGTTTTTGTTTTAATTATGGGGCTATTTAGCGTGGCCAATCCACCCACCCTGCACATCTTTTGGGTTGTGGGGATGAGACCCATGCAGACACTGGGAGAATGGTCAAACTCCACACGGACAGTGACCCGGGGCCGGGATCGAATCTGGATCCTCATCATTGTGATTCTGAAAATATTTTTACAATACCTGTCACAAATGTGTCCGGTGAACGATCTTTTCCAGCATTGAAAAGAGTGAAAGATTATTTGCAAAGTAAGATGTGTCAGGAACATTTGACAAGTTCAGCAATATTGATGATTGAAAATGTGTGTTTACAAGATTTTACCTACATTAATGCAATTGATGAATGTGTGAAGAAAAAGTATAGAATATTGTCATGCCAACAAGTGATGAAGCAAGAAAATCTTAAAAATCTGTCCATCTTCCATATTCTCTTGTATAAATTATGTTTTTCAAAATGGACCATTGCTGGCCTGATATAATGGCTGCAGCTGGTTACGTGCTGATAGTTTTATCCACCATTGTTCTCAAGACTGGTCTTCAGAAAGTCTCTTCCAGGATAAAGAACAGAATCCTGCAGACAGAGCCACTGACATTGGAATTGGACTCACTGGACACTCCACTCACGTGGGTTTATGGCAATAACCTCTTTGATATTGTGTGAGGAAATAAGGAAGTTACCTTTTGAAACTAAAAGAGACTCTGAAATATACCGAATGGCAGCATATGCATCTTGTTGATTGGAGGATCTGCTCCTGCATTGGATTGGCGCATTCTGTCCTGCACTGGCCTGTGCTGCAGAGATGACATTGACTGATATTTTTCCACCTCGTTGTTCATCAGGAAGTTTCATGTTTGTTCGCCTCAAGGCACACATCGCAATGTTGACCAGCTTTACCGGTCATTCTGATAAAAGTTAAGCTTGGATTTTAATTCAGCAATTATTCATACAGACGTGTTTTTACAAGCTAAAAAGTACTAAAGCAGTCAAACAGTGATCAATTTGTGTATTTTTGCGGCTTGGGCCTTTGCGTTCTATGGGCGAAGGTGGGTGGGGTTGGGAGGGAGGGGCGTGACATCATTGTGGGGGGCCCAGAAATGAAGATGAGCGCGTGGCTTCACAATGTATTAGTTTGCCACTGAGATGGGCTCTTGAAGTTGGAGGCTCTGGAATCTGGCGAAATCACCTCCACAGGGTGGACTGCGCCTGATGCTGTTGCTGTTGCTGCAGCACCTTGGCAGGCAAGACAGGGCCTCTAAACTTGAATGAAGCACAGGTTCCGTGGTCTGTTACCAAGAGGTCACCTCCTGACAGGTAAGTCGACTCCTGCCACCTCTGGAAACCTGAATAGGTTCTTATTTGGTTTAATCTGCTGCATGTGGGCAAGTAACCCTTTCCACCCACCCCCTCTCCCCTCATCCCACTTGCCAAAGATGGCCCAGGGGAGGAATGGTGCTGGGGAACTAGCGCACAAGCCAGTAAGTTATTTTTACCATCTGTCCAATTCCATTGCTGGCCCTGGCAGGGGCTGAAAATCAAAGCTTATGTTTCTAAAGTTTGCATCAGATAGAATCTTTTGTTGCAAGGGAATTTCTACATTCACTCCCAGAATAGTCTATACACATACTTTGATGTGAGATCAGAGTCACATATAGTGGATACAAGGCAGGTTTATGTAGCCTGTCCTTATAATTAAACTCCTTGGCATCATTCTGGTGAAGCTGCATTGCATCTCCTCCAAGACCAATGTATCTTTTTATTTTGCTGTCTCACAGATGCTGCCGGATCATCTGATTATTTCCAGCATTTTCTTTTCATATTAACTTCCCTGAGGTTTGGTGCACAAAGCTGAAAGCAATAGTCTAGATGAAGTTTAACAAAAGCCTTATGCAACAGAAGCATCACTTTGCAATTCTGAATCCAAATCCTCTTGAGATAAGGGTCAACATTTCATTCACTCTCTTGAAAATGTTTTGTTCCGTCCACTAGTGATTGTGTAGGGGACTTCCAAAAACCTTTGTTGCTCCAAAGTCTCCAGTTTTTTACCACAAATATTTTTGATTTGTATTTCCGTATAATACGGAATGAAAACTGATTATTTTTATCATTACCATTATCATTATCATTTTAATTCAGTTGGCCACAGTTTTTGGATTTCCTTTTCTTCACATCGAAAGTAGAACATTTTAGACATTGGTGGCGGTGGCACATGGATAGCACTGCTGCCTCACAGCTCCAGGGTCACAGGTTCAATTCCAGCCTCGGGTGACTGTGTGGAGATTGCACTTTCTCCCCGTGTCTGCCTGGGTTTCCTCCGGGTGCTCTGGTTTCCTCCCACAGCCAGCTAGGTGGATTAGCCATGATAAATTGCCCCTTAGTGCCTAAAAAAGATTAGATGGGGTTTCTGGGTTCAGGGGATAGGGTGGAGGTGTGGGCTTAAGTAGGGTGCTCTTTCCAAGGGCTGGTGCAGACTTGATGGACCGAATGGCCTCCTTCTGCACTAGGGATTCTATGGCTCTATCTGGTCCATTAGTGCAGAATATGTTGTTTGCATAAGACTTCAGTGTTCACTATACCTACCATTGACACCTTCACATATTTATTAAACAATGGCGCATATTTGAGATTAGCCTCGGCTGTTCTTATGACCTTAGTATCCAAACAACATTGTTTCAGAAACCTTTAAAAACACAATCCATTCCCCACATAGACGTAGCACTCTTGGACAAGTCATGACTCCACTTGCTGATGAAGCTGACTGATAGGGGTATTGTTCATTTGTGTTGCATATCCCAGACCCAGGCTCTAGAGGACTCAAGGACCTTACTGTTTTCACTGCCTCTCATCCCAGCCATCCCATTTCTGGAGCTTATTTGAATCACCCTAAGGTGAACGAGTGTGCCTACTTTCATGCCTGTCTCTTCCTCAACACATAATTCACATTGGCATACATTATTTTGAAATGTTTAAGCAAGTGATCCATAAGAAAATATATATTTCGGGGATGGAATTATTTGGAATTTCTCCTCTTTGCTGTATTCCCTGTCGAGGTGAACTGGCTCTTCATAGGGCATGGAATTGTTCAGGATTTTTGTGGAATCATGGTTGGGGGTGGGGGAAGGGCACCAATAAGAGAACACTATTCACAGGGCTAATCAGAAAATCTCTCAATTTCCCAATCTGGGATCATTTGCATCACCAAACTGCAATTCACACAATTCCAGTGTTTTAAATAAGCCAAAAGGTTGGATCGCAAAGCTGGGTGAAGTGATTAGTCCCCATTTATTCCCTTTTAAAATGTTTTTTCCAATTAAGGGGCAATTTAGCGTGGCCAATCCACCTACCCTGCACATCTTTGGGCTGTGGGGGTGAGACCCGTGCAGACACGGGAGGAATGTGCAAACTCCACACACACAGTCACCTGGGGTCGGGATCGAACCTGGGTCCTCGGCACTGTGAGGCAGCATTGCTAACCAATGTGCCACCGGGATTAGTCCCCATTTATATTGATTTGAATACCCTCTTTCAAAAGTTGTATAAAAAACAGTCTGGATTTCTTCAATTGTACCAGTTTAGGTTGCATAGGTAAATAAGGGTGAAGGAATCAGAGATCCATCTTTTTTCAAGTGATAATGTTTCTGTTATAGGTATCCTTTAGGTTATTGTATAGTCAGGGGTTGGGGATTTTTCAATTAGAAATCCAGGCTGCATTTCTGTCAAATTTCTTCTTGTCCCTTTGGACTGGAAGCTTGTTTGGACAGTAAACATACACCTCTGTTTAGAGAAAAGTACATGAGTGGCAAATTAAAATCAATTTATTTAACAACATTTTGAAGAGTTTGATTTGTCTTTAAGCAGTAGGCAATCAAGTGAAAGCAGTATAACAATTTTGTCTGTAGTTGGCAATTGATATTGAGGGTTGTGAGGGTAGTGGAATTCATGGCTGCCCACCAGCAAGCTGTTATTTCTCTTACATCTGAAAAGATTTTGTCTTGCGGCATATTTCAATGAGTCGCTTCAGCCGGAGTTATTTTAGCCTGCATTATAGGGTCTGTTGCCATGTTCCTTTACAATTCTTTGCAAAGGACCCTGAATGTTTTCCTGTATGACCTAGTGGTAAGTAAACATTAATAATTGTCTTGAGGTATGCTATATCCCAATGTGTCCATACATAAAGTCAATTCTCAGTTAGGTGCAGACCTGGATACAGGAGCATGATTAAAAGATTGGAAGTGGGGACTTCCGGTTGCAGCTATGCTTAGGTAGGTCGCACGTTTGGCAGCTCCCGCCGGGAACGGACTTTTGGGCTCTCCAGAGGGACCCCAACGGCAATTGTTCGACGGCTTCCAGTGTGGGAAGGTGACAGCAAGGTCCCCCAGACATTATATGGATTGGACCAGGAGTGGAGCGGTGAAAAAAGTGATCTTGGGGCAGCGAAAAGTGCGAGGGAGGAAAAGCAAGATGGCGACAGGTGGAGACCAAGCAGCATGGGCACAGTGGTCGCAGGAGCAGCAGGAGTTTCTTAAACACTGCTTTGAGGAGCTGAAGACAGAAATGCTGGCGCCAATGAAGGCGGCGATTGAGAAGCTTGTGGAGACCCAGAAGGCCCAAGGGGCGGCGATCCGGGAGGTGCGGCAAAAAGCCTCAGAGAACGAGGATGAGATCTTGGGCCTGGCGGTGAAGGTGGAGGCGCACGAGGCGCTGCACAAGAGGTGGGCGGAAAAATTCGAGGACCTGTAGAATAGGTCGAGGAGGACGAATCTTCGGATTCTGGGTCTCCCTGAAGGAGTGGAGGGGCCCGATGCCGGGGCATATATGAGCACGATGCTCAATTCATTGATGGGCACGGGAGCTTTCCCGAGGCCCCTGGAGCTAGATGGGGCGCATCGGGTCCTGGCAAGGAGACCTAAAGCCAACGAGCCGCCAAGGGTCGTAGTGGTGAGGTTCCACCGCTTTATGGACAGAGTGTGTGTCCTGAGATGGGCCAAAAAAGAGCGGAGCAGCAGGTGGGAGAACACGGAGATCCGAATCTACCAGGACTGGAGTGCGGAGGTGGCGAAGAAGAGAGCTGGTTTCAATCGGGCTAAGGCGGTGCTCCATCAGAAGTGGGTGAAGTTCGGTATGCTGCAGCCAGCGCGATTGTGGGTCACGTTCCAAGATCAGCACCACTATTTTGAAACGCCCGATGAGGCATGGAGCTTTATACAGACTGAAAAGTTGGACTCAAATTGAGGGTTTGTCGTGGGGGGATGTTTACTGTGTTCACTGTGTTTATTATGTGTGGGGAATGTTCTTTTGGTTTGAGTGCTGGGTGGGGATGGGTGAATGGATTTGATGTGGGGGCTGTAGGAGAGTGTGGGCGTCGGTGTTGGAGGGGCATGCCCCCACGGAGGAAGAGGGGTTAGTGGAGGCCCGGGGTTGGGGGTTGGGGTAAGGCCGCAAAATGAAGCTGCGCCAGAGGGGGCGGGGCTGGCTCAGGAAAGCACGGGCTTTTTCCTGCGTTAGGGAAGGACGGGGGTGGGGCCGGGGGGGACGGGACGGGCGGTGCTGGAGAGGAGCGCACACTGACTGCCAAGGGGAGAGGGGATTCTCACACTGGGGGGTCGATGGAATGGCGGGAGAGGCCGGGGTCAGCAGGAGTCAGCTGACTTACGGGAGTGTTATGGGGGGAGCAAAATGGCTAGATGTGGATCTAGCGGGGGGAGGGGGGGAACAGGGTTGCTGCTGCATTGACCAAAGGGGAGCTGGAAGTAGGAGAGGTAGTCGGGGCAGGGGTCCGCCGCCTGGGGTACTGGAGGGTGCGGGAGGCGTGGGCACGTGGCTGGCCTAGAAAAGGAGATGCCAATCGGCGGGGGCGGGGGGGGGGGCAAGTAGCCCCCCAATCCGGCTGATAACTTGGAATGTGAGGGGCCTGAACGGGCCGGTCAAGAGGGCCTGGGTGTTCGCGCACTTAAAGGGACTGAAGGCTGACGTGGTTATGCTCCAGGAGACACATTTGAAGGTGGAAGATCAGGTTAGGCTGAGAAAGGGATGGGTAGGGCAGGTCTTCCATTCAGGGCTGGATGCGAAGAACAGAGGGGTTGCAATACTGGTGGGGAAGCGGGTGTCGTTTGAGGCAATGAATATTGTAGTGGATAATGGAGGTCGATATGTGATGGTGAGCGGTAGGTTGCAGGGGGTGAGGGTGGTACTGGTGAACGTATAGGCCCCGAATTGGGATGATGCCGGATTTATGAAACGCATGCTGGGTCGGATTCCGGATCTGGAGGTAGGAAGCTTGATAATGGTGGGGGGGGGGGGGACTTCAACACGGTGCTGGACCCAGCACTGGGCCGCTCTAGGTCCAGGACGGGTAAGAGGCCGGCTGCGGCCAAGATGTTCAGGGGGTTTATGGACCAGATGGGGGGAGTGGACCCATGGAGGTTTGTCAGGCTGCTGGCCAGGGAATTTTCCTTCTTTTCCCACGCCCATAGAGCCTACTCCCGGATAGATTTTTTCATTTTGAGTATGGCGCTAATCCCGAAAGTGGAGGGAACGGAATATTCGGCCATAGCCATCTCGGACCACGCCCCGCATTGGGTGGAGCTGGAGTTGGGGGAGGAGAGGAACCAGCGCCCGCTGTGGCGCCTTGATGTGGGACTGTTGGCGGATGAGGAGGTATGCGGGCGGGTGCGGGGGTGCATTGAAAGATATTTAGAGGCCAACGACAACGGGGAGGTGCAGGTGGGGGTAGTCTGGGAGGCGCTGAAGGCAGTGGTCAGAGGAGAGCTCATCTCCATCAGGGCCCACAGGGAAAAGAGAGAGGGGAGGGAGAGGGAGAGGTTGGCGGGGGAGATTTTAAGGGTGGACAGGAAGTATGCAGAGGTCCTCGTGGAGGGGCTACTCAGGGAGCGACGGAACCTCCAGACAAAGTTTGACCTGTTGACCACAGGGAAAGCAGAGGCATAGTGGAGGAAAGCGCAGGGGGCGACGTATGAGTATGGGGAGAAGGCGAGTCGGATGCTGGCACACCAGCTTCGTAACAGGGAGGCAGCGAGGGAGATTGGTGGAGATAAGGATAGAGGGGGGAATACGGTGCGGAGTGCGGTGAGAATAAACGAGGTATTTAGGGACTTCTATGGGGATCTGTACAGGTCTGAGCCCCCAGCGGGGGAGGAGGGGATGGGACGATTCTTAGATCAGCTGAGATTCCCGAGGGTGGAGGAGGAGGAGGTGGCTGGTTTGGAGGCGCTGATTGGGCTGGAGGAGCAGGTTAAATGATTGGGGAGCATACAGGCGGGGAAGGCATCGGGGTCGGATGGGTTCCCGGTTGAATTCTACAGGAAATACATGGACCTACTGGGCCCGTTGCTAGTGAGGACTTTCAATAAGGCGAGGGAGGGGGGACCTTGCCCCCGACAATGTCTAGGGCGCTGACTTTTTTGATCCTGAAGTGGGACAAGGATCCACTGCAATGTGGGTCGTATAGACCGATCTCGCTCCTCAATGTTGATGCTAAGTTGCTGGCAAAGGTGCTGGCTACGAGAATTGAGGACTGTGTCCCGGGGGTGATCCATGAGGACCAGACGGGATTTGTGAAGGGTAGGCAATTAAATACAAATGTGTGGATGCTCCTCAATGTGATTATGATGCCCCCGGTGGAGGGGGAAGCGGAGGTTGTGGCAGCTATGGACGCGGAGAAGGCCTTTGACCGGGTGGAATGGGAGTATCTTTGGGAAGTGTTGCGGAGGTTTGGGTTCGGGGAGGGGTTCATCAGTTGGGTCAGGCTGCTATATAGGACCCCGGTGGCGAGTGTGGCTACGAATCGGCAGAGGTCGGAGTACTTTCGGCTGTACCGGGGGACGAGGCAGGGGTGCCCCCTGTCCCCCTTGTTGTTTGCACTGGCAATTGAGCCTCTGGCCATGGCACTAAGGGAATCCAGGAAATGGAGGGGACTGGTCCGGTGGGGAGAGGAACACCGGGTGTCATTGTATGCTGACGACCTGTTGCTGTATGTGGCAGATCCAGTGGAGGGGATGGTGGAGGTCATGCGGATCCTAAGGGAGTTTGGGGATTTTTCGGGGTATAAACTCAACGTGGGGAAGAGCGAGCTCTTTGTGGTGCATTCAGGGGACCAGGGAAGGGGGATAGTCGAGCTACCGCTGAGGAGGGCGGAAAGGAGCTTTCGGTACCTGGGGATCCAAGTAGCTAGGAGTTGGGGGGGCCCTTCACAAGCTCAATTTGACGTGGTTGGTGGAGCAGATGGAGGAGGATTTTAAAAGATGGGATATGCTGCCACTCTCACTAGCGGGTAGGGTGCAGTCGGTCAAAATGACGGTCTTCCCGAGGTTTCTCTTTGTGTTCCAGTGCCTTCCCATTATGATCCCCAAGGCCTTTTTCAAATGGGTAAGTAGGAGCATCATGGGTTTTGTGTGGGCAAATAAGACCCCGAGGGTGAAGAGAGTGTTTCTGGAGCGTAGCAGGGACAGGGGGGGGCTGGCGCTGCCAAATTTGTGCGGCAATTATTTGGCAGCCAATGTGGCGATGATCCATAAGTGGGTAATGGAGGGAGAGGGGGCAGCGTGGAAGAGGTTAGAGATGGCATCCTGTGTGGGCACGAGCCTGAGGGCGCTGGCGACGACACCGCTGCCGCTCTCGCCGACAAGGTACACCACGAGTCCGGTGGTGGCGGCGGCGTTGAAGATCTGGGGGCAGTGGAGGCGACACGGGGGAGGGGCCTCGGTTTGGTCCCCGATTCGGGAGAATCATCGGTTCGTCCTGGGAAGGATGGATGGGGGGTTTCGGAGCTGGCATCGGGCAGGGATTAGAAGAATGGGGGACCTGTTCATCGATGGGACATTTGCGAGCCTAGGGGCGCTGGAGGAGAAGTTTGGGTTACCCCCGGGAAACGCTTTCAGGTACATGCAAGTGAGGGCGTTTGTGAGGTGGCAGGTGAGGGAATTCCCGCTGCTCCCGGCACAGGGAATTCAGGACAGGGTGATTTCGGGTGTATGGGTTGGAGAAGGCAAAGTTTCGGCGATTTACCAGGAGCTGAAGGAAGAAGAGGAGGCCTCGGTGGAGGAGTTAAAGGGCAAGTGGGAGGAGGAGCTTGGGGAGGAGATAGATGAGGGTCTGTGGGCTGATGCCCTGAGTAGGGTTAATTCTTCCTCCTCTTGCGCCAGGCTCAGCCTAATACAGTTCAAAGTTACTCACAGAGCACATATGACAGGGGCGAGGTTGAGTAGGTTCTTTGGGATGGAGGACAGGTGTGGGAGGTGCTCGGGAAGCGCGGCAAATCACATCCATATGTTCTGGTCGTGCCCGGCACTGGATGGGTTTTGGAGGGGTTTTGCGAGGACTATGTCCAAGGTGGTGAAAGCCCGGGTCAAGCCGAGCTGGGGGGTTGGTAATATTTGGAGTAATGGACGAGCCGTGAGTGCAGGAGGCGAAAGAGGCCGGTATTCTGTCCTTTGCGTCCCTGGTAGCCCGGCGGAGGATTTTGCTATTATGGAAAGAGGCGAAGCCCCCTAGTGTGGAAGCTTGGATCAATGACATGGCAGGGTTCATCAAACTGGAGAGGATAAAGTTTGCCTTGCGAGGGTCTGTGCAGGGGTTTCTCAGGCGGTGGCAACCGTTCCTAGACTATCTCGTGGAGCGTTAGGAGGAGGTCAGCAGCAGCAGCCCAGGGGCGGGGTGGGGGGGGGGTTCTTTTGGGGGGGGGTTTGGGTGGGTGGGGGGGGCTTCCCTATTGGTGCTTTTAAATGTCATATTGGGGGGGTTATTTTATAGGGGGGAAATCCAATGTATAATTTTTGTATAATTTTTGATTGTTGTGTTCTTGTTTCCTTTTTTTGTTGGGGGGGGTTTGTTGAAAATCTGTTGAAAAATTTGAATAAATATATATATTTTTTTAAAGATTGGAAGTGGTATGAATCTGCCATACATTGTCTGATGCTATTTTCAGCAGAAACAAAAAATAACTACAAAAATAAATCAAAAGGCATTGCACTGGTTCCCCAATCGTGTTTAATTCCAGTTGTTCCATAATCGTTGTGGAAAGTATTCCTGACTTGCTATCAATCATTTGTAGACCACTTTACATATGAGCATGAGATCCCCATCCAAATGAATTTAATCTCTGAATCCAGTGCCAAACACTGCATACATATTACCAATGTTTGACTCCTCCTCAACCTTACAGGATACCCTATCCTCATCAGAATCACTGGATGGGTCATTATCTGAATATTTTGGAACATTTCCTGAAGGACATCCTCCGTAGATATGAGCTTATCTTCCTGCCTGATATTTTCCTGTTTAAGTTTCAAGTTCAAATCTATCAAAACAAATGCTTGTTTACTAATACAAGAGATTTTATTTTTAATGGGAATATTTAATTTGCCTCCCCCTACCTTTTCAATGCAGTTTTAGAGTTCAGGTTTATTATCAATTTGTGAGCAGTGTGAGACTGTATGGCAAACCCGAGTCCTGTTATCAGCTCCATTTGCTCTCTGCAGAAGGAAAAATGAACTCTGTCAGCATTTGCAAGTAGAGATTTTCTTTCTGATTAGTAAAAACTAACTCTCTCTTGATATTAACCTTATAAACCTTGGGGTGAATTCTCATCTTCACCGCCAGGGCGGTAATCTGGCTCAGCGGTTATTGTAGGACCTCCCCCATTTTCGTTCCTCAGATATATTCACATCGCATTAGTGACCGCATGTATGTCACATAACATGTGTGATGACATCACTAAGGCAACGCACACACAACTCAAAACTTGACAGTTTGTGTTAATTGTTTTACGGGAATCAGAAGATAGGAGACGAGATAAGCGGTGAGGGTAGCCTATGGGGTTAACAACTGGTTGAAGGGTAAATACAATAAATATAGTTAAAGAGCAGTACAACAACATAAGACCTCATTAGTTCAGATATTTGCAAAATAGAATCTTGATCTGAGTACGATAAAAGTGCTTTCACCATGACTGTTGTGTTTTGGGTTTTGGTCATCACTATTGCACAGAAAGGATTTGAAAAAAGAGTTAAATGTAAGGGGTGTGCTTTTAACACAAATTTCTTCCAAAAATACATTTTAAGAAAGGTGATTAGAATTATAATTAGCTAGGCTTTCCATAAAGTCTCGAATCCATATTCAAAAGGGAGGAAAGTGCTTGCATCAATGTGAGAAAAAAGACTACCAGCATTGACTAAAGGGGAGATCGACGTGTGACTGTCAGAGTTAACCGAGATGGGGAAGGTAGCATTGGACAAGTACAGAGAGGATTGAAGGAGACAGTTTGAAGGGAGGGAGAAAAGGGATTGTATTTAGTTGGGTGAGTGGAAGATGAGGTTGATGCCAGCTTCTACTTGCCACATAAGAAAGACGAGTGCTAGCAGTGATGGAGTCAAGAGTGGGAAAAGAGAATGTCAATGGGTAGATGTGTACATTTCTAAATTTGCTACATTCACTCTTTACTGGAATGATCCGATTATCAATAAACCTGAATCTGAACGCATTATTTTGTTCGGCAAAAGATAATTAAACGTTTTTGCTTATCCTCTAGTACTGAGAAAAATACAAAGGGGATGTTTTAATTGCCCAAAGTAAAATAGTGTGGTACTGAATTCAATTCAGCAAATATCCCTTTTAGATGAAAAAAAATGTCCCTGCACAATGGAGATTTCAAAACACTGGCAAATGTATCAAATGCCAATTCCATAATCCTCTGCTCCCAGTAAGGAGTTACCCTCCAAGAAAGCATAATTCTAATAGAGGGCTAAATACCTTGGACCTGATTTTCCAGTCCAGGGTCCCATCAACTGGAGCTTCCTGCTGTGGTGGGGAGGGTAGTAATGAAATCAAAGACCTAAATGACTTGGGGAATGATTATCCCATCCTGTTGCAGCCAGTGCCAATTCCATAGCATTGGGTGCATAGTTGGAGAGGCCAGGCCCCGAGCCACAAGCGATGCCCCTACCTGCTAGGATCTGGATCATGCCCTCGCTGGGCGAGATCCAGATAATCAATTTTAATTGAGCCATTGGGCTCATTTAACATGAACGGCATATTTGAGGCTGCATTTTCCTGGCTCCCGGCTGCACCGGCCAGGCCTCACACTGGCGGGAATCAGCACTGGTCTCCACAAATGGAGACCAGGTATGATGGCCATGCTGGGAGGCCTGGAGGCCATTGGAACCCCCTGGTGATTGGGGACAGGGCAGGGCAGTGTCCTGGCAGTTCCCCTGCACCGCCATTGCCTTGAGTGCCAGGTTGACCCTGCCAAGAAGCAGGGTCTGGGGGGCCATGCCCATGAAAGGGTGGGTGAAGGGGCAGTGTGAAGGGTTGGGGGGGGGAGTGAAGATGGGTTATGAAGGGTAAGGAGTGAAGGGGGAGTGTGAAAGGGGTGGACTTAAAAGGGGGGCCCTAAAGATGGGGGGCCTTGGGAGGGGTGATGCCCTGATTCTCACGAGGAAGGATGGGTGTGGGACTGGGTTACCCTTATGTCTGGGTGGTGGAAGGTGGGGTTATGCGGACATTTAGTGATGGCAGTGAAGGTTAGCCTCTGGGGTCGAGGGTTGGGGATGTTGTCCGTGTCTGCAGGGATCACGATGTCCATTAGTGGAGGGTGTGGAGGACCCTCGACCTCACTTTGAGATCTTGGCACCCTTTAAAAATGGCGCCCTGATCTCTGAGGAGCAGTCTTGTTGGCAAATTTAGTTCCCCACTGCAGGTACATTTTCCCACCCCTTTGCACCCAGCCCCGACCCTGTTGCACCGGGAAAATAGTGGGAGAGGCCAAAATCAAGAGCAGTGCGGGTGCGAACCATTTTGCATTTCACTTGGCCCAATCCCAAAGACGAGATCCAGATCTCGCCTAAAATGGCGAGAAGCGAGGAGGGGGGAGGGGAGGTGTGGGGGAGGGAGTGGGGAGGAGGAGGGGGGGAGCGGTGGAGGGGGGAGGGGGCAGACTGTTGTTTTATTGTTGGGGGGTGTAAAGATTGGGATGGAAGTGGAAATACTTATTGTACCATGTTTATGTTGCTGTTATTGTTATTATTATGAAAACTTGCAAATACCCTAATAAAAATATTTTTTAAAAAGCATCAAACCAAGAGCAGGGCTCTGTCCTGGAAACATTTGGTAGGACAGACAGGCAGCAGCTGTAGTTGCCCCTGTTATGGATATCCCCCCCCTGATCCAGGGGTGACCCCCCAATCTGGAACGCTTCAGCCCCCTATCCAGCCCAACCCCCCTCAGAGGTCCCCCACCTCCCAGAGCACTGAGGCAGTAGCTCCAGTGTCCTTGAGCTGCATGACGGAAAATGGAAATGACTACTCACCTCCTCACTTCCCCTCAGCAGCCAATGCGGCAGCTTCACATTATTCAAAAGAAGTACTAAACGACACCTGCGGGTTTTGTATATCCCGAAGGAGCCTACACCGAGTTGTTAAAAGGAAATAAAGATTTATCACAATAACTATTATTTACACAGCACAAAAGATCGCAGCGCGTCTCTCTTGTTGGTACCCAAACTGGCCACCTTTATACATTCCTCACCCTCTTTAACAGGGGAGCTTGTATTCGGCGAGGCTCCCGGGGAGTTTAATCATTGCCACCTCGTAAGTCCCTTGCTGGTTATGACCGTGATTTCTCGCTGGGGAACCAGTTAATTCCCTGGAGGCCTTTGCATTCGACTTCAATCTCGCTATCGAGATGGAAGTTAATGCAAATGAGGGTTAATGGTATGTTCGCCATATTTGGACATGATCCGAAAATCGCCATCTAGAGCAGGCTGGTTAGGCTGTTTAGCACAGGGCTAAATCGCTGGCTTTGAAAGCAGACCAAGGCAGGCCAGCAGCATGGTTCAATTCCCGTACCAGCCTCCCCGAACAGGCGCCGGAATGTAGCGACTGTGGGCTTTTCACAGTAACTTCATTTGAAACCTACTTGTGACAATAAGCGATTTTCATTTTTCATTTCAGCAAACTGAATCGCACCTTACGCGAATCTCGATTTTGGCCTTTCCCACTATTTAACTGATGCATCCAGATCCACGCTGGGCGCAACACGGTGGTAATCGCACTCATAGTCATTTTCTGGAAGAATTGCCCCCTACATTTTCGACGAGAGCACCTCAGCCCCTTCAGGCACTAAAGCTTGTGACTTCAAAACTTCACGCATTATAGGACAGCGAGACTTAGAACATAGAACTGTACAGCACAGTACAGGCCCTTCGGCCCACGATGTTGTGCCAAACTAGTCTGAAACTAAGATCAAATCAACCTACTCCCAATCATTCTAGTGCACTCCATATGCCTATCCAATAACCGCTTGAAAGTTCCTAAAGTGTCCGACTCCACTACCAGAGCTGGGAGTGCGTTCCACGCCCCAACCACTCTCTGAGTAAAGAACCTACCTCTGACATCCCTCCTATATCTTCCACCATGAACCTTATAGTTATGCCCCCTTGTAACAGCTACATCCACCCGAGGAAAAAGTCGCTGAACGTCCACTCTATCTATCCCTCTCATCATCTTATACATCTCAATTAAGTCACCTCTCATCCTCCTTCGCTCCAATGAGAAAAGCCCTAGCTCCCTCAACCTTTCCTCACAAGACCTATCCTGCAAACCAGGCAGCATCCTGGTAAATCTCCTTTGCACCCTTTCCAATGCTTCCACATCCTTCCTATAATGAGGTGGCCAGAACTGCACACAATACTCCAAATGTGGTCTAACCAAGGTCTTGTACAGTTGCGGCATAATCTCACGGCTCTTAAACTCAATCCCCCTGTTAATAAATGCTAACACACTATAGGCTTTCTTCACGGTTCTATCCACTTGGGTGGCAACTTTCAGAGATCTATGGACATGAACTCCGAGATCTCTCTGCTCCTCCACATTCTTCAGAAGCTTGCCGTTAACCCTGTAATCCGCATTAAAATTTGTCCTACCAAAATGAATCAACTCACACTTATCAGGGTTAAACTCCATCTGCCACTTTTCAGCCTAGCTCTGCATCCTATCAACAGCCCTCCACATTATCCACTACTCCACCAATCTTGGTGTCATCAGCAAATTTACTAACCCAACCTTCAACTCCATCATCCAAGTCATTGATTAAAAATCACAAATTCCAGAGGACCCAGCACTGATCCCTGTGGTACACCGCTGGTAACTGGGCTCCAGGATGAAAATTTACCATCTACCAGCACCCTCTGTCTTCTACGTGATAGCCAGTTACTGATCTAATCGGCCAAATTTCCCTCTATGCCATGCCTCCTTACTTTCTGCATGAGCCGACCATGGGGCAGCTTATCGCCTTACTAAAATCCATGTATACGACATCAACTGCTCTACCTTCATCTATGTACTTAGTTACCTCCTCAAAGAATACAATCAAACTTGTGAGGCAAGACTTACCCCTCACAAATCCGTGCTGACCATCTTGGATTAAGCTGTATCTTTCCAAATGATCATAAATCCTATCCCTCAGGACCCTTTCCAATAATTTACCTATGACCGAAATAAGACTTGTGACCTAATAAATGCTAAATGCAATTCCGAGGCATCCGAGGATCTAACTACCCATGTACATGCCATTTGGTATGAATCAGCTCATAATGCAATAGAGTTTCTGAACAGTTTTCTACATACTTAGAGTATTTATGGAACACGAGCTGCACAAGAAGCCCCTGACTAATTAAAGGAATCTTTAGCATTGTTTAGAGTGGCTTGGTGACAGTAATTGCTATATTTGTTTTCCGCTATTTCTGTGCTTCTTTGGTGTTTATAGGTTAATATGTTAATCTGAGGGCAGGACGGTGGTGCAGTGGTTCGCATTGCTGCCTCACAGCGCTGAGGTCCCAGGTTCGATCCCGGCCCTGGGTCACTATCCATGTGGAGTTTGCACATTCTCCCCGTGTTAGTGTGGGTCTCACTCACACAACCCAAAGATGTGCACGTTAGAGGGACTGACCACGCTAAATTGCCCCTTAATTAGAAACAATGAATTGGGTACTCTAATTTCTTTTTTAAATATGTTAACCTGCTCAACTGTTTTGTTAAAAAAATCATTTACTAATGTTTCTTAACTTCATCTCCCAGGTTTCTGTGTACAGTAATGCTTAGCAATCACTAAATTGTGCCCAAAATCGATCAATTTTCTCCTTACCTCTTGGGAAGGAACCAAGCAGCAGCCTACTGACCAGGCTGCCATCAGCATCTTGATACATGGGAAATTGCGAGTGAATTTGCACTTTGGAATTGTGCAGCCCCAATTTTAACTCCCCGGGTAGGGGTTGAGGTGAATGGCAAAGCATCCAGCCTTCCCGGGGATTATCTACTTAGGTTCCTTCAATCTACCACCTAAACCTTGCAGGAAATGTTTGGCTGGACTTTGGATGAATAAAGGATTTCGAGCAGCAGGAGCTCAATACCAAAGCAGCTCCTGTTTCTCCTGTAATTGGAAGAGAGGGGGGGGGGTGAATCCCAGAATAGTGGAGGACCAGTAGACTCCTGCTGTTCCTGGTCCTCCAAGGAACTTCAGCGAAAAACGTATCTTCCTGGGTCCCTCTGGTCCCAGGATTCCCAATCCCTCCGCCAACCACAGAATTCTGGTTATAATTACAGCTGATGTCATCAGAACGGCATTATAATTTTTTTAAAAAGGGTAAAGCTGCCAGACCAACTTAAGTGACACTGCTGCATGATAGGCTAAATAAAAATAATGTGAATGCTTCTAGAATAAATATATCTTGCTAGTTTTTTCTTTATTTTTCTCATAACTAGAGCATATCTTAGTACAAACTTATGTAATCAAAAGTAGTTTCTAAATGGTATGGGGGAGATATAATCTTTAATTTCTACACCCACCTAAAAATTTGAATCATAGATTTTAAAAAGAAGAATATCAGTGGAAATAATAAACAGAATATAAAAGCAAGCTGAGCTCATTATCAGTGATGTCATATTTTTGACATACGTTATCTAGGAATGCCAGAGTCATCAGTTTTGAAATGTTCTCTGGAACACTAGTGATAACTCCCACAGGTCCCCTTGCTCTGCTGGACTGTATAACAATGTGATGAGATGCTGTGCTTACTTGGTTCCTGCAGTGCGTTATGGAATATGAATTTACATGACATATTTTAAAACAATATTATGAGAAAGGGTCAGTCAATTAAGATGTGAAAGGGTTATAGTACCGTGGTACTTCCCTCCCATTTTTCTTCCCTCTGCTCTTTAAAGCTCTGACTCTTGCTGGGGAATATTTCCAAAGACACTACCACAAAGTTTCCACTGCGCTTCAGTGAAGTTATGGCAATGGAGTGGGAGTAGCCCTGAGGCAATTCCCAGCCCAAGTGTCAGTGGGCAGAGTGAATATTAATAGGTTATTTAAGCAGTTGGGTAATATTGCCAAAATGGGTCCTATTTTCACACACGAGGAGAATGGAACTGGTGTCCAAAGAGTACAAAGTAGGTGATGGTGAATTTGGAGCCCATTTTACACCATGCCCAATTTTCTTTTCCTTTGATTTTCCATTGATTTTCACCAATGACACCTTTTATTGGGGTCACTGGGTCATGATCCTGGATAGAAAACTTGGATGCTGCTTTTCCTGTCTCTATCCTGAAGGAGACTGAAACCAATGAAAATTCTGTGACAACTGCCCCAGCTAAGATTAGTTAACTCCAGGCAGACTGTTAATTCAATCTGGGAACTCCCGAATGTGTACGGTTGAATACCATATTAAGCGGTGCTTTTGTCCACTATTTCACAGGGGAAGAGTCAGATATTTAACTTGTAATCAAATGGGATCTTGAATCATTTAGTTTTCTTAACTTTTCTCATACAACTTTTGTATACACCGCACCCTGTAAAATGGGAGACAGGTCAGGGCTGGGATGAAGGCATACAACCATTACTATGATGACAGCCTCAATAATATTATGTAGCACCTTTAAAGGCAACATTAGACTGGAGTTTATGGGTTGCCATATTCCCTGCCCCACTGACAAAAAGCCAACAGGCTCTCGCCTCCAAAAAGGTCAGTTGCCCCGCAGGATGGTAACTGCCTGAGGTTGAGACCTCCGTCCCCATCTCAGGATTAAGTCCTGCATTAGAGAGCTACCAGCCAATCAGATTGGTCAACAGCTCTGTAGCCCCAGCAGTGCCAGGTGGTGGCCACTGCTGGTGCTATAGCCAGTACCCAGAGAAGAGATGGTCATGGAAGCTGATCTTAAGGTAAGCCAGGGGTATTCGCTGGGATGAAGGGCTGGGATGAAGGCATACTAGCTGGCAGGTTCCCAGCAAAGGGGCTGAGGGAGATGAGGACTGGACTTGAGAGACTAGGGGAAGGATCAAGGGATAGTTATGACCTTGGGGGTGGGGAGGATACTTGAGGCTCCCATTTCTTGCTGACACCAGATATCCAGGTAAAAACAGCTGGGTTACCCACTCGACATGGGCCGCCCCCTGCCATAGGTGACTCACCTAATGACGGAGCTGCACTCCGAAAGCTAGTGATTCGAAACAAACTTGTTGGACTTTAACATGTTGTTGTAAGACTTCTCACTGTGCTGACCCCAGTCTAATGCCGGCATCTCCACATCATAGGTAAAATAGGAATGGGTCAGGATAAGGCACTTTAGTGACTATTTTGGCCACTTAAGGGCCTCAATAGGTTCATGGGTGCCTGCACCGCACCCTGTAAAATGGGAGACAGGTCAGGGCTGGGATGAAGGCATTCAATTTTATGAGGTCCCCATCTTCAAAAGTGCTAGCATGAGAGCCATAAAATCCAGCCTATTATCTTGAAGCACTTCAGAAAAAAGTGTAAAGAAACAAGCTTTAAAGTAACAAAGGAGATATTAGGAGCGGGATCCAAGGCTTTATTGAAGAGAGGGACTTTGAGAAGGTTTTGAAAGGAATAGAGAGATAAAGAGGCAAAATGTTGGGAAATAGCAAATTAACACCCAAGCTGAAGGCATTCATACCAATGGCAAATGACGAGATGTACAAAAGACCAGAGTCAGTTTGGGAATGGTGGTACAATTTAAAGGACATTGCAGAGATATAGGGTTCAGCAATGAGAACCAGGAAGTTAAATTAATATTGGTAGATAGAGAACCAATGTAAGTCAGTGAGGGCATGGGTAATAGGCAAACCAGGGTTAGTGTCAGGCAGGATGCATACTAAAGAAATTAAGAGATTATGGTGCAAACAGTATTGGGGAGCTAGCAAGAAGAATGCTGGAATAGTTCAAATTGAAGCCATGCATGGGGTTGCAATAGTGAACTAGGAGAAATAAAACAGAGTTGGAAAGAGTTGCAGAGGTGGACATGAGCAGTCTTTCTGGTTGGGAGGACAAAGGGTCTAAAACTAAACTCAGAGTCGAACAGGATATCAAGTTTGAAAATGGTTTTGTTGAACCTGAGATAATATGCAGGGACAGGAATAAATCAGAGGTAAGGAGCAGAATCACAGAATTGTTACAGCACAGAGGAAGGCCATTTGGCCCATTGTGTCTGCACCAGCTCTTCAAATGAGCAATTCACTGAGTGCCATTCCTCCACCTTCTCCCCATAACCTTCACATTCTTCCTTTTCAGATAACCATCCAATTCAGTTTTTAATAGAACATAGAACATACAGTGCAGAAGGAGGCCATTCGGCCCATCGAGTCTGCACCGCCCCAGTTAAGCCCTCCCTTCCACCCTATCCCCGTAACCCAATAACCCCTCCGAACCCTTTTGGACACTAAGGTCAATTTAGCATGGCCAATCCACCTAACCTGCACATCTTTGGACTATGGGAGGAAACCGGAGCACCAGAAGGAAACCCACGCAGACACAGGGAGAACATGCAGACACCGCACAGACAGTGTCCCAGCAGGGAATCGAACCTGGGACCCTGGTGCTGTGAAGCCACAGTGCTAGCCACTTGTGCTACCGTGCTGCCCACAACCCTGGGTAGTGCCTCCATTGAACCTGCCTCCACCACACTCTCTGCCAGTGCAGTCCAGTCCAAATCCAATCACTCGCTGCATGAAAAGCTTTTTCCTCACGTTGCCAAATAGCTTCCTTCTTTTGTAAACTCTAAATCTGGTGGTAGACTTAATGGTGGGGGCGAAAGATGATGATTTTGATCTTTCCGATGTTGAGCTGGAGGAGGTTATAATTCATAAAAACATGATGTTAGATAAGCTGTCTGGCAGTACAGGGGTGGTTAACTGGTCAAGGATGGTAGTAGAGTTAGAGCTGGATGTAGGAATTGTCCCAATGCATATAGATGAAGCTGCGAAGGGGAAAACATATATGTGAGAAACAGGAGCCAAAGGTAGATTCTTGGGTGTCTCCGAAGTTGATGATGTGGGAGAGACATGGATTAGCTCTTGCTGGAGATGTTCTCGCTACATTCAGGTATTTAGGAATAGAACTATGTGACAGTTTACAAGGGTGTGTGATAGGGGAGATGCATTGGAGGAGGATGCCATGGTTGAATGCTACAAAGAATTTGAGGAGGATGAGGAAGGATAACGCATCAGACAGTGTCATTCATGGTTTTTCTTAGGAATGTTTGACTGCTGCAAGAAGAGCCGAAGCTGGACTCAGGGAATTCAAACAGGGAGTTACAGAAGAGATGGACACAGAGCTGAGAAGTCATGACACATTCAAGGACCTTGGAGATGAGAGGGAGGTTGAAGATGGGATGGTAATTGGAGAGAACAGAAAGGTTCAGTGCATCAGTAGCCACACACTGAGACATAAAATATAAAAGAAAATCAGATGATGTAATGGTAGTTGACTTTGTTGCAGTCTAACCTTGAGAGTTGATTCATTTAATGTGTTGGAATTAATAGGATCTTCATCAACTTTTTTGATCAATTTGTGACAATTTGATAATTGGATAATATTACAACAACAGCTTGGGCTGAATAGAACCTTTAACCCAGTAAAACCTCTCAAGGTGCTCCACAGGAACATTCAGCCAAAACTTTTTACTACGTCACGTAAAGGGAAATTAGAATCAAACATTTTATTCGGTGGTAGATTTTAAGGATTGTCTTAAAGGAGGAAAGAGAGTCTTAGTTAAAATTTGCTAGCTTGAGTGCACAAGTGCCAAACATTTTAGATGTCTGAACAAAGGAGGCAGTAGAACTTTTGTTAAGTGTGATTTTTTTCCCCCCCTCATTATTCCTTGCCCATTACTCTGTAATGCATTCTGTGCCTCTCTGGTATCTGCCTTAATCTTTCAGCTACTTGGATTCATATAGTGCTTTTCACATTGCCCAGACATTCCAAAAAGCATGACAGCTAATGGAGTACTTTTGAAGTGCAGTGATTAGCTAACTATATGAAGTAGAAAGTAGGAAGTAACAGGGCATTTTCAGGTTGGTAGGCTGTAACTAGTCGCAAGGGCATCAGCCATTTACAATCTCATGACTTGGACGAAGAGATTGAGTGCAATGGATCTATGTTCGCTGACATTCCAAAGTTTGGTGGGAATGTAAGCTATGAGGAAGACATACAGGGCAGAATTTTGTTGCCACTGAGGAAGTTGGTACATAGAGCAGGTGGCACTATTTGGGGTATCATAGAGCAAAAGATGAAAGGAAATTTTATCGGGACCGTCCAATTAACATCCAGCAGATATGTGAGTCATCAATTAAGGATTAAGGAGAATGGGTTGGGGGGGGGGGGGAGTCCCAACACGTGAGAAGCAAGTGTCATATTTGAATGTTTTTTAAATTTGTTCAGGAGATATGGGCATCTCAGGCTTTGCCAGTATTTATTGCCCATCCCTAATTGCCCTTCAACTGAGTGTATTTCAAAGGGCACTTTAAGAGTAAATAACATTGCTGGTGTCACATGAAAGGACACCGGTGAACCTGATGGTTTCATGGTCATCATTAGACTCACTGCCATGAGGGGATTTGAACCGGGCTCCCCAGAGCATTACCCAGTGTTTCTAGATTACTACAGTGACACTACCACTACACCACCCCCTCCCCTTAGGAAGCAGCAACCCATTGTAAGGTAGCACAGGAGATAAGACTGAAAGTGAAGTCAGATGAGGATGGCAGTAGTGCAATGGCAGCTGATAGCTGGCAGGAAACCCATGATAATTTGTAGTGCTCATCTGTCAGGGAGACCCACTCCAAAAGAATTCTTGCAACTCTGTTCTTCTTCTCTCTAGAGATCAGTCACCTTCATCCAAGTCTGCTGAACACAATGAACACCTTAGAGATAATTACAATACATAGGATGATTCAACTTCCCTCTTGTCACTTGGATAATAGTGTAAATAGACAGACTGGTTAACAGCTTAACAGACCATGATGTAAACATTCCTTCAATGATCATAACTTTTACCTCAGCCAATATGGTTTTTAGTCCCATATTACCATGAATATCCCACTAATAGTCAACACAGAATTCAGAGCCGGGGCTCCATTCTCCACTGGCAAACACAATCTCTTTTTTTAAAGAAATATTTTTATTCAAATTTTTACATATTTTGAACTTACAGAAAAAAGAAAAACAAAGAACACATAAATAAACATCTTACAACTACATCACAAATTCCCCCAATATACAAACCCCCCATTAAGCAATAATAAACACAGTAGAAAACACAAAGTACACCCCCCCCCCCCCCCCTCCGGGTTGCTGCTGCTGACCACCTCCTAACACCCCGCTAGAAAGTCTAGGAACGGTTGCCACCGCCTGAAGAACCCTTGCACAGACCCTCTCAAGGCAAATTTTACCCTCTCCAATTTAATGAACCCTGCCATGTCGCTGATCCAGGCTTCCACGCTCGGGGGCCTTGCATCCTTCCACTGTAGCAGAATCCTCCGCCGGGCTACTAGGGACGCAAAGGCCAGAATACCGGCCTCTTTCGCCTCCTGCACTCCCGGCTCGTCCGATACCCCAAATAGTGCTAACCCCCAGCTTGGCTTAACCCGGGTGTTCACCACCTTAGACACCGTCCTCGCAATACCCCTCCAGAACCCATCCAGCGCCAGGCACGCCCAGAACATATGGGTATGATTTGCTGGGTTCCCCGAGCATCTCCCACACCTGTCTTCCACCCCAAAGAACCTGCTCAGCCTCGCCCCTGTCATATGCGCTCTGTGAAGAACCTTAAATTGTATCAGGTTAAGCCTGGCGCAACAGGAGGAAGAATTAACCCTACCCAGGGCGTCCGCCCACGTACCCTGTCTATCTCCTCCCCAAGCTCCTCCTCCCATTTACCCTTTAGCTCCTCCACCGAGGTCTCCTCCTCCTCCTGCATCTCGTGGCAGATCACCGAGACCCTGCCCACTCCAACCCACCCCCCCGAGAGCACCCTATCCTGGATCCTGAGTGCTGGAAGCAGCGGGAACTCCCTCACCTGACGTCTTACAAACGCCCTTACCTGCATGTACCTGAAGGCATTTCCGGGGGGAAGCGCAAATTTTTCCTCCAGCGCCCCAAGGCTCGCAAACGTCCCATCTAAAAACAGGTCCCCCACCCTTCTAATTCCTGCCCTGTGCCAGCTCAGGAACCCTCCATCCATTCTCCCCAGGACGAACCGATGGTTCTCCCGGATCGGGGACCAAACCGAAGACTCTACCTCACCCCTGTGGCACCTCCACTGCCCCCAAATTTTCAAAGTCGCCGCCACCACCTGACTCATGGTGTACCTAGTCGGCAGGAGCGGCAGCGGTGCTGTCACCAGCGCTCCCAGACTCGTGCCCACACTGGACGCCATCTCCAGCCTCTTCCACGCCGCCACCTCCCCCTCCATTACCCACTTGCGTATCATCGCCACATTAGCAGCCCAGTAATACCCACACAGTTTAGGTAACGCTAACCTCCTCTGTCCCTACTCCGCTCCAGAAACACCCTTCTCATCCTCGGGGTCTTTTTCACCCACACGAATCCCATGATGCTCCTACTGACCCGCTTAAAAAAAGCCTTAGGGATCAGGATGGGGAGGCACTGGAATATAAAAAGGAACCTCGGGAGCACCGTCATCTTCACCGACTGTACCCTACCCGCCAAGGAGAGTGGCAGCATATCCCACCTTTTAAACACCTCCTCCATCTGCTCCACCAGCCTCGTGAAGTTGAGCTTGTGTAGGGCCCCCCAGCTCCTGGCCACCTGGATCCCCAGGTACCGAAAACTCCTTTCCGCCCTCTTCAGTGGAAGCTCGTCTATCCCCCTTCCCTGGTCCCCTGGGTGTACCACGAAGAGCTCACTCTTCCCCACGTTGAGCTTATACCCGGAAAAGTCCCCAAACTCCCTGAGGATCCGCATCACCTCCGGCATCCTCCCCACTGGGTCCGCCACATACAGTAACAGGTCATCGATACCTGGTGCCCCCCCCCCCCCCCCCCCCCTCCCCCCCGAGCAGCCCTCTCCAGTTCCTGGACTCCCTTCGAGCCATAGCCAAAGGCTCAATTGCCAATGCAAATAGCAAGGGGGATAGGGGGCACCCCTGCTTCGTCCCCCGGTACAACCCGAAAGTATTCCGACCACCTCCGATTCGTGGCAACACTCGCCACCGGGGCTTCATAAAATAGCCTAACCCAACTAATGAACCCCTCCCCAAACCCAAACCTCCTCAACACTTCCCAGAGCTACCCCCTCTCCACCCAATCGAAGGTCTTCTCTGCGTCCATCGCCGCCACTATCTCTGCCTCCCCCTCCACTGTAGGCATCATGATTACGTTAAGGAGTCTCCGCACATTGGTATTCAGCTGCCTTCCCTTAACAAAACCCGTCTGGTCCTCGTGAATCACCCCCGGGACACAGTCCTCAATTCTGGTAACCAACACCTTCGCTAACAGCTTCGTGTCCACGTTGAGGAGAGAGATTGGCCTATACGACCCACGCTGTAATGGGTCCTTGTCTCGCTTCAAGATCAGCGAGATCAGTGCCCTGGACATCGTCAGGGGTAGGGCCCCCCACCACCACCACCACCACCTCCCTCGCCTCATTGAAAGTCCTCACTAATAGAGGGCCCAGCAGGTCCATGTACTTCCGGTAAAATTCCACCGGGAACCCATCTGGCCCCGGTGCCTTCCTTGCCTGCATACTCCCCAGCCCCTTAGTCAGCTCCTCCAGCCCTACCGATGCCCCAAACCCAGCCACCTGCTCCTCCTCCACCCTCGGGAACCTCAGTCGATCCAAAAATTGACGCATCCCCCCTCCTCTGTCGGGGGCTCAGACCTATACAGCCCCTCATAAAAGTCTCTAAATACCCCATTTATTCCCACCGCACCGTGTTCCCCCCTTTATCCCTAACTCCCCCAATCTCCCTCGCTGCCTCCCACTTCCGAAGCTGGTGTGCCAACATCCGGCTAGCCTTCTCCCCGTACTCATACACCGCCCCTTGCGCTTTCCTCCACTGCACCTCTACCTTCTTGATGGTCAACAGGTCGAACTCGGCCTGGAGGTTTCGTCGCTCCTTGAGTAGTCCCTCCTCGGGGACCTCTGCATACCTCCTATCCACCCTTAAAATCTCCCCCACCAATCTCTCCCTCTCTCTCCTCTCATTCTTCTCCTTGTGGGCCCTAGTGGAGATTAGCTCTCCTCTAATCACCGCCTTCAGCGCCTCCCAGACCACTCCCACCTGCACCTCCCCATTATCGTTGCCTCCAGATAGCTTTCAATGCACCCCCGGATCCACCCGCTCACCTCCTCATCCGCCAGCAAGCCCACATCCAGGCGCCACAGCGGGCGCTGCTCCCTCTCCTCCCCTAGCTCCAGCTCCACCCAATGCAGGGCATGGTCTGAGATGGCTATTGCCGAATACTCCGTGCCCTCCACCCTCGGAATTAGTGCCCTGCTCATAACGAAGAAGTCTATCCGGGAGTAGGCTTTATGGACGTGGGAAAAAAAAGAAAATTCCCTGGCCCCCGGCCTGCCAAACCTCCATGGGTCCACTCCCCCCATCTGGTCCATAAACCCCCTCAGCACCTTGGCCGCCGCCGGCCTCTTACCCGTCCTGGACCTGGAGTGGTCCAATGCTGGATCCAGTACAGTGTTGAAGTCCCCCCCCCCACATTATCAAGCTCCCTGCCTCCAGGTCCGGAATCCGGCCCAACATGCGCCGCATAAATCCGGCATCGTCCCAATTCGGGGCGTATACATTCACTAATACCACCCGCACCCCCTGCAGCTTACCACTCACCATCACATACTTACCTCCATTGTCTGCCACGATGTTCAGCGCCTCAAACGACACCCGCTTCCCCACCAAAATCGCCACCCCTTGATTCTTTGCATCCAACCCCGAGTGGAAAACCTGCCCTACCTACCCCTTTCTCAGCCTAACCTGATCTGTCACCCTCAATTGCGTCTCCTGGAGCATAACCACATCTGCCTTCAGTCCCTTCAGGTGCGCGAACACACGGGCCCTCTTTACCGAACCGATCAGGCCTCTCACATTACAAGTTATCAGCCGGATCAGGCCCTCCCCCCCGCCCACCCCACCCCCCACCGATTAGCCATCCCTTTTTCTAGGCCAGCCACTTGCCCGCACCTCCCGCACTCTTCATTCCCCCCAGCGGCAGACCACCGCCCCGACTCTCTCTCCAAGCTCCAGCTCACCTTTGGCCAATGTAGCAGCAACCCAGTCCGTCCCCCCCCCCCCCCCCCCCCCCCCCCCCCCCGGGCTAGGTCCCTCCCTAGCTGCGTCGCTCCCCCCATAGCACTCCTGTAAGTCAGCTGACTCCTGCTGACCCCAGCCACTCCCGCCACTCCATCGACCCCCCAGTGTGGTAGTCTGCCCCCCCCTTCTGTCCATCAGCGGGCGCTCCTCTCCAACACCGCCCTTTCCCCCCGGCCCTGACCCCTTCCTTCCCTAGCGCGGGAAAAAGCCTGCGCTTTCCATCAGACCAGCCCCACACTCTCTGGCGCAGCTCCCTTTTGCGGCCTAATCCCAGCTCCCCCACCTCGGGCCTCCCATCTCCCCTCCCCCCAACGGGGCCCTGTTCTTCCAACCACCGACGCCCACACTCTCACATAACCCCCACTTCGAACCATTTCACCCTACCCCACCCAGCACCCAAGGAAACAATACAGAATAGAATAAAACATCCCCAAAGCACAGTAACCACAGTACCCCCCCCCCCCGCGACCTCCCCTCACAACCGACCCTCAGTCCGTGTCCAACTTTTCAGCCTGAATAAAGGTACATGCCTCCTCCGGCGTCTGAAAGTAATGGCGCCGGTCCTTAAACGTGACCCACTGCAGCATCCCGAATGTCACCCCTTTCCAATGCAGAACAACCTTAGCCCGATTGTACCCGGCCCTCTTCTTGGCCACCTCCGTGCTCCAGTCCTGGTATATACGGACCTCTGCATTCTCCCACCTGCTGCTCCGCTCCTTTTTTGCCCATCTTAGGACACACTCCCTGTCCACCAAGCGGTGGAACCGCACCAATACCGCCCGTGGCGGCTCGTTAGACTTGGGCCTCCTCGCCAGGACTCGGTGGGCCCCATCCAGCTCCAGGGGCCCCGGGTCGGCACCCACACCCATCAACGTGTTCAGCATCGTGACCATATATGCTCCAGCATCCGACCCCGCCACTCCCTCCGGGAGACCCAGAATCCGCAGATTCTTCTTCCTCGACCGATTCTCCATGTCCTCGAACTTCTCCTGCCATTTCTTATGCTGCGCCTCGTGCGCCTCCACCTTCACCGCCAGGCCCAATATCTCGTCCTCACTCTCCGAGGCCTTCTGCCGCACCTCCTGGATCGCCGCCCCTTGGGCCTTCTGGGTCTCGACCAGCTTGTCGATCGAAGCCTTCATCGGCTCCAGCACCTCTGCTTTCAATTCCGTGAAGCAGCGCTTGAGAAACTCCTGCTGCTCTTGCGCCCACTGTGCCCACGCTGCCTGGTCTCCACCCGCCGCCATCTTGGCTTTCCTCCCTCGCACTTTTCGCTGCACCAGAATTACTTTTTTCACCGCTCCACTCCTGGTCCAATCCATACAGTGCCGGAGAAATCGTACTGTCACCTTCCCACACTGGGAGCTGTCGAACAAATGCCGCTGGGGCCCCTCAAAAGAGCCCAAAAGTCAGTTTCTGGCGGGAGCTGTCGAACGTGCGACTTAGCTCAGCATAGCCGCAACCGGAAGACTCGCAAACACAATCTCGAGCACGGTTTGTCTGTTGCACCTTCTGGCTCAGAGACAAGAATTCCTACCACTAAGCCACAGGCTCACTCCAACAACAATATGTAAACATGTCTGGATTTAAAAAAGATACTCAATTATCAGCGGGGAAGATGCAATTAATTTTAGTCAGTTTGCAATTCCCAAACAATAATATGGAACAACTATCTGGAATTATTGATACATTTTCTGCTTGTGCACTCCTAATATGGACCCTTTCCCATGAAGACCATGTCAAGAAATTACTCATGTTCAGTCCAATGATTTTCCTCTTCTTGAAACTTGGGACTGCATTCGTGCAATTTTCCAACATGCAATCTGAGCAGTGAGAGTCTGCCTTTGGATGAATTTACAGTTGTTTTTTAATCCTCGGGCCCACGGGCCGTGGATGTACAACCGTTACGCCGTTCATCACGGAAGCACCGGTCTCCGTCTCGTTACACGCCGCCCGTGTGGATTCCTTGGACTTTGGAGGGGAGGGATGTTATAGCCTGCCTGCTTACCATTGGCTGGGGACTAATGACAATCCCACAACCCTGTGGGAGTATGAGCTTCCCCAATGAGGGGGGCGGAGAAATCATTAGCAGACTCCCTGTATAAATAAAGCTGGCCAGTTTGGAACCAGCAGGAAGGAGTAAGCAGCAAGCGAGGTTGCTGCTGTTGTGTATATATATGTTATTGTAAATAAATGTTATTTCTTTGTATCCTTGAAACTCGTGCTGGATTCTTCGTGTTACTCACAAAACTGACGACGAGGGTTAAAGTGAATAGCTGTCGACACTGCTGAAGCCACCTCCCTGGATTTTTGTTGGATACAGGATGGAAGTTGTTTTCTATTATACCATGCCTCTGTACGGACGTTTGGATGTTTTTGATGCTGTGCTGGAAAGCTGGAACCAGTATGCACAATGGATGCGTTACTATTTCCGGGCAAACAATATCACCAAAAACGAGCGCCAAGTGGTCATATTGCTCACCGCCTGTGGCCCGCATACGTTTGGGGTGATTAGGAGCCTTGCGTACCCAGCTGCGCCGGACACCAAAACGTTTGATGAACTTGTGAATTTAGTGGAGCAGCATTTTAACCCAACCCCGTCCATGATAGTCCAACGTTACCGGTTTAATACCACTGAGAGGACCCTAGGAGAATCCCTTGCCGACTTTCTATCCAGGCTACGCAGGATTGCGGAGTACTGTGACTATGGTGAGACCTTGTCAGAAATGTTACGCGACCGTTTGGTTTGCGATATTAACAATGCGGCCACCCAGAGAAAGTTGTTAGCTCAGCCAACACTGACTTTTCAACAGGCCATTCAAATAGTATTGTCCCAAGAGAGCGCAGAACGAGGAGTGCAGGAGATACAGGGAATGGAAGTGCATGCCTTGGGGCGCAACCCCTTCCGTCCGAAAACGTCCCCCCCGCAGTCCTGCGGTAACCTTGGGCGAGACGACTTCCGAATCGACGCCAGTGGCCATCGGACAGTCCTCCCCGAAGGAAGCCTTCTCTAGAACCAATGGATGAGGAGCCATGTCCGTGTCAGACTTGTAGGCGCCGACCCCCGTCGCGGACGCCGGTCCTGGGGGCGCCAGAGGCGCTGTCGTTCCGACCGAAACTGGGACCAGCCCAAGGGCCGTACCTTCCATGTGGATGAACCTGCGCCGACTACCCTGAGGACGTGGAGACGGAGGACGACTGCCTGCAGCTGCATTGTGTGGCAGCTCCCCGTGTGGCCCCCAATAAGGTGACAGTACGGGTCAATGGTCACCCACTTGAGGTGGAGTTTGACACTGGCGCAGCGGTCTCCGTAATCGCCCAGAGGACATTCGACCGCAATCAAGCAGGGTATGCAGACCCGACACATAGGCCAGGTTGGCCACCTACACGGGGGAACCATTGGACATTGCAGGAACTACGTTGACCCCTGTTGTTTACGGACGCCAGGAGGGACGTTTCCCACTTATCATGGTGCGCGGCCATGGGCCCAGCCTGTTGGGTCGGGACTGGTTGCGCCATTTGCGCTTGCAGTGGCAGCACATCCTCCAAACAGTTTCTGGAGGGTTGACTGAGGTGCTAGGACGATACCCAGATGTATTCCAGCCCGGTTTGGGGAAATTTATCCAAGTCGAACCAGGAGCCACGCCGCGCTATTTCCGGGCGCGCCCGGTGCCTTACGCCTTGCTCGAGAAGGTAGAAGGGGAGCTCACTCATTTGGAAACTTTGGGTATTATCAGGCCCGTCTGTTTCGCTGACTGGGAAGCACCAATTGTACCTGTAATGAAGCCAGATGCCACAGTTCGCTTGTGCGGCGACTATAAGCTTACAGTGAATACGGCTTCCCGACTCGACCGATATCCAATGCCTCGCATAGAGGATCTCTACGCAAAGCTTGCAGGTGGACTCTCGTTCACAAAATTAGATGTGAGTCATGCCTACCTACAGTTGGAGCTGGACCCTGCCTCCCGACCAATCTAATCTATGATATGTACCGATTAATACACACCGGGGCCTGTATGAATATACACGTTTACCCTTTGGAGTATCCTCTGCCTGCGCTATTTTTCAACGCGTTATGGAGGGCATTTTGAGAGGTTTACCGCGTGTCGCTGTCTACTTAGATGACATTTTGATCACAGGGACGTCGGAGCAGGAACATTTGGAAAATCTAGAGGCTATCCTTAGACGCTTTTCGGAGGCTGGAGTCCGTTTACGTCGCACAAAGTGCGTCTTTCAGGCGAAGGAGGTAGTCTACCTGGGTTATCGGGTGGACCGCGAAGGTTTGCACCCCGTTGCAGAGAAGGTGCGCGCGATTCAACAGGCCCCCGCCCCGACTGACACTTCGCATCTTCGTTCTTTTCTCAGCCTCGTAAACTATTACGGGAAGTTCCTCCCCAATCTGGCAACTACGCTGGCCCCGTTGCATCTTCTACTAAAGAAAAATTACACCTGGATTTGGGGTCAGCCGCAAGAAACAATTGTCGTCGCCTGGCTTACTAACTCACTATGATCCTGGAAAGCCTTTGCTCGTCACATGTGATGCATCCCCGTATGGTATTGGGGCCGTCCTGTCCCACAAGATGGAGAACGGGGCCGAGTGGCCGATAGCTTTCGCCTCCTGCACATTGACTGCAGCGGAAAAAAAGTATGCACAGATTGAGAAGGAGGACCTGGCAGTGGTCTTTGCGGTGAAACGTTTCCACCAGTACATGTATGGCCGCCACTTCACTATCATGACTGATCATAAGCCTCTGCTGGGACTTTTCAGAGAGGATAAGCCAATACCGCCCATTGCTTCCGCACGGATCCACGCTGGGCTTTGTTTATTGCTGCATACGCGTATTCTCTGGAGCACAAACCAGGAACGCAGATAGTGAATGCCGACGCACTGAGCCGATTGCCTTTATCGACCGGCCCCATGTCGACCCCCACGACCGGTGAGGTGGTTGCAACCCTAAATTCTATGGACACCTTGCCTGTCACGTCATCACAGATCCGTGAGTGGACCCAGACGGAGCCAGTCCTGTCAAAGGTTCGACACATAGTCCTGTATGGTGGGCGGCATAGACAGCTCCCTGGCGAGTTGCGGGCATTTTCCTCCAAGCTGTCAGAATTCAGCGTGGAAGACGGCATCCTCTTGTGGGGGACGCGTGTGATTGTCGCGGAAAAAGGACAGGAGCTGATACTAAGAGACTTGAACAATGGGCATCCAGGTGTGACCAAAATGAAAATGTTGGCCCGGAGTTATGTTTGGTGGCCAGGCCTCGACACCAACATTGAGAAGGTGGCCCAAAACTGCTCCATTTGTCAGGAGCATCAGAAGCTTCCGCCGGCCGCGCCCCTAAATCACTGGGAATGGCCAGGGCGGCCTTGGGCGCGCTTGCATGTGGATTTTGCCTGCCCTTTCCATGGATCCATGTTCCTTTTATTAATCGACGCCCAGTCTAAATGGCTGGAGGTGCATAAGATGCGAGGCACAACGTCCTGCGCAACAATTGAGAAGATGCGTTTGTCTTTTAGTACACATGGCCTCCCCGAGGTGCTGGTCACGGATAACGGCGCTCCATTCACCAGTGAGGAGTTTGCGAGGTTCATGAAGATGACGGCATATGCCATATCCGCACTGCCCCTTACCACCCGGCTTCAAATGGGTTGGCGGAGCGCGCAGTGCAGACATTTAAACGAGGCCTAAAGAAGCAGTCTTCCGGATCAATGGACACGAGACTGGCTCGCTTTTTGTTTTCGTGTAGGACCACCCCCCATGCGGTGACTGGGGTAGCTTCCGCAGAACTCCTAATGGGCCGGAGACTTCTCACCCGCCTTAGTATAGTTTTCCCGGACATTGGCGCAAAATTACGCCGCACACAAGAACGGCAGGGACAGGGTTTTTCTCGGCATCGGCCGATTCGGCAGTTTGCGCCCGGTGACCCAGTGCTCGTTCGCAATTTTGCTGGTGGTGCCCAGTGGGTCCCTGGAGTAATCCTTCGCCAAACGGGCCCGATATCTTACCAGGTGCAAGCCCAGGGTCATCTCCAGCACAAACATGTAGACCACGTTCAGTCCATAAGACTATCCCCTCAAAAGATTCCCCGCCCCCGGAGTTCATTTCTACAGCCGCAGAGACCAGAGACAATGGAAAGTAGTCCTCACAATCCAGCGCCTCGTGCAAATGGTGTCCGGCCTGCGGCAAAACAAGTCCAACGCCCTCCTTCGCCAGGGTCTTCGGTGGATTCCTTGGACTTTGTGGAGGAGGGATGTTATAATCTGCCTGCTTACCATTGGCTGGGGACTAATGACAATCCCACAACCCTGTGGGAGTATGAGCTTCCCCAATGAGGGGGGCGGAGAAATCATTAGCAGACTCCCTGTATAAATAAAGCTGGCCAGTTTGGAACCAGCAGGAAGGAGTAAGCAGCAAGCGAGGTTGCTGCTGTTGTGTATATATATAAGTTATTGTAAATAAATGTTATTTCTTTGTATCCTTGAAACTCGTGCTGGATTCTTCGTGGCCCTCACAAAAGTGACCTTAATCCCCTGCTAGCCTTTTGTCCTTGATAAAGTTCATAACTTCGTCCAGTGATTCAAAATAAAGTTCCTGGCTCTCAAACGTGACCCAAAGACGCTCTGGATACAACATCCTGAACTTCACCCCTTTCTTGAAGAGGGCCGATTTTGCCCGATGAAATCTGGCTCGCCTTTTGGCCAGTTCCGTGCCCGGGTCCTGGTAGATGCGCAACTCACAGTTCTCCCACTCGCAGCTCCATACCTGCTTGGCCCACCGCAAAATCTGTTTCTTGTCCAGAACCAGTGCATTCGCACCACCATCGCCCTCGGCGGTTCATTCGCTCGCAGCTTCCTTGCAAGAGCTCTATGCGTTCTGTCCACTTCCAAGGGTCACGTAAATGCGCCATCTCCCATCAACATTTCCAGAATATGACTTCCGGTTGCGGCTATGCGGAGCTAAGCCGCACGTTTCGGCGGCTCCCGCTAGAACGGACTTTTGGGCTCTTCGGAGGAGCCTCAACGGAAATTTTTTGACCAATTCCCGTGTGGGAAGGTGAGAGCAAGGTCCCCCTTCCGTCGTGTATGGAGGGGACCAGAAGTGGAGCGGGGGAAACAGCGGCATTGGAGCAGCGGCAGAACCGAGGGGGAAAAAACAAGATGGCGGAGGGCAGAGATCGAGCAGCATGGGGGCCGGACCAGCAGGAGTTTCTCAGGCGCTGCGTGGAGGAACTTAAAAAGGAGGTGCTGGCGCCAATGCTGATGGCGATCGAGGGGCTGAAGGAGACCCAGAAGGCCCAGGAGGTAGAGCTCCGAGAGGTGAGGGACAAAACCAACGAGAACGAGGACGAGATCTTGGGCCTGGCGGTGAAGATGGAGGTGCACGAGGCGCTGCACAAGAGGTGGGCCGAGAGATTCGAGGTCCTGGAGAACAGGTCGAGGAGGAAGAATCTCTGGATTCTGGGTCTCCCTGAAGGGGTAGAAGGGGCTGATGCCGGGGCATATGTGAGCACGATGCTCCATTTGCTGATGGGTGCTGAGGCCTCTCCGAGCCCCCTGGAGCTAGAAGGGGCTAACCGGGTCCTGGCGAGGAGACCCAAGGCCAGCGAGCCGCCAAGGGCAATAGTGGCGAGGTTCTATCGTTTCGCGGAAAGAGAGAGTGTTCTGATATGGGGCAAGAAGGTGCGGAGCAGTAGATGGGAGAATGCGGTGATCCGAGTCAACCAGGACTGGAGCGCGGAGGTGGAAAAGAGGAGAGCTGGCTTCAACTGGGCCAAGGCGGTGCTGCATAAAAAGAGGGTGAGATTCGGAATGCTGCAGCCAGCGCGACTGTGGGTCACATATCAGGATCAACACCACTATTTTGAAACGCCAGAAGAGGCTTGGACCTTTATCCAAACGGAAAAATTGGACTCATACTGAGGGTCTGGGGTTGTGGGGGAGATGTTGACTCTATAGGGTTGTAAATATCGGTAAAGAATGCTTCACGGGTGGGACGATGGATGGGGGAAGAGTTTTGATGGGGAGACTGTGAGGAATGTGGGCGCCCGTGCTGGAGGGAGGTGAGACCCGGGGATGGGGGAATTGGGATAAGGCCGCAACAGGAGCTGGGCCACAGGGGGCGGGGCTGGCTCAGGAAAGCACAGGCTTTTTCCCGCGTTAGGGAAGGGCGGGATGGGGGGGGATGGAGGAGCGCAAGGAGGAGGAGGGATTTCCACACGGGGCGGGGGGGGGGGGGGGGAGTCCACTGCAATGTGGGTCGTACAGGCCGATCTCGCTCCTCAACGTGGATGCTAAGTTGCTGGCAAAAGTGCTGGCTACAAGGATCGAGGACTGTGTCCCGGGGGTGATTCACGAGGACCAGACGGGAATTGTAAAGGGCAGGCAGCTAAATACCAATGTGCGGAGGCTCCTAAATGTGATTATGATGCCATCGGTGGAGGGAGAGGCGGAGATAGTGGCAGCTATGGATGCGGAGAAGGCCTTTGACCGAGTAGAGTGGGAGTATCTCTGGGAGGTTTGGGTTCGGGGGAGGGTTTATTAGCTGGGTTAAGCTCCCGGTGGCGAGTGTGGTTACGAATCGGCGAAGGTCGGAATATTTTCGGCTGCATCGAGGGACGAGGCAGGGGTGCCCCCTGTTGTTTGCGTTAGCAATTGAACCTTTGGCCATGGCATTAAGGGAGTCCAGGAAATGGAGGGGGGTGGTCCGAGGGGGAAAGGAGCATCGAGTGTCACTGTATGCAGACGACCTGTTGCTGTATGTGGCGGATCCAGTGGAGGGGATGGTGGAGGTCATGCAGATTCTAAGGCAGTTTGGGGATTTTTCGGGCTATAAGCTCAATGTAGGGAAAAGCGAGCTCTTCGTGGTGCATCCAGGGGACCAGGGAAGAGGGATAGACGACCTACCGTTGAGGAGGGCGGAAAGGAGCTTTCGATACTTGGGGATCCAGGTAGCTAGGAGCTGGGGGGCCCTGCACAAACTTAATTTGACGCGGCTGGTGGAGCAGATGGAGGAAGACTTCAAACGATGGGATATGTTACCACTATGTCACCAAGGCCTTTTTTAAGAGGGTAGGCAGGAGCATTATGGGTTTTGTGTGGGTGAATAAGACCCCGAGGGTAAGGAGGGGGTTTCTGGAGCGTAGTAGAGATAGAGGAGAGCTGGCGTTGCCATATCTGGGTGGCTACTACTGGGCAGCCAATGTGGCGATGATCCGTAAGTGGGTGATGGAGGGAGAGGGGGTGGCATGGAAGAGGTTGGAGATGGCGTCCTGCAAAGGAACGAGCCTGGGGGCACTGGTGACGGCACCGCTGCCGCTCTCGCCGACAACGTACACCACGAGTCCGATGGTGGTGGCAACGCTAAAGATATGGGGCCAGTGGAGATGGCACAGGGGTGCAATGGGAGCCTCGGTGTGGTCCCCGATCAGGGATAACCATCGGTTTGTCCCAGGAAGGATGGACGGGGGGTTTCAGAGCTGGCATCGGGCAGGGATTAGAAGAATGGGGGACCTGTTCATTGATGGGACGTTTGCAAGCCTAGGGGCGCTGGAGGAGAAGTTTGGGCTACCCCCAGGAAATGCTTTCAGGTACATGCAAGTGAGGGCGTTTGTGAGGCGACTGGTGAGGGAATTTCCGTTGCTCCCGGCACAGGGGATTCAAGACAAGGTGATTTCGGGTGTATGGGTCGGAGAGGGCAAGGTGTCGGCGATATACCAGGAGATGAAAGAAGAGGGGGAGGCTTTGGTAGAGGAGCTGAAGGGTAAATGGGAGGAGGGGTTGGGGGAGGAGATTGAAGAGGGTCTGTGGGCTGATGCCCTGAGTAGGGTTAATTCCTCTTCCTCATGTGCCAAGCTTAGCCTGATACAGTTTAAGGTTATTCACAGAGCGCATATGACAGGGGCGAGGCTGAGTAGGTTCTTTGGGGTGGAGGACAGATGTGGGAGGTGCTCAGGAAGCCCGGCGAATCACGCCCATATGTTCTGGTTGTGCCCGGCACTGGATGGGTTCTGGAGGGGAGTTGCGAGAACAGTATCTAAGGTGGTGAAAGTCCAGGTCAAGCCAAGTTGGGGGTTAGCACTATTTGGAGTAGTGGACGAGCCGGGAGTGCAGGAGGCGAAAGAGGCCGGCATTCTGGCCTTTGCGTCCCTGGTAGCCCGGTGGAGGATCTTGTTAGTGTGGAAAGATGCGAAGCCCCCCAGTGTGGAAGCCTGGATAAATGACATGGCAGGGTTCATCAAGTTGGAGAGGATAAAGTTTGCCTTGAGAGGGTCTGCGCAGGGGTTCTACAGGCGGTGGCAACTGTTCCTAGACTATCTCGTGGAGCGTTAGATGGAGGTCGGTCAGCAGCAGCAACCCAGGGGGGGAGGGGAGGGGGGGACATCTCTTTCGGGGGGGGGTTTCCTCGAGGCACTTGAGCAAGAAAATACATAAACGTCTGGGAAAGTCGATATGTGCGGGAGGAATCCAATGTACAAAGTTCTGTATTATGTTGATTTGATATGTTTATGTCTTGCTATGCGACTTTCCTTTTCTTTTTGTTACGGGGGGGGGGGGGGTTTGTATGGTTGAAAATTTTGTTGAAAAATTCTTAATAAACATATTTTTTAAAAAAACATTTCCAGAATACTTGCCACAAATGCCCTCGCGTCTGAACCCTCACTGCCCTCAGGGAGGCCGACGATCCTCAGGTTCTGGCTTCTGGAACTGTTCTCCAAGTCCTCCAACTTCTCCTGCAACCTTTTCTGGTGGTCCTTCATCAGCCCCACCTCGGCCTCCAAAGCAGTTAAATGGTCCTCTTGCTCAGACACCTTTTCCTCCACCTTCTGAATCGCCCGTCGGTGGGTTTCCAGACCCTGTTCCACCCGATCAATCAATGCCTTAATCGGGTCCAGCGTATCTTTCTTTAGCTTGGCGAAGCTCTCCTCAAAGAACGTTACCAGCTGTACCGTCGACCACTGTGCCACCGCACCAGGGTCCTGCACCTCCGCCATGCTTTCCTGCGCTGCCGGCTCTGCACGCGTCTTCTTTGTTTGACTATCTCTCCTTACACGGCCACGTTTAGTCCAATGCTCCATACACTGGTGGGGGATTTCTCCTCACTGTCTCACTCTCCACCCATTTATCCAGTAAACTTCCCCAAAAAACGGGAGAAAAGGTCCAAATGTTCCATCACAAGCGGGAGCTACCAAATGTGCGACCTCCTACTCCATGGCCACCACCGGAAGTCCATGAATTTACACTTGTATCTTACACTTAGACTCGGGTTAATTTATCTCACTGTTAGATCATCAATGTAAGAAAGTCTTGGGATGTTTATTACATTAATGGTGCTATGTAAATGTAAGTTGTTATTGATGCAAAACAGTAAAGATTAGTATGGGAACATGAGTGGTGTTCATAGAAACAAAAAAAGTGGGTGAGGGGACCCATCAGGGGAGTTGGGCTTGGTCGGAGGGGCTGAAGTGTTCCAGGTCGGGGTTGCCCCTGGTGGGGTGGGGCTGGCGGAGGGGGGGGGGGGGGGGGCGGTGGAGGTGCTGAGGAACTTTTTGTTTGTGAAGCCTTTAAGCCATCTTTGAATGTTGTGGAGACCCATAACAGGGGAAACCACAACTGCCGACTGTCTGCCCCACCAAACTCTTCCAGGACAGAGACTGCTGTGGCTTCAATGCTGAAATCAATTTCACTCCCTTTGACTGTGAGCAGCCTCTAGCTTCACAGTTAAAGGATATTGTAAATAAGGAATTAGCCTAGTTAGCTGTGAGAGCACTTCACCGCTGTAGGTTATGTTTTTATGTTTGCTGGTTGCTTCAGATGCGTGGAAGTCGCTGTTTCCTTCCTTTTTTCCAGCGGGAAGAAGGATCAGGATCTTTGAACACTGGACTCAGGAGGATGTATGAGTCCGGAAGGTAATATGGTTTGAAGCAAGAAGATGCTGCAGGACCTGATGCGTGACATTGTCCCAAATGGGCCACCTGTTAATGCCATTGAAGAAATGCTTTTGCGGATTGTTAATGATTTTGTTGCTGCTGTGGTGAGTGCTTCATCTAACTGACATGTCACCGTGGGTTAAACACGCTGGAAGTCAAGGATGTTCATCTTGATCACCGGTGGAATATGTGGATGCCAGGATTTGGTTCTGGTGAGATTAGACTGTGTGGGAGGGCCTGCGGGTCCTGGAATGAGAATGGCACTGATAGGTGGAACAAGTCACAAATTGATGGATTGATCATTTCTACGACAAGGTTCTGACATGGATTGGATTGGACTGGATTTGTTTATTGTCACGTGTACCGAGGTACAGTGAAAAGTATTTTTCTGCGAGCAGCTCAACAGATCATTAAGTACATGGGAAGAAAAGGGAATAAAAGAAAATACATAATAGGGCAATACAAGGTATACAATGTAACTACATAAGCACCGGCATCGAATGAAGCATACAGGGTGTAGTGTTAATGAGGTCAGTCCATAAGAGGGTCATTTAGGAGTCTGGTAACAGCGGGGGAGAAGCTGTTTTTGAGTCTGTTCGTGCGTGTTCTCAAACTTCTGTATCTCCTGCCCGATGGAAGAAGTTGGAAGAGTGAGTAAGCCAGGTGGGAGGGGTCTTTGATTATGCTGCCCACTTTCCCCAGGCAGCGGGAGGTGCAGACGGAGTCAATGGATGGGAGGCAGGTTTGTGTGATGGACTGGGCGGTGTTCACGACTCTCTGATGTTTCTTGCGGTCCTGGGCCGAGCAGTTGCCATACCAGGCTGTGATGCAGCCAGATAGGATGCTTTTTATGGTGCATCTGTAAAAGTTGGTAAGGGTTAATGGACATGCCAAATTTCATTAGTTTCCTGAGGAAGTATAGGCACTGTTGTGCTTTCTTGGTGGTAGCGTTGACGTGGGTGGACCAGGCCAGATTTTTGGAGATGTGCACCCCGAGGAATTTGAAACTGCTACCCATCTCCACCTCGGCCCCGTTGATGCTGACAGGGGTGTGTACAGTACTTTGCTTCCTGAAGTCAATGACCAGCTCTTTAGTTTTGCTGGCATTGAGGGAGAGATTGTTGTCGCTGCACCGCTCCACTAGGTTCTCTATCTCCCTCCTGTATTCTGACTGATCGTTATCCGAGATCCGGCCCACTATGGTCGTATCGTCGGCAAACTTGTAGATGGAGTTGGAACCAAGTTTTGCCACGCAGTCGTGTGTGTACAGGGAGTAGAGTAGGGGGCTAAATACGCAGCCTTGCGGGGCGCCGGTGTTGAGGACTATTGTGGAGGAGGTGTTGTTGTTCATTCTTACTGATTGTGGTCTGTTGGTCAGGAAATCGAGGATCCAGTTGCAGAGTGGGGAGCCAAGTCCTAGGTTTTGGAGCTTTGATATGAGCTTGGCTGGAATTATGGTGTTAAAGGCGGAACTGTTGTCAATAAATAGGAGTCTGATGTAGGAGTCCTTGTTGTCGAGATGCTCTAGGGATCAGCGTAGGGCCAGGGAAATGGCGTCTTCTGTGGACCGGTTGCGACGGTATGCGACTTGCCTTAGTGGATCAAGGCGTTCTGGGAGTATGGAGGTGATGCGCTTCATGATCAACCTCTCGAAGCACTTCATTATGACTGAAGTCAGGGCCACCGGACGGTTGTCATTGAGGCACGTTGCCTGGTTCTTCTCTGGCACCGGTATGATGGTGGTCTTCTTGAAGCAGGTGGGGACCTCGGAGTGGAGTAGGGACAGGTTAAAGATGTCCGCGAACACCTCTGCCAGCTGGTCCGTGCAGGCTCTGAGTGCACGACCAGGGAACCCGTCCGGGCTCGTTCTCTTCCGAGAGTTTACTTTCAGGAAGGCCGATCTGACTTTGGAAGCTGTGATGGTGGGTATGGGTGAGTTATGGACTGCTAGAGCACTCGACAGCGGATTGTTGGTTACCTGCTCGAACCGAGCATATGTGGCGACCGGATGTGGTGACCCTGGCGACCTACTGCTCCCCGGACCTGGAATACCTGACCGTGAAGTGCCGCCCATACTTTCTTCCATGTGAGTTCACTTCAGCCATTATCACAGCGGTCTACATCCCACCCCAGGCAGAAGTGCGGAAGGCGCTGGATGAACTGTACACAGTTATAAACAACTACGAAACCGAACACCTGGAGGCCTTGTTCATCGTGGCCGGAGACTTCAACAAGGCCGACCTCAAGAGTATACTGCCAAAATTCCACCAGCACATCTCCTGTCCCACCAGGGGCGACAACACTCTTGACCACTGCTACTCAAAAATCAAGGGCGCCTACCGTTCCATCCCCCGACCGCACTTTGGGAAATCAGACCATAAGACAGTGCTCGTTCTTCCGGCATACAAGCAGAAACTCAAGCGGGAGAATCCAGCTAAGAAGGTCGTGCAGTGCTGGTCCGAGGAAACAGAAGAGCTCTTACGTGACTGCTTAGAGACAGTGGACTGGTCCATATTTAAGAACTCAGCGACCAACTTAAATGAGTATGCCACTACGATCACAGACTTCATCAGCAAATGTGTGGACGACTGCATGCCAAAGAAAGCAGTACATACGTTCCCCAACCGGAAACCATGGCTCAATCGCGAAATTGATTCCTTAAAGGACAGATCTGAGGTTTTCAAGTCAGATGACCCTGACCTTTACAAGAAATCCAGGTACGACCTCCGCAAAGCCATCCGAGATGCCAAGAGAGAATATCAAACCAAGCTAGAGTCACAGACAGACTCTCGGCGGTTGTGGCAAGGACTAAACAACATAACGGGCTACAAAGCGAAGCCGAGCAGCATCTCCGGCAGCAGCGCACCCGTCCCCGATGAGCTCAATGCATTCTATGATAACACATTCTCAGACTTATCCTCCATTTCTGTTGAGGAACCTGCGAGGAGTAATACCGTGTGTTTTGTTTTTTTAGGAAAATTTGCTGATCTAACTTTGGATTGGTACCAACATGGAATGGTGACATTTCCTTGTTGTTGAATGGTTCGTGTGATATGTGGAATGTTACGTAGTTGATTTTTCAAATCTTTGTTTCTGCTGACCATTTAATAAACAAAATATTCTCAACTCTCAAGTGCCTCCTCGCGTGCATGCATGTCATGTTTCAGAGGATGATCAGTGGATTGCATTTCAAGCAACCTTTGATGCCTGAACAGTGTGCCTGAACTCTAGGAGCATCAGCACCATAGAGGCAGCTGCCAACAATCAAACACTAAAGAGCTGGGCTTCAGCACCGGGGATCCTCTCGTGGCCAGAGGGTAAGTGTGTGGACCTGGGGAGGGCACCTGAGCACGATCTCCCTCATGTTCCCAGCAGAGGTCTGGCGTCTCGGGGCTCCTGATGTAGTTGGGGGTGAGTGCGCAGAGCCAGGTTTGCCAGCACAACTGGCTCGTTGGATGGCACTCTGAGAGAAAGTAGGACACAAGGGTGAGGGAGGCTTGTGTAATTTGAGGGACCCGGGATGGAAGCCCTAATTTATTGTTGGTCTCTCTCCTTCTCCAAGTCCTCACAGATACCAAAATAGTTACTGGTCTTGGTCCTGCAGCAGCTGTCCTTGCGGTGTTGATGGCAGCCCAGGAGGTGAGATGCCGCAGAAGGCAGCAGCAATGACGCAGGTTGGAGGCAGCACCCCATGTGCAGGGGATCACCGCCCACCCTGAAGACTCGGCCGCTCATCAGGCTGAGGAGGAACCCACAGAGGGATGCCAGCGACAGCCCAAGGTGTACAGGCGTCGTCGGTCTTTCAATGAGATAACAGACAGGTGCCGCAGAAGACTCTGTCTCAGGAAGGAGACACGGACTTGGCACCCCGTGGAGGATGAGGATGCCCACTCCCGGCGGTCAAGAAGGTTACCGCAGCCTTCGACCTTTATGTCATCGGTTCATTCCATGGCTTGAGCGGCATTTCACAATCTATAGCCCACAGATGCTCTGTATACCCGGGCATCAGACATTATCACCTTTGAGCTGGACCAGGCCAACAAAATACCTGGGCTGCAGAATTTTCTGCTATTGCCGAGATGCCATAGGTCCAGGGGACGATCGTTGGCACGCATGTTGTCCTGCGTGAACCGGGGCATATGGGAGTGCCCTTTATTAACATGAAGGGGATCCACTCCCTGATTGTTCAGATTATGCGTGACTACCACCGCCAGATCATGCATGTGCGTACATCCTACCCAGGGAGCGTGCATGATACCTATATCCTGAGACACTCAGAGATTCCCGGTATCTTCAAGGACCACCGCAGGATGATGGGTTGGCTCTTGGGAGATCAGGGGTACACACTGAGGTCCTGGCTGATGGCACCAGCGTGGAGGCTGGAAACCGAGGCAGAGACCCAATATAACGAGGCCGATGTTGCCACCCGTGCTGTCATTGAGCAGTGCATCGGACTGCTCAAAATGCGGTTCCGATGCCTGGACTGCTTTGGTGGTGCCATGCAGTACACCCCCCAGATGGTATCCCGCTTTGTGATGGTCTGCTGTCACTCCACAACCTGGAACAGCAACAGGGCGACATGCTTGAGGATGAGGAGGAAGAATATCCTGCCTTGTCTGAGAAGGAAACTGTATAGGGGGAGCTGGAGGAGGAGCCAGAGGATGGGGACAGGCAGCGGGAAGGGTCTGACATACCCAGAGGGTGAGGGAGGCTTCACCAGATTCTCATAGTTTAAGGCTCTGACCATCAACTCAACCCACCCACCCAATTTCCCTCCCTCCCCCGCAATCCGCCCTCCCCCCCCCCCCATTTTCCTCCTTCGCTCTATTCTGCCCTCCTTCCCATTCCCCGCCCCCTCCATCACTCTGCCCTCTCCGACCACCCTGTTCGCCCCTCCAAGGGTCTGTGTAACATCACTCCAGGGTGATGGGCCTGGTCCAGCGTCGGTGCTGTCAGTGAGTCAATATACAAGGCAGGAGAGTGATGATCACTCGCTGTGAGGAAAGTACTGGTGCTCCTCAGTTTCTGAAAAAATGTCTGTCTCCTGTCTTTCTGCTGACAGCGCGCTCACCCCCATCCTCTGAATATTGTCTGCATCGGGGCATTTGATCTTGGACCACTGTGCCCTTGGTGTGCGAGGTAGGGGAAGCGGAGGGCAACAGAGGGTGGGGGTGCAAGCAGACCCGCTAAGAAGATTAATGTTACAGAGGTTTCAAATACATCAGGTGTAACATTTTTTAATGGAAATTTCCATTTCCCCCTAGCTACAGATAGAGAAGCCCTTTGGCTTACTGGATTGAGATTACTGGAAAGAGGTTTTTAGGGTAATCTCTAAAGTGGTGCACATAAACTGGAACCGGGCCCTCGGGAGGCCATATTCAGGATGTCAGACCAGCCGGGGTTGGAAACTGGTGCGGAGGCAGATGTTGTAGCCTTCGCCTCGTTGATTGCCCGAAGGCAGATCCTGATGGGATGGAGATCAACCTCTCCACCCTGTGCCCTGGCGTGGCGGGGGGCACCTGTTGGAATTCTTGACCCTTGAAAAAGTTAAGTTTGAACTGAGGGGAAGGATGGAGGAGTTCTACAATTCATGGGCATTATTCACTGTGCACTTTCAAGAACTGGATAACATCGAACATTAGTTGGGGGGGGGGGGGGGGGGGTTGGTTGGGAGAGTTGGGGGGAGAGGTCTGATGTGTTGGGTGCTCTGGATCCATGGAACACATACAGGCCACCAACACTTAAAATAGTGTAACACTATTTTATTAAGTCAGAAACTGTTGAACATACTTTCACTGTGGGTTAACACGATATTAGATTGAACTAAAGACCTATGCCTTGTCCTAACCAGTCTATGCACTCAGCACATGGTGAAGATCTGTGCTGCAAGCTGTAAGCTCTGTCCTACTAGGAAGCTGCAGCTAGAATGAGCGGGAACTCTGATGCCCCTGTCTTTATAGTGCGTGTGCTCTAACTGGTGATTGGCTGCGGTGTTGTGTGTGTTGATTGGTCCCATAGTGTGTCCATCAGTGTGTGTGTATCTGCACCATGATATACTGGTGTATATTATGACATCCTACCTTTTATAAAAGAATGTATATGAGTGCCAATACATAATGTATGGTGAGAATGTTCCTAACTACGTGTGGGGTGCGAAGACATATTTACAGGACTACGTACATGAGAACTAAGCTATTTACATGGGAAGTTCCCTAGTGCAGAGAAGCAGTATGCAACAAGAATAACGAGATCAACACTATATACAAACCAGGGAAATGATCAAACAAAGCAACGAAACAATTCAGAAAGTCTATAAGTCCGCAAATTTCATAAATTAAGTCTCTGAGGTGGGCGACGACTTCTGGGTTGACCGCCTCAAGGGTGGGTTGAGAGCCGCGTGTTCAGGAGTGGGCTGGACTGCGTCAGAGTCCGGGGGATGCAGAGTGACAGGGATTTCTGCATAGTCCATGGCAGGGTCAGCAGGAGGGCGAGGCGACATTGGAGGATCACGTAGCGAGTGTGGAACGAGACGAAGGGCGTGTCGATTGTGGCGCAAAATGGAGCCATCCGGTAGACGAACCAGGAACGAGCGGGGGGCCTCCTGCCGAAGGACAACAGCGGTTGCAGACCAGCCACAATCCGGAAGATGGATGTGGACATTGTCAACTGGAGCCAGAGCAGGGAGATCAGCTGCACGGGAGTCATGAGCCGCCTTGTGCTGTGCACGAGACAGCTGCATCCGACGAAGGACCGGAACGTGGTCGAGGTCTGGGACATGAATGGACGGCACCGTCGTCCTCGGGGTACGACCCATGAGCAACTGGGCTGGCGACAGGCCAGTGGACAGCGGGGCGGAGCGATAGGCCAGCAAGGAGAGGTAGAAATCGGACCCAGCATCGGCAGCCTTGCAGAGGAGCCGTTTGACTATATGTACTCCCTTCTCCGCTTTGCCGTTGGATTGGGGGTACAGGGGACTGGATGTCACCTGGGCAAAATTGTACCGCATGGCAAAGTTGGACCATTCCTGGCTGGCGAAGCAGGGGCCATTGTCTGACATAACCGTGAGCGGGATGCCGTGTCGAGCAAAGGTTTCTTTACAGGCACGAATGACTGCAGACGAGGTGATGTCGTGCAACCGTATGACCTCCGGGTAATTCGAAAAGTAGTCCACGAACTGGACATAGTCTCTACCCAGCGCGTGGAACAGGTCGATGCCCACCTTGGTCCATGGTGACGTGACCAACTCATGGGGCTGCAGGGTCTCACGTGGTTGGGCCGGCTGGAAGCGCTGACAAGTGGGGCAGTTGAGCACTGTGTTGGCTATGTCCTCATTAATGCCGGGCCAGTACACTTCCTCTCGGGCTCGTCGGCGGCACTTTTCCACGCCAAGGTGGCCCTCGTGTAGTTGTTCCAGGACAAGCTGGCGCATGCTATGCGGGATGACAATGCGGTCCAGTTTTGGAAGAACCCCGTCTACTACCGCCAGATCATCTCTGACATTATAGAACTGAGGGCATTGGCCCTTGAGCCACCCATCTGTTAGGTGGCGCATGACACGCTGTAGCAAAGGGTCCGCCGCCGTCTCGCGGCGAGTTTGGACGAGGCATTCATCCGTGGCAGGTAGATTGGAGGCCGCGAATGCCACATGGGCGTCAACCTGGCAGACAAATCCCGCTATGTCACATGGAGTGTTGACTGCCCTGGAGAGAGCGTCAGCAATGATGAGGTCTTTGCCTGGGGTGTATAACAACTGGAAGTCATATTGCCGGAGCTTGAGAAGAATACGCTGGAGGCGAGGTGTCATGTCGTTCAAGTCTTTCTGTATTATATTGACCAGAGGGCGATGGTCGGTCTCGACCGTGAATTGAGGAAGTCCGTAGACATAATCGTGAAACTTAACCACACCGGTCAGAAGGCCCAGGCACTCCTTTTCTATCTGTGCGTAGCGCTGCTCCGTGGGGGTTATGGCACGTGATGCAGATGCAACGGGGGCCCATGATGAGGCCTCATCACATTGAAGGAGCACTGCCCCATGCCGGATTGACTGGCATCGGTCAAAATTTTGGTCTCCTTTTCTGGATCAAAGAAAGCTAAGACCGGGGCCGTGGTCAGTTTTGTTTTGAGTTCTCTCCATTCGCACTCGTGGGCAGGGAGCCATTGGAAGTCTGTCATCTTCCTGACCAGGTTCCTGAGAGCCGTGGTATGAGAGGCGAGGTTAGGGATAAATTTCCCTAAAGAATTGACCATGCCCAGAAATCGGAGGACCGCCTTCTTGTCCTCTGGTGTTTATATAGCTGTGATAGCATCCACCTTGTCCGCATCCGGCCGCACACCCAACTGGGAGATGTGGTCCCCGAGGAACTTGAGTTCCGTCTGACCAAAAGAGCATTTGGCCCTGTGGAGGCGGAGGCCATGCTCGCGTATACGTTTGAATACAAGCTGGAGGCGACAATCATGCTCCTGCGGGGTGGTGGACCAAATGATTATGTCGTCGACATAGACGCGAACACCTTCAATGTCTTCCATCATTTGTTCCATAATCCTATGGAACACTTCTGAAGCAGATATGATCCCGCACGGCATCCTGTTGTAACAACATCTGCCAAAGGGGGTATTAAATGTGCAAAGTTTCCTGCTGGATTTGTCGAGCTGGATTTGCCAGGATCCTTTTGAGGCGTTGAGTTTGGTGAAGAGCTTGGCGCGAGCCATCTCACATATGAGCTCTTCGCGCTTGGGAATTGGATAATGCTCCCACATGATATTGCGATTTAGATCCTTAGGATCAATGCAAATTCTCAATTCGCCGGAAGGCTTTTTTACACATACCATGGAACTGACCCAGTAGGTCGGTTCCGTGACTTTGGAAATCACTCCTTGGTTCTGGAGGTCCTGCAGCTGCTGCTTGAGGTGGTCCTTAAGGGGTGCTGGGACCCTGCAAGGTGCGTGCACCACAGTCGTGGCATTCTGTTTCAATAAGATCTTTTAGGTGTATGGGAGCGTGCCCATGCCCTCGAAGACGTCGTGGTGCTGGTTAATAAGGGCGTCGAGTTGCGCCCTGAAGTCGGTGCCCTGAAAGGCAGACGTGTCAGCAGGAGAGAGAGTGAACTCTCTGAACTAGGTTCAACAGCTTGCATACCTGCGCGCCAAGCAGGGAGGCTTTCGAGAAGCCCATGATTTCAAAGGGAAGGATGGCTGTGCGTGACCTGTGTGTCACTTCAGGTTGGCACAAGCCGCTGGCAGCAATGGCATTGCCATTGTAATCTAATAGCTGGCAGGCTGATGGAAGGATGGCTGGTTTGACACACAGGTTTTGGAGGTCAGACCGCGCAATGAGATTGGCGGAGGCACCAGTGTCCAGGTGGAATCGTATTTGGGACCGGTTGACCGTAAGGGTGGCACACCACTCATCGTCTGGATCGATGCTGTATACCGATAGAGGCTGGATTCTTTGCTTCGGGGACACCTGTTTTCTGTAACGATACCGACTCGAAAAGACGCCTTCGGGTCCTCGGTGTCAATGTTGGGTAGTAGGTCCGCATCGGATTCGGTGACCGTGGGTTGAATGGCCCAGACATTCCTGCGAGGCTGGCTGAAGCGATATGAGTTGGCAGGCTGAGCTGCTCTGCATAAAGCAGTATAGTGGCCAAGTTTGCCACATCTCAGGCATTATCGGGATTTGGCAGGGCGTTGCCGCTTTAAATGGGCGGAGCCACAGTTGCCGCACGTCGTAGCATCAGTATGTTCGCTGCACCACCGCGCATGTGCAGTGCGGTTGTACGTGGTGCGCGCCTGCGCATTACGTTCGTCAACGTCGCCGTCACCTCGTTTGGTGCGCACAAGCACGGGAGTCCGCGAAAAGCACGCCAAATGGCCGCCCTCATCCAGGCTGAGGCCCTGGAGTTGCTCGATTGCTTGGACCCGATCCGCCTCGTGGGGACCTTGCCACGCCGTTTCAGCCGCTTAGATGTGGGAATACCGACTAGTGGCGTTTTCGTGTAGCACGCAGGTCTTGCTGGCAGTCGCTAGGGTGAGCTGCTTTACCTTGAGGAACTGCTGGCGTAGGGGGTCCGACTGAACACCAAAAATGATCTGGTCGCGTATCATGGAGTCAGAGTTGGGCCCGTAGCTACATGACTGCGCAAGGATGCGGAGGTAGGTGAGAAAGGACTGGAAAGGTTCATCCTTACCCTGCAAACGCCGTTGGAATACATAGCGCTCGAAACTTTCATTCACCTCTATGCTGCAGTGAGTGTCAAACTTGAGGAGGACCATCTTGAACTTTGTTTTATCTTCATCATCCGCAAAGGTGAGAGAATTGAAAATGTGGATGGCATGGTCCCCGGCCGTGGATAGAAAGAGAGCAATCTTCCTGGTGTCCGAGGCAACCTCCCGGTCTGTGGCTTCCAGGTAGAGCTGGAAGCATTGTTTGAATATCTTCCAGTTGGCCCCTAGGTTACCGGTGATGCGGAGCGGCGGCGGCGGGCGGACGCTATCCATTTTGCAGGATGACTGTATGCTGGTGGAAGGCAGATCACTTGCAGGTAGGTCTAAGAAGTTCTAATATCCCTCAACTCCTGGTATCATGAAGTGTTGGGTGCTCTGGATCCGTGGAACACATACAGGCCACCATTCCTTAAAATAGTGCAACACTATTTTATTAAGTCAGAAACTGTTGAACATACTTTCACTGTGGGTTAACACGATATTAGATTGAACTAAAGACCTATGCCTTGTCCTAACCAGTCTATGCACTCAGCACATGGTGAAGATCTGTGCTGCCAGCTGTAAGCTCTGTCCTACTAGGAGGCTGCAGCTCGAATGAGCGGGAATTCTGATGCCCCTGTCTTTATAGTGCGTTTGCTCTAACTGGTGATTGGTTGCGGTGTTGTGTGTGTTGATTGGTCCCATAGTGTGTCCATCAGTGTGTGTGTATCTGCACCATGATATACTGGTGTATATTATGACAGGGTCTGTGTGTGTTAATGGTGACTATGGGTGATTCCTGATTCCTTTTTGTCATTTATTTATGTGAACATGCGGGCTAATGTTTGGGGTTTGGTGGGAGGATGGGATCGTTGTTATTGATATGGGGATTGACATTATATTCGTTACTGATTATTGTTTATTGTTGGTGGGTGCACATTTGGAAGAAAATGTGAAAAAGGAGAATAAAAATAGTTTAAAAAAAAGATCAGCCATAATCTTATAAATTGGCAGATCAGGTTCGAGGGGCTGAATGGCCTGCTCCTGCTCTTATTTTGTATGTTCGTATGTAAATTAATTGGCAACAACTTCAGAGACTGTAGCCCTCAGGCATCATTCCCACAATCCTGCTGTACAGATAATCCTGAAGAGACTTGGCATCAAAAGAAATCACAAGCCACCTGGAACATCCTCATTGTCAACTAAATCCACAAAACATCATTCGCCAAAGCTCGTCAAACCCAGATACCAAAACGTCTCCCATTTCATCAGATGCTCAGACCCACTGTGAGCAGATTCCAGCCTACCTGACATACAAGGCATAATTTTCCACTCATGTTACACCACTTTTATACTGTCACATGAGTTTCGAGCATGGAATTGAGTGAAGTTTGACAATGCCTTTTCCAGTAGTTGGGACCAAAAGTATTGGAAATGTTTCCCTCAAAGGGGTGGGATATTCACCTAGATATTAATTCAGAGGTGGTCAGAGCACTGTGTTCTGCATGCAGGACTACCTGATAGGAAGATTATACATTATTGAATTTCATAGAATTAGAATTTACAAATGCAGAAGGAGGCCATTCGGCCCATCGAGCCTGCACTGGCTCTTGGAAAGAGCACCCTACCCAAGCCCACACCTCCAGCCTATCCCCATAACCCAGTAACCCCACCCAACACTGAGCACAATTTTGGACACTAAGGGCAATTTATCATGGCCAATCCACCTAACCTGCACATCTTTGGACTGTGGGAGGAAACCGGAGCACCCGGAGGAAACCCACGCACACACGGGGAGAACGTGCAGACTCCGCACAGACAGTGACCCAAGCCGGGAATCGAACCTGGGACCCTGGAGCTGTGAAGCGATTGTGCTATCCACCATGCTACCGTGCTGCCCTTTTCAATAGGAATCTGACTATCAAACATGTTTAGAAGGAAAGGAAGATCTAAGGAGTGATGGCAGGCCAAGAAGTATAAGCAGCAAGTAATAAACAAAGCTAAGCGATTCCACACAAACGCTGTAGTCCTGCCACATCCAGTCGTGAATGGTGGTGGACAATTAATCAACATCCTGGGTGTTACCATTGATCAGAAACTGAAATGGACTAGCCATATTAATACTGTGGCTACCAGAGCAGGTCAATGGCTAGGAATCCTACGGTGAGTACATAAGAACATAAGAACTAGGAACAGGAGTAGGCCATCTGGCCCCTCGAGCTTGCTCCGCCATTCAATGAGATCATGGCTGATCTTTGTGGACTCAGCTCCACTCTCCGGCCCGTACACCATATCCCCGAATCCCTTTATTCTTTAGAAAGGTATCTGTCTTTTTCTTAAAAACGTTTAAAGATGGAGCCTCAACTGCTTCACTGGGCAAGGAATTCCAGAGATTCACAACCCTTTGGGTGAAGAAGTTCCTCCTAAACTCGGTCCTAAATCTACTTCCCCTTATTTTGAGGCTATGCCCCCTAGTTCTGCTTTCCCCGACCAGTGGAAACAACCTGCCCGCATCTATCCTATCTATTCCCTTCATAATTTTATATGTTTCAATAAGATCCCCCCGCATCCTTCTAAACTCCAATGAGTACAGTCCCAGTCTACTCAACGTCTCGTCATAATCTAATCCCCTCAACTCTGGGATCAACCTAGTGAATCTCCTCTGCACTCCCTCCAGTGCCAATATGTCCTTTCTCAGGTAAGGAGACCAAAACTGAACACAATACTCCAGATGTGGCCTCACCAACACCTTCTTGTTATACATTTAGCTGCTGTTGTATAATGTGTCAAAGGTTCTGCTCCTTTTACACAAACACCTTTAATTTACTTCAACAGACTCTGCACAAAACTCTAACATTGCATCGCCCGACACAAAGGCCACCTGAAGCCCCTTTACAGATCAGTGTCAATTATTGGATACTTAACATAAATGAGACAACTAATTGGAGTGTCTCTTAACCCATTACTTAACACTCCTGACCCCCCCCCCCCCCCCCTCAAAGCCTGTTCACCATCTACAAGGCCAAAGTCAGGAGTGTAATGGAATTCTCTCCACTTGCCTGTATGTGCAACTCCAACAACACTCAAGAAGCTCAACAACATCCAGGACAAAGCAGCCCGCTTGATTGCTCCCCCTTCCACAAACATTCAAACCCTCCATCACCGGCGAACAGTGTGGCAGCCGTGTATACCATCTATAAGTTGCACTGCCGAAACTTACCAAGGTTCCTTAAACAGCACCTTTCAAGTCCACGACCAATGCCATCTAGACGGACAAGGGCAGCAGATACCTGGAACTCTCCTCCAAGTCACTCACCACCCTGACTTGGAAATATATCACCGTTCCTTCACTGTCGCTGGGGCAACATTCTGGAACTCCCTCCCTAACAGCACAGTGGGTGTACCTACACCTCAAGGACTGCAGCGATTCAAGCAGGCAACTCACCACCACCTTCTGAAGGGCAACTAGGAATGGACAATAAATGCTGGCTTAACCAGTGACACCCACATCCTATAAATGAATTTTTTAAAAAAGCAGCTCAGTCTGTTTCAGACATGAACTAATTCTACATGTTTGTACTTACACCCCTGCACCTGCTGACAGGAGTGAAATGATGTTGCTTCGGCAGTTTCCAAGGGAAGATTTGTCAGCAACTCCGGTAGCAAGATTAGCAGAGTGAATTCCTGAAAAACTAGCACGTTGCATCGTTCCAATGGAGCAGTCAATCACAGTATATTATTTTGTCAGTCGCATTACAGGAAAGAAAACATTGGAGGATGTTCAACATGCAGCATCGCCTGACTGTCTGCTAAGATGCTACCCCGAGATGAGGAGAAATTACGTCACCCAAAAGGTTGTGAACCAGTCATTTCTGCAGGTCTTGGCACACTTAATCAACCTCACCCATTCCGTTTTAGGTTCTCGTATCTATCCCTGTGGCTGCCCAGTGGTTGTATTGTCGATTCAGCAGAGCCCGCCCATGTTTTTCCTTCTTTGCAGTGTAGACTTGGGGTTCCTTGGGTACTCATCCCCCCTCATGAACGCCATGATCATTTTGTCTACCTTGTGGAAAAAGGTTTTGGGGATGAAGATCTAAACAGGAAACGGAACCTTCCTGGCCTTGTGTTTTGCCAGATCTGTCCCAGTGTCCTGAAAAATTTGGGTTTTGTGTCCTTCCCAAGTGCGCGCCTTCGTCTGACATGCCCACCGCAGGTTCCTCTCATGACCCTGATTTCAGTGGAGCTTCGCGATGATCGCCCTCGGCTGCTACCCGGCTTTGGGTTTCAGCCTGAGCGACCTGTGCGCTCTGTCACGCTCTTGAGGTTTGGGGAAGCTGTCTCTCCCAACTAGGTTGCCCAGCATTTAGGAAACGTAGCCCTCGGATCTCTGCCCTCGATGCCTTCTGGCAGGCCCACGATCCGAATATTTTGTCATTGGGAACTTGTTTTCTTCGTCCTCGACTTTCCCCTTTATGTTCTCCTGGGCCGCCACCTATCTTGTCACTTCTGCTTCCAGGGCGACGATTCTGTTTGCTCCGGTCCGTCGAGTCTTTATCCAGGTGGAGGATCGTCCTTTCCTGTGCATCCACTTTCTTCCCCAGCCCGTCGATTATCTTTTGCATGGTGACCATCGCCTCTGTCACCGCCATCTGGATTTCTATCCTGATTGCCTGGTTCATGGCAGTCAGCTCCTTCATAAGGACGTCCCTCCATCAGTCTCCAGGTGGTGGGGAGTGGGGAAGTGGGGGGGTGGGGGAAGCTGATGATCGGGTCGTTGGCCACCCTCTCTCATCGGTGCCGGGGCCCCTTTGCTCTGTGAGTCCGCCATCTCGTCCGCCTGCTGCTCGTGGTCCTTTCCACCACTTCTGCTGTCTCTTCAATCCCTCAAGCTCCCGTTTGCTGCCATTCTTTCATGGTTATTCTCTTCTTTCCGTTGAGGTAAATTTGTCTTTGGATGTTGGGGCAAAAGTGCCTTTTTAGTTCTGATCTGGAGGAGAGCCATGTGATGTGTGTCCACTCAGTACATCACCGTCACCGGAAGTCCTCTGGATTGTTTTTTAATAATTTGTTTCCTTAACAAATCTGTTAATTTCAATTCTATGTTACATACTGCATTTACTTTTTAAACTTTTTTTTCCAATTATGGGGCAATTTAGTGTGGCCAATCCACCTACCCTGCACATCTTTGAGTTGTGGGGGTGAGACCCATGCAGACACGGGGAGAATGTGCAAACTCTACATGGACTGTGTCCCGGGGCCGGGATCGAACCGGGTTCTCGGGACCATAGAACATAGAACATAGAACGATACAGCGCAGTACAAGCCCTTCGGCCCACGATGTTGCACCGAAACAAAAGCCATCTAACCTACACTATGCCATTATCATCCATATGCTTATCCAATAAACTTTCAAATGCCCTCAATGTTAGCGAGTTCACTACTGTTGCAGGTAGGGCATTCCACGGCCTCACCACTCTTTGCGTAAAGAACCTACCTCTGACCTCTGTCCTATATCTATTACCCCTCAGTTTAAAGCTATGTCCCCCCGTGCTAGCCATTTCCATCCGCGGGAGAAGGCTCTCACTGTCCACCCTATCTAACACCCTGATCATTTTGTATACCTCTATTAAGTCTCCTCTTAACCTTCTTCTCTCGAACGAAAACAACCTCAAGTCCATCAGCATTTCCTCATAAGATTTTCCCTCCATACCAGGCAACATCCTGGTAAATCACCTCTCCACCCGCTCCAAAGCTTCCACGTCCTTCCTATAATGCGGTGACCAGAACTGTACGCAATACTCCAAATGCGGCCGTACCTGAGTTTTGTACAGCTGCAACATGACCTTATGACTCCGGAACTCAATCCCTCTACCAATAAAGGCCAACACTCCATAGGCCTTCTTCACAACCCTATCAACCTGGGTGGCAACTTTCAGGGATCTATGTACATGGACACCTAGATCCCTCTGCTCATCCACACTTCCAAGAACTTTACCATTGGCCAAATATTCTGCATTCCTGTTATTCCTTCCAAAGTGAATCACCTCACACTTCTCTACATTAATCTCCATTTGCCACCTCTCAGCCCAGCTATGCAGCTTATCTATGTCCCTCTGTAACCTGCTACATCCTTCCGCACTGTCGACAACACCACCGACTTTAGTGTCGTCTGCAAATTTACTCACCCACACTTCTGCGCCCTCCTCTAGGTCATTGATAAAAATGACAAACAGCAACGGCCCCAGAACAGATCCTTGTGGTACGCCACTTGTAACTGAACTCCATTCTGAACATTTCCCATCAACCACCACCCTCTGTCTTCTTTCAGCTAGCCAATTTCTGATCCACATCTCTAAATCACCCTCAATCCCCAGCCTCCGTATTTTCTGCAATAGCCTACCGTGGGGAACCTTATCAAACACTTTACTGAAATCCATATACACCACATCAACTGCTCTACCCTCGTCTATCTGTTCAGTCACCTTCTCAAAGAACTCGATAAGGTTTGTGAGGCATGACCTACCCTTCACAAAGCCATGCTGACTATCCCTGATCATATTATTCCTATCTAGATGATTATAAATCTTGTCTCTTATAATCCCCTCCAAGACTTTACCCACAACAGACGTGAGGCTCACCATGTGACAGCAGTGCTAACCACTGTGCCACCCTGCCCTCTGAATTGTCTGTTTCTTGTCTGTTTCACCAACCTAAACCTTATAATACAATGATCATTGTCTCCTAAATGTTCCTCTACTGACACTTGGCCCATTTCATTCCCAAGAACCAGACCCAGCATTGCTTTCATTTTCAATGGACCCGTAAAATACTGCAGTTAAAATCCTCCTGAACACACTCTGGGAACTCTCCCTCTCACAAGTTGCAATCCACACCACATTTAATCTGAGGACAATATATCAGCCTGCAAATAACTAAATATCAAAATTACGTACAGCACCTTGAATGGACAGTAAAAGTTCGAATTACAAAATTTCGACTCTTGCTGGAGCCTCACTATACATACTCCCTGATCTAATCAAAACTTACTTCTTGTTTGTTTTGTTGTCATATGAACCTTTTTAAAAATATAGACGCCAAACAGTTGAAAGAATAACCAACTTATTTTAAGCATTACATTCAGATGTGCACAGATATACTATCACAGAAGAACAGAGACCCAGTAAAACATATTTGGAAATTATAGATTCCCTACAGTGCAGAAAGAGGCCATTCGGCCCATTGAGTCTGCACCGACCCTCTGAAGGGTGACCTTCCGAAAGAGACCCACTCCCCGCCCTGTCCCCGTAACCCCACCTCATCTTTGGACACTTTGGGGCAATTTAGCACTGCCAACCCCACCACATCTTTGGACTGTGGGAGAAAAGCAGAGCTCCCAGAAGAAACCCACGTAGACATGGCGAGAATGTGCAAACTCCACAAAGTCACCCGAGGTCGGAATTGAACTGGGTCTCTGGCACTGTGAGGCAGCAAGATGAACCACCGTGGCACCCTATGTAGCTAAACACAAAAAAATCCTTGACTTTGGCTGAACTATGGTGCAAACTATATCATTAATCCAACCATTGTCCAAGAAAACTTAATTGGCAGGATCTTTAAATAATCATTCCCTTGAGTTGAGCAAAGATATATCTTGTGGAACACACTCTAATACAGTTTAAAAAGCATGAACTTGAAATGATTGCTGGCAGAAACATATATTTAACAAAGTCCATCAATGAGGCCTGATGTGAAATCAGCAATGTTTTGCATTTTTAAGATTAATTTTCTGAAGCCCCCCCCAGAATTGGTGCAATTCACAAAAAGGTTACAGCCCTACTCATAAGGTCTCAACTAACCCTACACGAGTAAAGGGGAAATTCTGCATCATTTATTGTTACTACAATAGTAGCATAATGTCATATTGTGGCAACCATGTGCTGCAACTATTTTTATACTGCACTGTTAGATAGGTTCATATAATTCAGTGTTTTCACTGCAGAAATTAGCCAGTAATGAACGCAACAATGGTTTTAGCAAGAAAATAAACCAAATAAAAATAGAGGCCACAAAATTTCTGAGGCCAAGTACACTGTCACAAGACAGAGAAGATTTCCTATCACCATAGTCCAAGACCAATGATCCTGTCCCAAATCTCTAGGATAGAGGTCATTGACATGGCAGGGTGGGCTGAAAGTGTATGCAAGGGTGCATAAGTAGCATCTGATCCAATTGAAACTTGTAAGGCAGAACAGCCCCAACCTGAGCTGCCCCAAGACCCAACATGGCCAAAGACATTTAATTCTTTCCAATCTTCAGATCCAAAAGGAAGAGTTTAGCTTTCAGACAAGGTAATCAATTGTCTGCAAGGATGATCACTATAATCCACTAAAGGTTTTGGGCCTTCAAAGGGTAGAGCATCCCAGGAAATCCCACAAACTCTTCCCAAAACATCTCTTAATGTGGCTGCAGGCTGCCCAATGGGATTTAAAAGGTCAGTCTAAATGAGTAAGACTATCGGAGGCGCCAGGTTCTAGCATAAATTCCTGCCCCTCACTCTGATGGAAATCAAACTTTTTGCCATGTCCAGTCCCAAAGTTTCAGGGGTTTAAAATGCCAGGAATAGAAACCAGGCTTTTTAGCTTCTGAAAAAGACAGATTAACATTCTAACATTTTATCAGAACATAAGTTAAAGCTATTAAAGGTCAAATTTTAGATCGGTACCAGTAGGTTCTTCACACAAAGCACGAGCAGTACATAGAATAGGTTGTCATGATGGAGTTTTTGCAGAAAATGATGTTGTTATTTAAAAAAAATAAATGCAGTAAAGGGGGATTGTAGAGTTTGTTTGCTTTAATGATCTAAGATGGGCCTTCATCTTTGGTATTTATCTTGTGATCAGACCTGGCAGAGGATGGTCAGAATTAAAGCATGAGTATTTATAAATGTTAAATGGGTATTTGGGATACAGTATTTAGAATGAATGGTATGGAAATCGGCCATTTGATCTATGTTATTTGTGGTGTTTTATACTCCACATGACCTTCCTCCTTCTACCCCTTTTCATCTCACCTTTAATCCCTTTCCCCTCACACGTTTACCTAATGCCCACTTAAATGCATCTCTTATTAAAGATAAACTTAGAAGCTCAATGCAAACTGGAGGAACAACATCTCATCTTCCGGTTAGGCACGCTACAGCCTTCCGGTCTCAACATTGAATTCAACAACTTCAGATGATCAGCCCTACCCGACTTCGAACCATTTGTTTTCATCCCATTTCATTTTAACTGTCTTTTACCATTTCTTTCTTTCTTAATATATATTTAACCCCCTTCCACCCAAATCTTATCCACATTTCCTTAACCTTTCTCCTCTTTGCTTCCCCCTTCCCCTCCCCCCACATCTACAGTTCATCCTCTGATGTTAGTTTCCCTGCTGTTTGACCTTTCACATCTTTTGTCCTCTCTGGGGACAGCCATTAGCACTCTTTCCCCGTGGTGTCTGTGGCCATTATCACCCGGTTTCCCTGGGTTTCTGTGGCTATGAATCATCTTTCATTCTCACTCCACAGTATAAATATTTCCCACTTTCTCTGCCTGTTAGCTTTGACAAAGAGTCATCGGCCTCAAAACGTTCGCTCTTTTCTCTCCCTACAGATGCTGCCAGACCTGCTGAGATTTTCCAGCATTTTCTCTTTTGTTTCAGATTCCAGCATCCGCAGTAATTTTTTTAAATCATAGAATTTACAGCGCAGAAGGAGGCCATTTGGCCCATCAAGTCTGCACCGGCTCTTGGAAAGAGCACCCTACCCAAGGTCAACACCTCCACCCTATCCCCATAACCCAGTAACCCCACCAAACACTAAGGGCAATTTTGGACACTAAGGGCAATTTAGCATGGCCAATCCACCTAACCTGCACATCTTTGGACTGTAGGAGGAAACCGGAGCACCCGGAGGAGACCCACGCACACACGGGGAGAAAGTGCAGACTCCGCACAGACAGTGACCCAAGCCGGGAATCGAACCTGGAACCCTGGAACTGTGAAGCAATTGTGCTATCCACAATGCTACCATGCTGCTCTATAAATTTGCTTTTATAAACTTAGAAGGAATGGGTTTGTGCTTTTTCTGATGATCTACCAAACGTCAGCGCCCTGGTTAATGTGTTGCGAGAAGAGATTTTGCAGAGCCACATCATATCTGCATATCTGTGCCCCTCAATGGGAGCGATGCACTCCAGTCTTGCCCATGCCCTGTATTTTTTTAATATTCTTCCATCTCAATTTCCTTATGCACGATGCTGCAATTAGTGACTGCTTGCCAAGAGCTTGTGGTGATCGCAAATGGCAGAGACTATAAAGAAATAACAGAAAACGCTGGATAAACTCAGCAATTCTTGCAGCAGCTGTGGAGAGAGAAACAAGAGGTCTGTAGAAGGGTCATACGGACTTGATTTGCGTGGCAGCACCTGTGGAGAGAGAAAAACAGACTGGACGCTTCGAGTTCCTCTGACCCTTCTTTTTAAATGTTTTTTAAAATAAAAACTTAGAGTAACCAGTGGTGTGTTATGCAGGTCGGTTCGGTGTGGACTGCACTCGATGCAGCGATGCGAGAAACAGACCTCTAACACTGTAGAAGATCCAACACGGTTTTATTGAACGATAGAACTAACATACATATTTAACTGTGGGTCGACACTATACTGAACTGACTGGAGACCTTGTACTAGCCTGACCAGACTTACTAGCTACCGCATGGTGTTTGCAATGTGCTAGCTCGTGGACTCTGACTGTCTCAGTGGCTGGGTCCTGAGAGAGCAGGAAACCTAGTGCCCTCTGGCTTTATAGTGGTGGTGCCCTATCTGGTCATTGGCTGCACTGTGCTGTGTGCTTACTGGTCATCTTGTGTGTCAATCACTGCCTGTCTGCATCTCATTATGCGTGGATATTATGACATCTCCCCTCTTTTAAAAAAATAAAAATACTAAGGTGTGGATGCTTATAAATATATATATATATATATATATGTGCCTGACTATATACAGAAAGATGTCTAAATGAACGTATATACAGAGGAAGGTTGCGATAGTGCAGATACATGGCAAACAAAACGATATTTACAGAGGTCCAATTGGTGAAGTCACAAAAAGTACAAAATCTCAGTCTATAGATTCAGTCTGTGTGGTGGGCGACGAATTCTTGTTGATCGCTGCAGAGGCGGACTTGGAGCCACCTGCGCTTGGAGAGGTGGGATCGCTGGCATCGCGGTGGGCGCGTGGACTGGCAGGATTGCTGGAAGATCGGTGGCCTCGTGGTCGGGTACGTCTGGAGGAGGCATCGTAGGCGGCGGGGCACACCGGTCAGGTAGCGGGCATGGAACTCTTCACAGTGCCCGTCTGTTGCGCCGTAGCAGGGAGCCATAAGCCATGCGGACAAGGAATGATCTTGGGGCCACTTGTTTGAGCACAACAGCTGTGGCTGACCAGCCACCCTCAGGCAACTGTACGCGAACATGATCAGTTAGGGCCAGCTCGGGCAGATCCGTAGCCTGGGCATCATATGTGGCTTTCTGTTGGGCCCGTGACTGCTGCATTTTCTGTAGGACTGTGAGGTGGTCAAGGTCGGGAACGTGGATAGCTGGAACTGTGGTCCTCAGAGTGCGATTCATGAGCATCTGGGCTGGAGACAATCCAGTGGCCAGTGGGGGCGCCCTGTATGCCAGCATCGGCAGGTTAAAATCGGAGCCTGAATCTGCAGCTTTGCACAGCAGCCGCTTTACAATGTGGACCCCTTTTTCGGCCTTCCCGTTTGACTGCGGGTAGTGGGGACTGAAGGTAACGTGACGGAAGTTGTAGGACTGTGCAAAGTCAGACCATTCCTGGCTGTAAAAGCAAGGACCGTTGTCGTTCATTACCGTGAGCGGTAACCCATGCCTGACGAACATTTCTTTGCAGGCTTTGATTACCGCCTTCAACGTGAGGTCGGACAGCTTCACTACTTCTGGGTAACTGGAGAAGTTGTCGACCAGGAGTACGTAGTCACGCCCCTTGGCGTGGATAAGGTCTACACCGACTTTGGACCACGGAGAGGTTACAATCTCGTGCTGCTGCAACGTTTCTTTGGGTTGAGCTGACTGGAACTTCTGACAGTTAGGGCAATGGAGGACTGTGTCGGCAATGTCCTGGCTGATGCCCGGCCAATAGACCGCCACCCGAGCTCTGCGTCGGCATTTCTCGTCCCCAAGGTGACCCTCATGGAGTTGGCCCAGCACCATAGCACGCATGCTCTGAGGAATTACGATCCTGTCGAGCTTCAGAAAGATTCCCTCCACCACCGTCAGGTCGTCTTTTATGTTATAGAACTGGGGACATTATCCCTTCTGCCAGCCATTGCTGAGGTGCTGCATCACGCGCTGCAGCAGGGGATCCTTGACTGTCTCCTCACGAATTTGGACCACCCGTTCGTCGGAGGCCGGAAGGTTCGAGGCACACAACTGCTCTTGGGCTTCTATGTGGCAGATGAAGTCACTTTGTTCATTCGGTGTGGTAATGGACCTGGACAGGGCATCTGCAACGATCAGCTCTTTACTTGGCGTGTAGACCAGTTCGAAGTCGTAGCGGCGTAGCTTTAGAAGAATACGCTGTAACCGAGGTGTCATATCATAGAATCATAGAATTTACAGTGCAGAAGGAGGCCATTCGGCCCATCGAGTCTGCACCGGCTCTTGGAAAGAGCACCCCACCCAAGGTCAACACCACCACCCTATCCCCATAACCCAGTAACCCCACCCAACACTAAGGGCAATTTTGGACACTAAGGGCAATTTATCATGGCCAATTCACCTAACCTGCACATCTTTGGACTGTGGGAGGAAACCGGAGCACCCGGAGGAAACCTACGCACACACGGGGAGGATGTGCAGACTCCGCACAGACAGTGACCCAAGCCGGAATCGAACCTGGGACCCTGGAGCTGTGAAGCAATTGTGCTATCCACAAGGCTACCGTGCTGCCCATCCCCGTGGATGTCATTTAAATCCTTCTGGATTATGTGGAATAGAGGCCCGTGGTCCGTCTCTACCATGAATTTCGGCAGGCCACAAACATAGTCGTGGAACTGTTAGGAGGCCCAGACACTCCTTCTCAATCTGAGCGTACCGTTGCTTAGTGGGCGTCATGGCCCTGGAGGCATACGCCACTGGAGCCCAGGACGTGGAGTCATCCCTCTGAAGGAGCACCGCCACAATGCCGTCCTGGCTTGCATCAGTTGATACCTTGGTTTCCTTGCTTGGGTCGAAGAACGCTAGGACCGGGACTGTCGTGAGTTTTGCTTTCAGCTCACGCCATTCCTCTTCATGCGTGGGCAGCCACTGGAATTCCGTCGACTTCTTGACGAGATGGCGGAGGGCCGTGGTGTGGGATGCCATATTGGGAATAAATTTCCCGAGGAAGTTGACCATTCCGAGAAAGTGGAGGACTGTGTTTTTGTTCTCCAGGGTCTTCATGGCATTGATCGCTGAGACCTTGTTGGCGTCTGGCCGTACGCCCTGCTGCGAGATGTGGTCACCTAGGAATTTGATCTCCGATTGACCAAATGAGCACTTGCCCTGTTGAGCTGAAGACCATGTTCATGGATTCTTTGGAATACCTTATTGAGGCGAGCGATATGTTCCTGGGGCGTTGTGGACCCGATAACAACATTGTCACCGTACACTCGCACCCCCTCGATGCCCTCCATCATCTGTTCCATGATGCGATGAAATACTTCGGAGGCAGATATGATGCCAAAAGGCATCCGGTTGTGGCAGTAATGACCAAACGGGGTGTTGAACATGCACAACATGCGACTGGACGCGTCCAGTTGTAAATCATCATCATAGAATTTACAGTGCAGAAGGAGGCCATTTGGCCCATCGAGTCTGCACCAGCTCTTGGAAAGAGCACCCTACCCAAGGTCAACACCTCCACCCTATCCCCATAACCCAGTAACCCACCCAACACTAAGGGCAATTTTGGACACTAAGGGCAATTTATCATGGCCAATCCACCTAACCTGCACATCTTTGGACTGTGGGAGGAAACCGGAGCACCCGGAGGAAACCCACGCACACACGGGAGGATGTGCAGACTCCGCACAGACAGTTACCCAAGCTGGAATCGAACCTGGGACCCTGGAGCTGTGAAGCAATTGTGCTATCCACAATGCTACCGTGCTTGCCAAAAACCCTTGGAGGTGTCGAGCTTAGTAAAGAATTTGGCATGAGCCATCTCACTGGTCAACTCTTCTCGTTTTGGTATCGGGTAATGCTCCCTCATGATGTTTTGGTTTAGATCCTTAGGGTCAATGCAAATGCGAAGCTCCCCTGACGACTTCTTGACGCAGACCATGGAGCTGACCCAGTCTGTGAGCTCTGTAACCTTTGATATTATGCCCTGGTCTTGGAGGTCCTGTAATTGCTTCTTCAGACGATCCTTGAGGGGTGCCGGCACCCGGAGAGGTGCATGAATTACAGGGGTGGCGTTCGGCTTGAGCAGGATTTTGTATCGGTATGGGAGCGTGCCCATTCCGTCGAACACGCTGTGGTACTGCGTGATGATGTCATCTATGTCGGCTTGCAAGTTTCCATCGGGCGAGGCCGTCGCCAGTGATGATGACATGGTGTGGACGCATTGAACAAGGTTCAGGAGCTTGCAGGCACGAGTGGACGCGTTGAACAAGGTTCAGGAGCTTGCAGGCACGAGCACCGAGCAGAGATGCTCTGTCAGGCCCGACAATTTCAAACCGCAGCGTTGTCTTGATCGCCTTATTGGATACCCCCAGTTCACACGAGCCACTGGTAGCTATGGCGTGGCCATTGTAGTCAAGGAGCTGGCAGGCCAGTGGAAGAATGCTTGGTTTGGCGCGGATGGTGTCGAGGTCGGATTTCGAAATGAGGTTCGCCGATGCGCCGGTGTCCAGTCTGAACTGGATGCGGGCCTTGTTCACTGTGAGGACAGCAGACCACTCGTCGTCGGGATCCACACTGAGGATTGAGAAGCGTTGCGTACGTGTGGTGGAAGGCAGGGCATGTGTAGTTATGATGCCCACCGGGTATGGGGACTTGAGGCACTCAGCATCAGGGTCCGTTGGGCTGTCGGGATCATAATCTGGCATCCCCTGTTGTATTGAGCGGACACTTCTGCGCTGAAGCTGGGATCGCTGGCTGCTGAGCGGTGGAGCAGATCTGCAAAGGGCCGCGTAGTGGCCAAGCTTGCCACACTGTGGACACCGGCGTCCTTTTGCCGGACATTGCCGCTTTAAGTGGGCGGAGCCACAATTCGGACACGTCATGACGCTGACGTCAGCGCGTTCCGTGCGCCATCGCGCATGCGCAGTGCGGGTCGGTCGACGTCCGCACCTGCGCAGTCGGGTTGTCGGGCTCGTCGTCCACTCGGTCGTGGCGCGCATGCGCAGGGACCCGTGAAAAGCGCGCGAAACGGCCACTCTCCTCGATGCTCAGGCCCTATATTTGTGCAATGGACTGCACCCGTTCCGCCTCGTGGGAGGCCAGCTTTGCAGTTTCTGCTACCCTGATGTGGGAGTAACGATTCTTAGCATGCTCATGGACAACGCACATCTCGATAGCGACAGAGAGGGTCAACTGTTTGAATTTCAGGAGCTGCTGCCGAAGGGAGTTGGAGTGGACCCCGAAAGCGATCTGATCCCGGATCATGGAATCAGCCGTTGAGTCATAGTTACATGACTGTGCTGGGATGCGGAGATGGGTGACGAAGGACTGAAAAGGTTTATCCTTACCCTGAAGCCTCTGCTGGAAAACGTACCGTTCAAAGCTCTCATACACTTCAATGTCGCAGTGGCTGTCAAGCAGGACTGTTTTGAATGTTGGTTTGTCTTCGCCGTCAGCGAATGTGAGGGAGTTGTAGATGTGGATGGCGTGGTCCCCTGCGGTGGAGAGAAATATCTTCCTGGCATCCGATGCTGCTTCGAGGTCGGAGGCCTCGATGTACCAGAGGAACTTTTGCTTGAAGAGCTTCTAATTTACGCCGAGGTTGCCGGAGCTGAGGAGGAGGCTGGATGTTTTCCATGTCACCGGATGGCTGCTTGCTGGTCAATGCTGATTCACTCGAGGTACGTCCGTCAATTTTCAGTGTCACTCCGTAGTACCATGATGTGTTTGGCAGGTCGGTTCGGTGTGGACTGCACTTGATGCAGCGATGTGAGAAACAGACCTCTAACACTGTACAAGATCCAACACGGTTTTATTGAACGATAGAACTAACATACATATTTAACTGTGGGTCGACACAATGCTGAACTGACTGGAGACCTTATACTAACCTGACCAGAGTTACTAGCTATCGCATGCTGTTTGCACTGCTAGCTCGTGGACTCTGACTGTCTCAGTGGCTGGGTCCAGAGAGAGCGGGAAACCTAGTGCCCTCTGGCTTTATAGTGGTGGTGTCCTGTCTGGTGATTGGCTGCACTGTGCTGTGCTTACCGGTCATCCTGTGTGTCAATCACTCCTGTCTGCACTTCATTACATACATGCGTGGATATTATGACAACCAGTTTTTTTCAATTAAGGGACAATTTAATGCCGCCAATCCACCTACCTTCACATCTTTGGGTTGTCAGGCTCGTCGTCCACTCGGTCGTGGCGCGCATGCGCAGGGACCTGGGAAAAGTGCACAAAACGGCCTCTCTCCTCGATGCCCAGGCCCTGCATTATCTTGCACATCTTTGGGTTGTAGGGGCGAAACCCACACAAACACAGGGAAAATGTGCAAACTCCACACGAACAGTGACCCTGAGCCGGGATCGAATTTGGGACCTTGGCGCCGTGAGGCAGCAGTGCTATCCACTGCGCTACCGTGCTGTCCAACTATGACCCTTCTACAGAACCCTGGCTTCTCTCTCCACAAGATGCTGGCAGACCTGCTGCGTCTAAGCAGCACTTTCTGTTTTTATTTCAGATTTCTAGCATTGGCAGTATTTTATTTTTATTTGAGAGGCTAAAAAGACTCTGCTTCTGTCAAAAATATATATATTTATAAAAAGCAGAGCAGATGGATGGATAGGACCTGCCTAGGAACCATCCTCCCCTACTTTAAAGCTACTTGACCAGATTGAATGCGAAAGAGACCCTTGGGCAAGGATGGAGCGCGGGAGCACGGGCAAGCGGGGAACCAATGGGCTGGCGAGGAGGTGGAGCCACGTGACCGACACCTCGCGCTGCGAATCTGGCTCCGGAGGTAACAAAAAAAAGCCGCCAATTTGTTGCTCGACGCCTCAGAGCGGCTCCAGGGATTGTGTCGGAGACAAGCAGCCAGGGCTCCCAGCAACAAGCCCAAAACTTTGTTACAACATCGCCACTGCGAAGTAACAAATCGCCAAATTAAACAAGTAATTATTTACAATAACCAAAAAAAGGAAAGATTTTTGTTTTGTTTTTCTTATATACATATATATATCGGAAGATGCCAAACGGAGCTGGGTCCAAGTCTTCAGCATCGGCTCCAGCCGGGGTGGTGGGCGACGGCGACTCCGTTATCAACAGCAGCGGCAGCAGCAGCAATAATGTGAACGGCAATTTCTCCAAGGCTCTGAACTCGGGCGCCGTGTCGCCCGCTTCGAAGAAGTCGCCTCGCCTGCCCAAGTGCGCACGGTGCAGAAACCACGGCTACGTGTCGGCTCTGAAGGGACACAAGAGATTCTGCATGTGGAGGGAGTGCCAGTGTAAGAAATGCAACCTGATCGCAGAGAGGCAGCGGGTCATGGCAGCGCAGGTAACCTGCAAGATCGAGCATTTTCGTCCTTTTATTTGTTGCTTCCGCGGCGCGTCAAATCCTCGCTCGAAGTGAGAACATGCGGCGGGCGGGCGGGGGTGGAATGTGCAAGATCTTGTCCATGCAAAGTGGTGGCATTTGAAGAAACGAAATCTGTCTGCAACCCTGAGCCTCATGTCAGAACCGTTACTGGAAGCCCTGTACAGATGCATTTAAAACATTAATTTAAAATAGATACCGCATCGAAATAAAAAACACCCCCGTTTCAGAAATATAAGAGCAAAACACCCCGGGCGCTGGAGATCTGGAATAAAATCAGGAAATGTTGGGATACTACCGGAGTAATCCTAGTATGTTCTGCTTTTCTTCCCGAGTTTCATAAACCTCGTTTACGAATAAATCTAAAATAACAGTGTATGTGGAATAATCCGGGCTTCAAAGGAACTTCATTGGCAAAAGACGATTGCAACAACATCGTGGTTGTGGCATAATACCTGTCTAATAAGTTACAAATGCGAAAGTTTTAAAAATCTGGATGTTAATATGTTCGTAACTGTCAGTGAAATACGGGCGCAGCAAACGGACTTTAGCAACTTTGAAGATGCACTACACTGCTTTAAATTCTCTAAAATGATATGCAAAATCTTAAATGGGTTGGAGTCTTCAAAGATTACATACAGTGCTCAAATCATTTAACACATTTGGAGTTTGCATAAATACCTTTACGCAGTTTCATACAAAGAGTTCGACTATCTGAAATTAATGCTGTTTTATGAAACCCGGGATAAAAACAAACAACATGAAAGGGCGATGGAATAATTCTAAATTGCAGCTCCTACGTTGGAATTCGAAAGCAACATGAACTTTACTACAATTCGGACTACTATCTATTTTGAATTCAGTTTGGAGTTTGAGTTTACAGGAGCGGCACAATTTGTTAACCTGGATTTGTGGTGGATGTGAAATTTAGTTATTGTGAAAAATGTATCTGATAAATGTTCACAGTTTAGCCACCGTTTTGAAGAGTTCGTAACATTCGGCGAATATCTGATTAGCTGTCGGGCCAATTTGGTGTTCACCCCGTTTATAATATTTACACCGAAGTAATGCGGTATTATTTTAACCATTAAATCATTTCCGATTATGCTCTATTTTAAGTTACTGAATTTAAAATATTTTCTGCAGAGATTTTTATTTGGCCATTACAAGCAAACAAATTTCACCGAAGATTTTTTAAATATATTAATTATCCTTTAGACTTTAGTTAAAATCGTTTTATACAGGTTTTGAATTGAGCATTGAAAGCGGGTTTCTCCGATTAAAACCCCCCATCTATTTACGATGCAGATTATAAAGTCATAATAAAATCATGTCAGAAATTTAACTGATTTGCAAGTCAGGCGGCTATTTTTGCCCATGGACCAAACTTGAGATCAGACCGTGGCACTAGTTCGAAATACGACCATATAGCCGCCAGATCTGAGCTGGTTGTTTTTGTTTGTAGGTAGCCCTCAGGAGACAGCAAGCCCAGGAGGAAGAGCTGGGGATCAGCCGACCCATTCCCCTGCCTGGAGCCGCAGAGCTGCTCATCAAGAGAGAGAATGCAACCCCAAACAGCTCCTGCGCTCTGGGGACTGGAGGGACCGGGTTGCCATCGAACCCCAACACACCGGTCACTTCGTCAGGTAATTTCAAAGCAGGCCGGTGCCCAGCGCGGGAGGTTGAGTTTTTAAGGGGTTTGCATTAAATTGCTCGAACTGCTTAACTTGCATCACTGAAGAAAATGGATTTATTTAACCGACGGGGCGATTTGCGTTTTCGAGCCTGAGATGTTTCCAAGTTGGTCTGCACGTCTCTAGCAGCCAGTTTGTGTCAGAATGGGAGGGGGAAAAAACATTCGCACTGGTGAAAACACTCGTTTTACTGCAGGTTGCAAAAGTCAGACAACCAATTTGAAATCGTTGAAGATCTCCAGCCAAATCATAACTTGATAATAAAGTGTCTAAATTGGAAAACAATGTTAATATCTTAGTTATGGCCATGTCATTTGAAAACCCGATTAATATATTGCAAACGAACCAGTCTCTTAATACAGATTTCACTTAGTCCATCTTGCACCTTTCCGGGCAGATCAGTTTAACTGGTTCCCTGTATTATGGGGGAAATAATTCATTCATAGAACTTTGGATCTACTAATGCTCCTTTGGGAGAATATTAGATCCAATCGTGTTCTGCTGGGGAGAATGTTGGATTCACAAGTGTTCTTTTGAGAATGTTGGATCCACAAATGTTCTGTTGGGAGAATGGTGGATCCACTATTGGGAGAATATTGGGAGTGTTCTGTTGGGAGAATGTTGCATTTTCCGCCTTCACGAGTCTTTCTAAGGTAAGTAATTTAACTTGGTCCTATTTTGAGATTCTTCAAAAATAATTTGTTAAATAGTTCATGGCAACATTTAAACATGTTTGAGTGTATGTTGCTACAGCAGTTTTTTTTTTCTTAATAGCCAATTTGTCTAACCAGTAATTTAAGGAATATATTCTGAAACATATGTTACAACGCTTTATTGTGAGGCTGGAATATAGTGGAATGATTGGTATTGTACACAATTTCAATTTTTTGATATTCATTATCTAAAGGAGTTGGTTGTTGCTGTTTAAATAAATAAAATCCTGCTAGAAACAAAGTTCATAACTGAAATTTATGGAACAGGTTCCAGACAGGTAATTTGTAATTTCCTGCTCTGATGACCTCCCCATCTAGCCTTTCAAATGTAGAAGTTTTGTGAACAGGCAGATTGTCCGTTAAAAAATATTCATGGGGTGCAAATGATATTGTCATTTTTATGTTGGGGTGTTGGTGAAGAATGACTTTGGAAGGTTACACGCTGTTTTTTCGAATCTAAAGTTATTCTGCAACTTTAGTGTCACTGTAAAATGGAAGCTGTGTTGCGGCAATGTTGTAGCTGTAGTACAAATACATTCGTAGCTCCTTTTAAAACAAGGTGATTCTCTTCCATTCTTTTTCCAGTTTCAGGAGTTCTGGATTTTTGTTTAGCGCTCTGAAAAATTAAAGTTTAACTTCCGAAGTAATTTTAACTCTTGCTACCCTGATTTTCTGACAGCCAACAGGTTTTCATCTGGTGTCTGCCCTGGATTATTCTTGGCTCTTCTGGTTTAGGCTCAACTTCTTCCGACATTGCATGGGTGAGGAACCCATTAGCATAGTAGTCTGCACATTAGGGCTACATATCTACTTTTAAGCCTAACTTTGTGTTGAATATAGTTTTCAAAAGTCAAAGTGCAGTTCATATTTCTGAAATTAGAAGAACTATAGCATCAAATGGAAATGGCCTGGAATATATTGTAACATAACAGTTCAAAATTGCATTTTGTTGAAAAGTAATATATGTGTAGATGCTGGAAATCTGAAATACAGACAAAGTGTTGGAAGTACTCAGCAGGTCTGGCAACATCTCGAGAGATAAAAGGAGTTTCAGGAATCGATCTCTCTTCAAATGTGCTGCTGGACAGTTGAGTATTTCCAACATTTTTTATTTGTATTTTGTGGCGATGCTATTGGTTTTCGGTAAGGAATCCAAAATAAATGCATAGTACATTTGTTTTCATAGAGAGGTGGAACATTTTAAACCCAATTTTACATCAGATTCTGTTGTGCTGTGTATTGCTGTATACAGCTTGATTTACTGCACAGTGAAAGGCATGAAAGATAAATTATTTGGCTTATAACTAAAATATTGGAGAAAGCCTGAGACCAGCTGAATTTTTAGTAAACCTATATACAGTTATTAAAATTACATTGCACATTGCACAGAGATGATTTCAAATGACTTTTATTCAGTAAAATGATGTTGAACATTCCAGATGTTAAAATGATGACTGGGAATGTTTATTTAAGTTTTGAAAATGGGTCCCAGTTGCTCTGGGGTCAGTATAATTAGTGACATGATATAAAAGGTACATTATTATCTTCACTGCCCTATTTGCACGTTGTCTACGAGCATAAGAAATGACAGCTGGGGGTAAGCCATTTGATCCTTCGAGCCTGCTTTGCAATTCTATAAGATATTGGCTGATCAACTCTACCTTCCCATACCTCTTAATTCCCTTAGTGCCCAAAATTCTATTGACCTCTGTCACAACTCTGTTCATATTACAAAAACAAACACCAAAGAAGCTGGTACAAAAGATTTACAAGGATGATACCAGAATGGAGAGGTTATAAATATCAGGAAAGTGGCGACTAGGGGATTTTCACAGTAACTTTATTGCAGTGTTAGTGAAAGCCTACTTGTGACAACAATAAAGATTATTATTATTAAACAGACTTGGGGGGTGGTGGTTCTCAAAAAAGAACAAGACTGACTGGTGACCTACTACAGAGCTTTAAAGTTGAGGAGTTTGAGAATAGACATTGCAAAGATGTTTCCACTGTCGGAGAGACTAAGACAGTCACTAATAAATCCAAGAAGGATTTCTTTTCCGAGAGAGTGAGTACGATGTGGGATTTATCACCACGAAGCGTAGTTGAGGCAAATGGCATAAGTGCATTTAAGGGGAAGCTGGATAAACACATGAGGGAAAAATATATGGAATTACGTACTGATTGTGAATTAAAGTGGGAGGCGGCTCAGACACAATCTAAGATTTGCTAGTCATTAACTGCAGATTATTCCTTGTTCCTTGTGTAAGATTGAAGTCTTACTCGTTATCCCATCAATATTAATGTTACACTTCCAATTTGAGTGCATGCTGCTGTCATTGAATTACAGCAGAACTGAAATGAATGCTGTTCTCCCCATAAAATAAAAGTACTGTATGTAACTTCATGAAGCAGCAGATTAATGTTTTAAGACTGATCCAATTTGGGGATCTGTTAATACTTTGTTTTCTTTGTGGCTTCTTCTAAGCCCCTTAATTAGATTTCTACTTCAGTAGCCCATTATTATCTGGCATATTTGCTGGCTGTTATTTTCATAACTGACTTCAGATCAATATTTGATTATGTGATAATTTTTAAATACTTCAGTGAAGATTTTATCATATGTCTTGCTCATGAATTGTCAACCTGAAGCTGACAATGGAGTCAGAAGAGCAAACACCAAAATCCTGACCAACTCCTAAATACATACAGCAAAATCACAGCTAGCAGTAGTTTCAGTTTCATTCCCCAAAGTTGCTTTGTAAATGATTCAAGCTTTGCTCCTAGAATTTATGACGTTACTTGAATTGTTTAGCACACTGGGCTAAATCGCTGGTTTTGAAAGCAGACCACGACAGGCCAGCAGCACGGTTCAATTCCCGTACAAGCCTCCCCGAACAGGCGCCGGAATGTGGCGACTAGGGGCTTTTCACAGTAACTTCATTTGAAGCCTACTTGTGACAATAAGCGATTTTCATTTCATTTTTCATTTCATTCATTTCATTGCTCAGTGAGATCATTCCCTGCTAATCATCCCTGATTTTATTACGATCCTGGACCAGACCCCGACAGAGTCTAGGAAACTGGACAGAAACTCCAATGTTTTATTTTGATTTTGTAAAACTAAGGAAATGATACCTCGCTCCAGGAGTGATTTCATGCACAATATGGATATGATATATTAAAACAAACTTTATTTCGAACATAGTATTAAAATATCTTAATCATTACAAAGAAAATAGTTTACAATTACCCCATAAAGAATGCTAATCAATTCGAAGGCACAAAAACCTTAACTGCTATCTTTGTTCCCACTCAAAACAACCCAAAAAACATTTCAGCTCATGATCCACTTTCAAATATAGTTAGCACCAAGGAATATCTGCTGCACAGAGATGTCTGGATACACTACTTTGAGAAAGAGAGATCTTTTGACACTGCGTTAAAGAAAAGACCTGGGGCGGGATTCTCCGACCCCCCGCCGGGTCGGTCAATCGGCGGGGGCTGGCGTGAATCCCGCCCCCGCCGGTTGCCAAATTCTCCGGGACTGGATATTCGGTGGGGGTGGGAATCACGCCGCGCCGGTTGGCGCCCCCCCCCCCCCCGATTCTCCGCTCGGATCGGCCGAAGTCCCGCTGCTGGAATGCATGTCTCGCCGGCGTGGATTAAACCACCTCTCTTACCGGCGGGACAAGGCGGCGCGGGCGGGCTCCAGGGTCCTGGGGGGGGCCCTCAAGGTTAGGGCTCGGCCGCTCAAGATATGGAGGATTCCGCGCCTTTGGGGCAGTGCGATGCCGGACTGATTCGCGCCGTTTTTGGCGCCGGTCGGCTGACTTTGCGCCGATTGCGGAGGATTCCGCCCCAGAATCCTGTCAGAACCATACAAAAAAATCTGGTCTATATTTCTTCAGAAGCTACTTCTCAGCCTGTTTCAGCTCACCTTCCAATCACAATTCTGAACTGCTTGCAAAGAAACTGCTAATTCTTCTACAGACATATCTTGAACTGAACTACAGTGAGAGCAGATGCTTAACTTCTGCTCACATCTCAATCTAAAACTCAACTAACACTGCTTTTCTGCAAAATGCCTGATACCATAGCTTCTTTCATTAATGGCATCATCTCACCAAGCTGAACTCTAACTCCACAGGGATCCCGGAGTGTTGCGACCTGCAGTTTGAAAAACTCTGTTTTAGCGCACTCTTAAATGCCCTCTAAAGTGGCATAGCAAACCACTCAATTGCATTCAACAACTACAAATGGAACAAAAAGGAGTGTAACTGGACTGGCCACACAGCACCGACCTCGACATCGTAAACAGCAATGGCAAATCCAACCCTGTCAACCCTGCAAAGTCTTCCTTACTAACATCTGGGGGCTTGTGCCAAAGTTAAAGGAGGTGTCTCATAGACTAGTCAAGCAACAGCCTGATGTGGTCAAACGCATGGAATCACACCTTACAGTTGATGTCCCAGACACCACCATTCCTGTCCAACTAGAAGGACAGACACAGCTGAAGTGGCGGCACAGTGGTAGCAGACAGGAGGGAAGTCTCCTGGCACCAGATCAAACATGGGCAAGAAAACCTCCTGCTGATTAGTGTCCTGAGTACCGTCCTCCCCTTGCTGATGATTCAGTACTCCTCCATCTTGAAAACCACTTGGAGAAGCACTGAGGGTGGCAAGGGGGCAGAATGCACTCTTGTGTGGGGGGACTTCAATTTGGAGAATACCACCACGGATCCTAAAGTACATAGCTGCTAGACTGGTCAGGATGGAGAGTAACGTGGAGCTAGACAGATGTCAGCCTTTGGCCAATTCAATTCACTCCACATGATATCAACAAATGGCTGAAGGCACTGGATACTGCAAAGTCTATGGGCCCTGACAATATTCTGGCAATGGTGTTCCAGAATTTGCCACGCCCCAAGCCAAGATGTTCCAGTGCAGCTACAATACTGACATCTACCTGGCAATGCCCAGGTATGTTCTATACATAAGAAATAGGACAAATTCAACCCAGCCAATTACGGCTCCATCAGTCTACTTTCGATCATTGGTAAAGTGATGGAAGGGATTATCAACAGCACGATCAAGCGGCACTTACTTGGCAATAATCCGCTCACGGATGCTTAGTTTTGGTTCCGCTAGGGTCGCTCAGCTCCTGACATTACAGCCTTGTCGTCCCACAGGTTGGATTCTTACCTGGTACAAAGGAAGATGGTTGTGATTGGAGATCAATCATCTCAGCTCCAGGACATTACTGCAGGCATTTCTCAGGATAGCGTCCTAGGCCCAACCATCTTCAGCTGCTTCATCAATAACCTTTCTTCCATCATCAGGTCAGAAGTGGGATGTTTACGGATGACTGCACAATGTTCAGCACCAGTCGCAGCTCTCAGATACTGCAGCAGTCCAAGTGCAAAAAATGACCATTTCCAATGAGAGATGATCTAACCATCGCCCCTTGACATTCATGGGCATTGCCATCACCAAACCCCCCACTATCAACATCCTGGGCGTTACCATTGACCGGAACCTGAACTAGATCATGCATATAAATACTGTGGCTACCAGAGTAGGTCAAAGGCTAGGAATCCTGTGACTAGTAACTCACCTGATTACCCAAAGCCTGTCCACCATCTACAAGGCACAAGTCAGGAGTCGAATGGAATGCTCTCCATTTGACAGCTCCAGCAACACTCGAGAAGCTTGACATCATCCAGGACAAGCAGCTCGCTTGATTGCTCCCTATTCCACATTCAATCCCTCCACCACTAACGGAACAGTGGCAGTCGTATGTATCATCTACAAGATGCACTGCTGCAGCTCACCAAGGTTCCCAAGACAGCACCTTCCAAACCCATGACCACTGCCATCTAGAAGGAAATGAGCAGCAGATACCTGGGAACACCATCACCTGGAGGTTCGCCTCCAAGTCACTCACCATCCTGAATTGGAAATATATCACCGTTCCTTCAATATTGTTGGGTCAAGGCAGAGCGGAGAGGAGCGCACCGCGGGCGCAGAGCAGAGGCCGGGAGCTGGCAATGCTGACCAGAGAGGACCAGCTGGCGCTCAGCGCCTGCAGGGTGGAGCCCTACTCGGCCCCCTGCCCCGTCTGCCCGGCCTGGTTCGGCAGCAGGTGGGTGCGCAAGTCCCGCAAGCAAGCCTCGGCCAACATCTTCCAGGACGTGGCGCTGGGACAGATGGAGGCGCTGTTCAGGAACAGCGGCGACGAGAACGCCGAGGAGCGGGCGAGGATCATCTGGGAGAAGCAGGGCGAGCAGGACATTGCACAGGCTCTGATGGAGCTCAAGTCCAGGAAGACCCAGCTCTTCTTCCAGCACAATAAAACTGGAGCTGAATTCTTGGGGCTGATGTGGATGAAAGCCTTTAACAGACTGCGTATCAAGGATGGAGGGAAAGGGTCTGAGTTCGAATCTAACGCCAGCCTGGAACGATCGCAAAGGAGCAAGATTAAGAGAAAAAGACTGAGTGCAAAGAGATCCTTCAGAAAACTGCTCTAAAACAGGGGATTGTTTGATGCCGGGAGAGGCTGCTATAAAAATCCCACCCGTCTTTCATTTGCACCAAACAACACAAAAAAAAGAGAAACTGCAACTTGCTGGGGAGATCAATCGTCTACATTTTTATTAATCTATTTCCAGACGTTTTTTGTCTGTCTTGACTGTTCTGCTTTTGTGATTTTTTTTTTTAATGATTTTTTTATTTAAAATTCTCAACACTAAAAAAACAAGTCTCTCTTTTTGGATGACCGATTTCATTCCGTTACACGTCTGCTACATTTTAATAAATTTGCCATAAAAACTTTAAAAAAAAATATTTTAAAAAATATTGTTGGGTCAAAATCCTGGAACCCACTTCCTAACAGCATTGTAGCAGTTCTAGATGTCAGCCCACCACCACCTTCTCAATGGCAACTCTGGGTGGACAATAAATGCTAATCTAGCCAGTGACGCCCACATCTCAAATGAATAAAATTCCTTTTACAGACTTCAGTCTACCTAGCGACAGATTTTTGCCATCGAGGCTGGAAAAGGAACCGGGGCTGTTTTTCTGATAGAAACCCGCTTTTGGTCGGAAGCTGATTGAAGTTTGGATTGTTTTGAGGTGAGCTTTAATTTGACATGGAGATGAGTTTTCTGTACAATTGTAGCTAAGGGGCAGCAATGGACGTGGGTTACAGACAATCATCAGCACCATTTTCCTCTGCCTCCAATTATTTATCTCTTATGTCCTGCTCCTCTAATACGCTCTCTTCTTTGAGGTCCACACCTCTTCGGAGGACCATGTTATGGAGAGTCCACACTGACCAAGATCCTCTCAGGCTTGCTGGACACCACCTGACTGCTTCTCACTCATAGCCAGATAGCTTCGTCTCTGCCTGTAAATACTGTACTTATGGTGGTATTTTATTCCCTTTCATGCTCTTCATTTCTTTCCTCTGGCCTCTTGATGCTTTCCCCTCCCTGTCTGGGCTGCTGCTCCTTGTCTCCAATGACCTCGATTTCTGAGGGTGCAGCACCCATTTTCACCTGCAGCCTTCCTGTTGCACAGATGTCCAAACTGCTGTGCCACTATTTTGGTGTGCACTTGATGCCAGGAGGCTGACAACACGCTGAACATGGCAAAGTTCTAAAAACTAACCCCTCTGCTAGCCTCTGGAGTCAGTTGCAACTTTAAATTCAATGGGGTAAGTCCTTTAATAAAAGGACCAAGGTGATGTCCTGACCGCATGGTATCACCACCATTTTTTCAGGCCACCCATCTGCACCTGAATTGGGCCACGAAGGCCCATAACTTTGTTTCTCACCCGCAAACTGACCTTAACACCGTTGTACTTTACAGAATGGTGCCACTCAAATAATTCCTAAAACCATTTAGAGGTAGCAGTTATTCTTTCTGAGGCATGATCAATTTGGCTGGAGACGAAGTTGAATTCAAACTGAGGCTTTATTAGTATCTGAAGTGTGGCCTCCTGCAGCAGCTGACAAAATGGCTGCTAGCTGAAGGCCACGCATATTTATAACCCGGTTCCTGGGCGGAGCTAGCATGCTGGGGCCCAGGTGAACCTGTAGTGCAGGTTCTACCGTACAACCCCTAATATAGGAACACAGTGGTTTACCACATTCACCCCCTGTTAAAATTGAGTCCGGCGGGGGGGGGGGGGGGGGGGGGGGAACTATATACAATTCGCAATCTTTAATATTTACAGAAGAGTGAAAAAAACTGTCTCTGGTCATCCGGTGGGCCGGTCAGAGGTTCAGCCGGTCCGGAGCCTTGATCGTCTTCTGGGCTCGACGAAGTGGAACCGGCAATGTTGGTGCTGTCGTGGTTGAAGTTGACTCCGGGAGCGTGCCTAAATCCTCTTCATCAACGGGGGTGGGCAGGGGGAGGATGGACGGTCCTAGGGGGGGTGAAGTGGGCAGCGGGGGAGGGGAGGGTGGCGACGGGGGTGGTGTGGGGGCGGAACCTGCTGGTGCCAGGTCCCTGAGGGAGACGGTATCCTGGCGGGGAACGCCACGTAGGTGTACTGTGGGTTTGCGTGGAGCAGGTGCACTCTTTCCACCAACGGGTCCGCGTTGTGGAGCCGCACATGTTTACGAAGAAGCACGGTTCCCGGAGCTGTGAGGCAAGTTGGGAGTGATACCCCGGATGTGGACTTCCTGGGGAAGGCAAAAAGATGTTCATGCGGTGTACTGTTAGTAGCAGTGCAATGTAATGAGCGAATGGAATGTAGTGAATCAGGGAGTTCCTCTTGCCAGCGGGAGGCCGGGAGATTTCTGGACCGTAGGGCCAGCTGGACGGCCCACCATACCGTCCCATTCTCCCTTTCTACCTGTCCGCTTCCCCAGGTGTTGTAGCTCGTCGTTCTGCTGGAGGCGATACCCCTGCTGAGCAGGAACTGGCGTAGCTCATCACTCATGAATGAGGATCCCCTGTCACTGTGGATGTAGGCGGGGAAGGCGAACAGAGTGAAGACAGAATTAAGGGCTTTAATGTCGGTGGCAGACGTCATGTCGGGGCATGGGATGGCGAAGGGAAAACGGGAGTATTCATCGATCACACTGAGGAAATACTTGTGTCGGTCGGAGGAGGGGAGGGCGCCGTTGAAATCCACGCTGAGGCGTTCAAAGGGGCGGGAAGCCTTCACAAGGTGTGCGCGGTCCGGCCGGTAGAAGTGCGGTTTGCACTCCACACAGACCTGGCAGTCATAGATCATAGCATTATCATAGAATTTACAGTGCAGAAGGAGGCCATTCGGCCCATCGAGTCTGCACCGGCTCTTGGAAAGAGCACCCTGCCCAAGGTCAACACCCCCACCCTATCCCCATAACCCAGTAACCCCACCCAACACTAAGGGCAATTTTGGACACAAGGGCAATTTATCAAGGCCAATCCACCTAACCTGCACATCTTTGGACTGTGGGAGGAAACCGGAGCACCCGGAGGAAACCCACGCACACACTGGGAGGATGTGCAGACTCCACACAGACAGTGACCCAAGCCGGAATCGGACCTGGGACCCTGGAGCTGTGAAGCAGTTGTGCTATCCACAATGCTACCGTGCTGCCCCTTGGTGATCGTCCTTACTTCCTCGACGGAGTAGGGCAAATTTTGTGCCGTAATGAAGTGGTATAACCGTGTGACCTCTGGGTCACACTGGGTCGTACAGGGTCCGGAGTCGGTCTACCTGTGTGCTGGCACATGTACCTCGGGATAGGGCGCCTGGGGGCTCGTTGAGTTTGCCAGGGCGATACTTAATCTTGTAGTTATAGGTCGAGAGCTCGATTCTCCACCGCAAGATTTTGTCATTTTTGATCTTGCCCCGCTGTGTGTTGTTGAACATGAAGGCTACCGACCGTTGGTCAGTGAGGAGAGTGAATCTCCTGCCGGCCAGGTAATGCCTCCAATGTCGTACAGCCTCAACGATAGCCTGGGCCTCCTTTTCGACGGATGAGTGCTGAATTTCGGAGGCATGGAGGGTGCGGGAAAAGAATGCCACGGGCCTGCCTGCCTGGTTGAGGGTGGCGGCAAGGGCGACGTCCGATGCGTCGCTTTCTACTTGGAAAGGAAGTGTTTTGTCTACAGCGTGCATTGTGGCCTTGGGAATATCAGCTCTGATCCGGGCGAAGGCCTGTTGGGCCTCTGCCGTCAGGGGGAAATGAGTGGGCGGGCCTTGTCCACATAGTTTGGGACCCACTGAGCGTAATACAAGAAGAACCCCAGGCAGCGTTTGAGGGCCTTGGGGCAGTGGGGGAGGGGACGTTCCATGAGGGGGCGCATGCGGTCGGGGTTGGGCCCCAGAACTCCGTTCTGGACCACGTAGCCGAGGATGGCTAAGCGGTTTGTACGGAACACATTACATCTCCTTGTTGTACGTGAGGTTGAGGAGAGTGGCGGTGCGGAGAAATTTAGCGAGGTTGACGTCGTGGTCGCAGATGGTCACATTGTTTAGGTACGGAAACGTGGCCCGCAAGCCGTACCGGTCGACCATTCAGTCCATTTACCTTTGGAAGACCGAAACCCCATTGGTGACGCCGAAGAGGACCCTAAGGAAGTAATATAGCCGGCCGTCTACCTCGAAGGTGGTGTATGGCCGGTCCGATTTACGGATGGGGAGCTGGTGGTAAGCGGATTTCAGGTCCACCGTTGAGAAGACCTGGTACTGTGCAATCTAGTTAACCATGTCAGATATGCATGGGAGGCGGTACGCGTCGAGCTGCGTGTACCTGTTGATGGTCTGGCTGTAGGCCACGACCATTCGATTTTTCTCCCCAGACTTAACCACTACCACTTGAGCTCTCCAGGGGCTGTTGTTGGCCTCGATGACTCCCTCCTGAAGCAACCGCTGGACCTCGGACCTGATGAAGGCCTTATCCTGGGTGCTGTACCGTCTGCTCCTGGTGGCGACGGGTTTGCAATCTGGAGTTAGATTGGCAAAGAGGGAAGGAGGATTGACCTTTAGGGTCGCGAGGACACACACAGTGAGGGGTGGTAAGGGTCCGCCGAATTTAAGGGTCAGGCTCTGGAGGTTGCACTGAAAATCCAGGCCAAGGATAAGTGCAGCGCAGAGGTTAGGGAGGACGTAGAGGCGAAAACCGTGGATCTCTACGCCTTGGACTGTGACCGTGCAGTACCCCCGGATCGCTACGCGATGGGATCCGGAGGCCAGGGAGATACTTTGATTGGTAGGATGTACCTTAAGGGAGCAGCGCATTACCGTATTTGGATGTACAAAGCTCTCGGTGCTCCCGGAGTCCAGTAAGCAGGAGGTCACGTGGCCGTTGACTTTCACGCTGGTGGATACGTTGGTCAGAGTGTGTGGTCTGGACTGGTCAATTACCATGGATGTGAGTCGTGGTTGATCGTCGGGTAGTGAGGCGGCCGCTGCGTCGGGGTCCTGAAACGCCGTTGGTCTCCGTGTGCTGCGGGGTGGACAAGATGGTGGCGCCCGGAGGTCCTGGGGGTCATAAAATGGCGGTGCCCATGGAACGCACGTTGCGGGGGTGGAGAAAGATGGCGGCGCCCATGAAACGCACGTGTTGTGCAGGGGAGAAGATGGCGGCGCCCATTGCTCGCACATGGCCTGGGGAGGATAGCGGCGCCCATTGTCCATGACCAGGGGGGGGTTGGGGGCGACTGCTGCCGCTGAGCGGGCCTGGCACACTGCTGCGTATTGGCCCTTCTTCCCGCGGGCCTTACAAAGGGCAGCGTGGGCCGGGCAGCATTGGCGGGGGTGTCTTTGTTGGCCGCCAAAATTGCATTGGGGCCCCCCCCGGAGATCACCGGCTGGTGTGTAGCGCAGGCGTACTGGGTGGGTAGCGCCCCAGCTGGGGTGGCTGCCTGTGGGGCCCATGAAGCATAGGAGGCATGGGCCGCACGGTTGGGGGCAAGGACTGTACATTGCGCAGGGCGACCGTCATGGAAAAAGCTAGTGTTTTAGTCTCTGCGAGGTCGCGCGTGGCCCCTTCAAGGAGCCACTGCCTGATAACATCAGACCCAATCCCAGTTACAAAAGCGTCCCTCATAAGGAGATCTGAGTGCTCCTTAGCTGTAACGTCCTGGCAGTCACAGTCCCGAACTAGTGGGATCAGGGCCCCCCAGAAGTCCTCGATTGACTCACCAGGTCGTTGAGTACGCGTTGCGAGCGCGTGTCTGGCGAAGAGCGTGTTCGTCGTCTGCTCATAACTCTCTTTGAGTCGAGTCATAGCGTCAGCGTAATTGGGCGCATCCTGGATCAGCGGGAAGATTTTAGAGTTGAGTCCGGAGTACAAGATTTGAATCTTCTGAGCCTCTGGAACAGGGGTCGGCGCCGCGTTGATATACACTTCAAAACAAGCTAGCCAGTGCTGAAAGTCCTTTCTGGCGTCGCTTGCGTGTGGATCCAGCTGCAGTCGATCTGGTTTAATCCGGAGATCCATCTTCTGAATCAGATACTAATAAATTGAGGCACGATCAATTTGGCTGGAGACGAAGTTGAATTCAAACTGAGGCTTTATTAGTATCTGAAGTGTGGCCTACAGCAGCTGACGAAATGGCTGCTAGCTGAAGGCCACGCATATTTATAACCCGGCTCCTGGGCGGAGCTAGCATGCAGGGGCCCAGGTGAACCTGTAGTGCAGGTTCTACCGTACAATCCTTAATACAGGAACACAGTGGTTTACCACACTTTCAGTGTGTTCTTAGTGCTCAGTATGATGATGCTAGGCACCACAGTAATAGCTTCACTAAGAAGTAGATGTAATAAGGAACTGTTATTTTCTTTATTAGCAAGATTTCTTTTTACGAAAGGGAACTAGGTCAGTAAAAGCTGGAAAATGAGGCATGTGGTCACAGTGAAGAGTCAGTGCAATTCCTGTCAATGCAAAGCAATGCTTTGTTGTTTATTGATGTGACAGTGGCAGAAGTAGTTAAAATATTTTTACTATTTTTAATTTGTTATCGGGTTGCTTCTAAAAGGTAACTATGACTGGTTTGTTCTGCAGTTGAAATTTTTGTGATGCCCGAGTGATAATTTGAGCACAGATATGACCTGAGAAAGGACTGAAAGAAGCCTTACCTGTTGTGCTAAAGTGTATCAGTTGAAAAGAGGGTTAACACCAGCAAAGAGCTGACCTGATGTTGATCAGCAGTATGTGCTGAACAGCAAAAAATTATGAACTGAAAGATTGGGCACGATTCAACGGACACGCTGCGCCGGAAAAGCAGCTCGCTGCAGCACATTGTGGACGTTGAAAGCCGGGAGACTCAGCTCTCGGGATGAACCCGGCTCGTGACGCATCATGTGAATCCCACCCACAATGGTCGGGCTCACTTTTTAACAGTAAACCTCACTCAAATGTGCAGATTCCCGAGGTACCTGAGACTTTGGGATCCAACCCCATTGCATCGGAGATCTCAGGTGAGCACCATCCAGCCCTGGTCTCCACAATCGGGGACCTGATGGAACGGCACTCGTGTGGGTCTCCCAGAGGATCGGAGGCCCCTTGCCTCATGCCCTTGGGGCAGGGCAGTGATTGGGCACAGCTTCTGTCACCTGGGCACGCTGGCAGTGCCATCTGTGTGCCAGCCTGGCACTGTTAAGGTGCCCAAGTGGCATTGCCAGTTGGCAGAGTCACTGACAGGTTGGCACTGCCAATTTGGCATTTTCTGCACACACGTGATTGGGCTGGGGTGACCCAGTGTGAGTGTTGGGGTGGTGCGGGGACCCTCCCATAGTGCGTTTGGCTTGGGACAAGATCGGGGATTGTTTTGGGGCCTCGGAGATCAGGTCGCCACCTCTCGTTCCACTGTACAAAACGAGTCTATGTGTTCCCCGTTCAGGCCCGAGTCGCATTGAATAGCCATGTGTTTCTCGGCACTCCCTTGCTAGAGGACTTTGTTCCCTTTTGGGAGCATTCCGCCTGTTAATTTCAAAAGAATTTTGAAAATATTGTTTTATACCTGGATTATGTGGCCCGGCTAAAAGAACGTTCCAGCACATTATCTGAAAATGTACTTAGCCAAAGCATTTTTTAAGGGAAAAGCTGTTGTACTTTGTAAAATGTGAATGGGGAAAGGTTCTATTGTTTCTGTATTGTGTGGGGCGGCACGTGGTGCAGTGGTTAGCACTGGGACTGCGACACTGAGGATCCAGGTTTGAATCCCGGCCCTGGGTCTGTGTGGAGCTTGCACATTCTCCCCGTTTCTGCGTGGTCTTTGCCCCCACAACCCAAAGATGTGCAGGGTAGATGGATTGGTCATGCTAAATTGTCCCTTAATTGGGAAAAAAAATTAAAAAGGAAAAAAATAGAGTTTCTGTATTGTGTGTACATGATCAATAGCCTTTTCCATCGGGGCATAGCGTGGAGTCAAGATTTCATAATCCAACACATCGTCCTCAAGTCTATTGTCCTCTATAATAATAGATCACAATGTCAGCAGCAGCTTCTGCAAGTTCAACTGGAGTGGACAGCTCTCTCCCTCCAGCAAGAGGGCAGTTACACAGATCCAATGTGATATTAGAAAAGCCACAATCAATAGAGTAGAAAGCTAAAGACGAGGGTAAATTATATAAAATAAGGGTAACAATATGAAAGGAAATGAAGGAACAACACCTAGGTAGGTACTCCATATTTTTTAAAAACTGAGAAAGAGTGTATAATAATAAAAAACAGGGCTGAAAGCATACTTGCAATGAGGTGAAGTAAGATTCCAGTTGTACTGGTCCAAATATCACCTCAAGCCCCCTAGTTTTGCCAGCAATAAAATGTGATTTTATTATTTAAAATGTTGCTATTGTCTTTCTAGTTTGCATTGAAGTTGCTTCATCCCACACTCCATTCCTCTGCAGAGAGGGCAGCTGTAAGAACTGGTGTGTACCAGTCTACATAACTTGAGCAGCAAGCTGTGCTGGAGAATAGCCCTGCGTGATGTTGCTGCCAATTATTGTCCTTGTGGGAAATCTCTGGGCTTCATTTTGTTCTTATTTTGATGGCACGTTCAAGATTAGAAATTCCTTCCATGAGAATTTGTAAATGTACATTTGTGGCAGAGCAGATTGGATCATTAATGCTCAATTCTGTTCAATACAAAATCTGATATGGCAGCCTGATTGAAATACTGTGCTTGACTGTTATTACACTGCACCTACTGGTAAATTAAGAATAGAATTGTATCTGTCCACATGCTTGTAACTGTGAAAAGTTTTTATTTAAATTTAAAAAGTGACTTGGCTAACCAAGTCAGTGAGGTGAGAAACCACTATTGGCGTGTGGTTTTAGTACTTGAACCAAAATACACTGGAGTGTTCCATCAGTAATGTGATCCCGGAGTTAAACTGCTGATTTGGGACCATTGCAGAGTTAAAACTTCCCTGCATTGATGCAAAAGTGGTGTGTTAACAATAGACTGAAATACAAACTGCAACAAAGTGATTTAATGAATGGAAGGATTCTTGGATTTATATATATAAACACTTTATTAAAATTTAAAATAAGTCAACATCTTACCAAAGCTAACACATGAGGACTGATTCTACAAATGCACGCTCTGGAAGTGGAGCCTCAACTACAGGGAGCACATATCCTGAAGTCATAGATGTGACCCCCTTGATATTTGGGTCCCAGAATGGAAAATTCTGGGGTGTGTGCCCAAGGTTTCATGATTGATGTGCCCAAGTACACATTGGCAAATTCAGCCCATTAACTAGAAACCAATTTGGTTAAAAGAGGCTGTTTGAAACTTTCAGCCACCTGTATATTTCTGATTGTATTAGCCTTTACTCTCAGCTCCATTTCCAGCCTCGTTTGCTGTGTATGGTTTGAAGTTAAACAGAGTTTGGATTTTGCAATATAACTTGTGTAATTTTTCAAAAATGGAATTACCACAGAGTAAGTTTGTACCATTTCCTTTTGATCAATTGAAGTATAAAATCAGCAGTCAGTTATTTGAGCAACCATCTTTCCTACACTGTTTGGTTCAACAGCATCTTTTGCTACACAGTTGCTGAAGCACCTTACACAGATTTGCATAAAATCTACATCACAGTAACATATGATTCTGTCACCTGGTCAATGCTGATGTTTATGCTTCACACAAGCCTCCCATAACCCATCTTACTTCATCTAACTCTGTCATTACATCCTTCACTCCTTTCTCATGTTTACCTAGCTTCCCCTTAAATGCATCAATGCTATTTGCCTCCACTGCATCTGCCATTAGCAAGGCCCACATTCTAACCATTCTCTGGGTAACAAGTTTTCCCCGAATTCCTCACTGGATTTATTAGTTGCTATCCCCTAGTTTTTCTTTCCTACACAGGTGGAACGGTCTGAACATTTACTCCATCAGACCCCTTCAGAATTTTAAATACCTCTATCAGTTCCCCCTGAGCCTTCTCTTTCCCAGAGCAAAGAGCCTCAGCGTGTTTCTTGAATGAAATGCTTTCTGATTTTTCAGCCATTACTGTGTCAGAAAAGTCATGCACCTATAACCCAACGTCAGCTGCATGCTTGGATGTATATTTAACAGATGGGGTCAGAGAAATAGCTTGAGTCAACGCACATTGGAGACACGCACACAGAAAATTGATTTTAGTTAAACATACTTTGGATAATGGTCTGTTGCAGCAAAATAACCCTGGGTAAATCCGGCAAGACTGTTTCCTTACTCCTTATAGCAAATCCATCATTTTAAGGAGTATTTAGTTGCACACAGATTGATTCAATATAAAATACAGATTCCTTGTACAACACACTAGTATTTGTAAAACAAATCCAATTTTGAATCCTCACGTGGTGGGGAACAATGAAGCTTCGGGAAAAAGTTCAAAAGAAGGTTATGAGGATGGTCCCCACTTAAATTACTATACTATTCGGAAAAGCTTCCTTTAGAAATGCATATACCTCGGGGTGATATGATAGAGGTATATAAATTGTTAAATTGAATTCCACCTGTAGGTGATTTCAAGTAGGTAGGTCAAATAAGACCTCAGACCATGTGTATGAGCTATCTAAGAGTAGGACCAGGTTAGATGTCCAATGTTACCTTGATTCTCATGATAACTACAGGCATATACTTGTTAAGTCTAGACTCTCAAGGCGATATTTAATAGAGGCGAGTTCCAAGTCAGGATGGTATGTGACTTGGAAGGAACGTGCAGGTGGTGGTGTTCCCATGCACCCGCTGCCCTTGTCCTTCTAGGTGGTAGAGTTTGCAGATTTGGGAGGCGCTGTCAAAGAAACCTTGGTGAGCTGCAGTAGTGCATCTTGTAGATGGTACACACTGCTGCCACTGTGCATAGGTGGTGGTGGAAGTGGGTGTTGAGGGATGTGGTTTGGGTGCCAATCAAGCGGGCTGCTTTATCTTGGATGGTGTTTGAGCTTCTTGAGCGTTGCTGGAGCTGCACTCAACCAGGCAAATGGAGGTATTCCATCACAATCCTGATATATACCTTACAGTTGATAGGCTCGGGGAGTCAGGAGGTGAGTCACACAACGGCCTCTGACTGATTCTTGTAGACCCAGAATTTATGTCTGATCCAGTTAAGTTTCTGGTCAGTGATGACCCCAGGATATTGAGGGTGGTGGATGGTTAATCTCACCTTGTTGGAGTTGGCCATTACCTTCCAGTTGTGTGTTCTGACTGTTACTTGCCACTTTTGACAGTCCAGGCCTGGAACTGGAACTGACGCTGTGCAGTTATCAGCGAACATTGCCATTTCTGACTTTATGATGGTGGAAAAGTTATTAATGAATAAGCTGAAAACAGCTAGTTCTTGGAGGTGTAAATATCATAGAATTACATAGAATATATATGATGTGGAGATGCTGGTGTTGGACTGGGGTGAGCACAGTAAGAAGTCTTACAACACCAGGTTAAAGTCCAACAGGTTTGTTTCAAATCACTAGCTTTCGTAGCACTGCTCCTTCCTCAGCTGAGGAAGGAACAGTGCTTCGAAAGCTAGTGATTTGGAACAAACCTGTTGGACTTTAACCTGGTGTTGTAAGGCTTCTTACATAGAATATATAGTGCAGAAACAGACCATCGCGCCCAACCAATTCATGTTGATGTTTATGATTCATTCTCACCTCCTCTCTCCTTTCCTCATCTAACTCCATCTGCATAATGCTCTTTTCCCTTCTCATATGTGTATCTGGACTTTCCTTAAATGCAGCTATTCTATTTCCCTCAACCACTTTCCCTGGCCACACATTCCATTTTCTCACCACTCTTGAGCAACGGAGGTTTTTTGCCCCTGAATTTTCTGTTTAATTTTTTGGTGGCCATCTTGTCCTGATGGTTTGTGTTTGTTCCTCTCCATAATTGGAAAAGTTCTGTTGATGTATGCTCTATCAAAACTTGCAAGATATTGACGACCTCTGTTAGGACACTCCTCAGCCATCTGTTTTTAAGAAAAAGAGAACCAACCTAATCATCCTTTCCTGATAGATATGACCTCACATTTCTGTTGTCATCCTTGGAAGCAGAAAAAAAAGGCACGACAGCACAGTGGTTAGCACTGTTGCTTCATTGCGCCATGGGCCCTGGTTCGATTCACTCTCTGGTCGGAGTCTGCACGTTCTCCCCATGTCTGCATGGGTTTCCTCCGGGCGCTGTGGTTTCCTCCCACAAGTCCTGAAAGACGTGCTTGTTAGGTGAATTGGGCAGGCACCAGAGTGTGGCGATTAGGGGATTTTCACAGTAACCTCATTGCCATGTTAATGTAAGCCTACTTGTGACACTAATAAGCATTATTATTATGCCAACAGCTCAATATTGGGGAAAATCTAGAGTAATATTGAATGTGCAAGTGGGACTTTGAAAAGATGGTTAGGAAAAGAAAAGGAGGGCATGAAAAAATATTTGTATGTAAAATCAAGGAAAACACTGATGTTTTATTAAAAACAAAGGGCAACAAGATGGCTAACAAAAGAGTAGAGCCAATTAGCAATCAAAAAAGTAACTTGTCTGTGGAGGTGGAAGATGTGGGCATGATTCGTAATACTTTGTGTCTGTTTTCACAAGAGAGGGACTAAACACATTACAGTTAAGGAAGGAAGATTTTGAAATATTGGATGGGATAAACATAGTAAAGGAGGAAATACTATGCTCTTCAGGGCTGCTAAGAGACACAAGAGAAAAATTGATGGAAGATCGCACCATCATTTTCCAAACCTCTCTGGCTGCAGGCCTGTTGCCAGAGGACTGGGGAACCATGGATGCTGTCCTGTTGTTTAAAAAGGGAGGCAGGGATAGCCCAAATAACTCGAGGTAACCTTGTGGTGGAAAAATTATTGGGAAAAATTCTGAGTGACAATATTAATCGTCATTTAGAAAGGCACGGATTAATCGAGGAACAAGAGCATAGATTTGTCAAGGGAAGGTTTTGTCTGTCTAACTTGTTGAAATTCTTGAGGTGGTAAGAGGGGAGGTTATTGAGAGTAGCACATTTGATGTAGTCTGCATGGATCTTAGCAAGATTTGTGACAAGGCCGCACTTGTCAGACTGATCAGAAACGTAATAGCTCATGGGATCCAAAATTGTTGCCAGGAATTTTAGTTAAGGTTGGATAGGCTGAGGTTTGTTTTCTTTGGAACAGTGGAACCTGAGGGGCGATTTCATTGAGATGTATAAAATTATGAGGGGCCTTGATAGACTGAATAGGAAGCACCCGTTTCCAGTAGCAGAACGCTCAATAACCAGGGGGCATAAATTTAAAGTAATTGGTAGAAGGAATGAGAGGGGAGTTGAAGAGTAATTCTCTTACTCAGGTGGTGGTCTGGGTCTGGAACTCACTGCCTGAATGAAGGGTGGTGGAGGCAGAAACTCTTAATCACATTGAAAAACTTGGATATGCATTTTGGATGCAGTATCCGCCTGGTCTACAGACCAAGAGCAGGAAGGTGGGACTGGATAGGTCTTTTTCAGCTGACAGGAGAGGTCAAGTGACGTCCTGTGTCATTGGCGTGTTTATGTTTCTATTTTTGTAGATTTTTTTTTAAACACTCTTTTGTGCCTCCATATCGTTTTTATAATGTGGCACCAGAGTTGAACATGGTCCTCTGCCCTGAGGAACTCCACCAACCTTGCCCTGGGGGTTGAGATGATTGACCACCTTTGTCTCCCATTATGTTAGGCTTGACTTCAGCCAGTGGAGTGCTTTTCCCTGATCTCGATTGACTCCAATTTTAGTAGGCCATCTTGGTATCATGCTCGGTTAAATGCTGTCTTGATGTCAGTGGCAGTCACTCTCATCTCATCTTTGAAATTCAGTTGTTTTGTCCACAAGTACAGGAGTAGGTCATTCAGCCCGTCAAACCTGCTCCGCCATTTAATGTGATCATGGTTGATTGGACACTTCAATCTCTTTTACACCCATTATCCCATAACCCTTTTGGCTATTGATTTAAAAAAATAAATTTGGAGTACCCAATTATTTTGTTTTCCAATTAAGGGGCAATTTAATTTAGCGTGGCCAATCCACCTAACCTACACATATTTGGGTTGTGGAGGTGAAACCCACGCAGACACTGGGAGAATGTGCAAACTCCACATGGACATGACCCAGGACCGGGATTCGAACCCGGGTCCTCAGCGCCGTAGTCCCAGTGCTAACCACTGCACCACGTGCCGCCCCCTTTTGGCTATTATGAATCAGAAATTGAACAATCTCTGCTTTAACCGTACCCGATGACTGAGCTTCCACGGTACTCTGGGATAGAGAATTCTAAAGATTCACAACCCTCTGTGAAGAGATTTCTTCCCATCTTCACCATAAGTGGCATCTCCCTTATTTTGAAATTGTAACCCCTGGTTCTACATTCCCCAACTAAGGGTAACATCATGCCTGAATCTATCCTGTCTATTTCTTTTAAGTGTTTTGTAGGTTTCAATTAGATTACCTCTCATTCTTTGAAACACTGTGGACTAAGGCTGTAACAAGATCTGGAATCAAATGGTTCTAGTGGAACTTAAACTGAGTACCTGGTGCCATTTGTATGCATTGCCAGGGACACCTTCCATCACTTTGTTTTCAAAAGACCATGTCCATTAAAAAATTTCTAGCACAAACAAACCCATACAACATAATTAATCAAAATTACACAATAGAAGGAGATTAACAAGCAAAAGCACATATTAACATTAACTAAGAGCTGACGGTGACTAGCTCCTTAAAAATGGAAATGAATGGCTACCACCTTAGGTAGAACTCTTCTACCGACCCTCTAATAGTGTACCTAACCTCCAAATATAAAAAGGACATAGGGTCACCCAACCAAACCAAGGCACTAGGTGAAGTAGGAGACCTCCACCTAAGCAGAACTCGCCTCAGGGCTATCAACGAGACGAAGACATCCACCCCTGACTGAAGCACCGCCGAGTCCGACAACCCTAATACTGCCACCAGCGGACATGGATCCAAATCAACATTGAGTATCTCCGACATGATGGTGAAGAAAGAGGCCCAGAAGCTTACTAACTTGGGACAAGACCAGAACAGATGAGTGTGATTAGCCGGCCCTCGAGAGCAGCGCTCACACTTGTCCTTCACCCCAGAGAAAAATCCACTCATCCTCGTTTAATTCAGATGTCCTCTATACACCACCTTGAATTCAATCAAACTTAGCGGAACGAGGGGCAGCACGGTGGTGCAATGGTTAGCACTGCTGCCTCACGGCGCCCAGGTTCGATCCCGGCCCTGGGTCTGTGTGGAGTTTGCACATTCTCCCCGTGTTTGCGTGGGTTTCGCCCCCACAACCCAAAGATGTGCAGGGTAGATGGATTGGCCACGTTAAATTGCATCTTAATTGGAAAAAATGAATTGGGTACTCTAAATTTATGGAAAAAAAACTTAGCCGGGCGCACGAAAACCTGTGATTGACCCTGCAAAGGGTCTCACCCCACACCTCGCCACGCAGAATGGGACCCGATTCACCCTCCCATTTTAACCTCACTTCACTCAAAGGAGCTGACTCCGCTGAGAGAATGTTGCCATATATGCCCGAAATAGTCCCCCCACCAAGCCACAGACAAAATCTCGAATCTGAAAGAATCTGAAAAGACTGGAACCAGGCAGTTGGAATTTCTCCTCCAACTACTTAAAACTGGCAAATCTCCCCTCCACAAACAGGTCTCTAAACTCTCCAAACCCTTCCCCTCCCCATGACTAGATGTCGAGTCTAAACCTGCTGGCAGAAAAAGGTGATTTTTGCAGATGGGGGCTAGCGCAGACATGGAACAGAGCTTAAAATTCTGTCTGAACTGCTTCCAAATTCTCAGGGTGGAGATCACCACTCAGGGACTCGGGGAAAATCTTACTGGAGAGAAAGGCAACGGTGCAAGAATTATTGCACCACGGCTCGACACCGCGCAGGAGCTTGCTTCCATTTGTCCCCGTATGGAACTAGGATCGATGAACCACAACAATATCTTCTGAGTATTGGCTGCCCAATAGTAAAACAGTAAATTGGGTAGAGCCAAGCCGCCTGACTGTCTGTCAGCAAACCCTCATTGGATCCTTGGAGTCTTCCCCATCCAAATAAAGGAGGTCATTAATTTGTTGATTTTGACAAAAAGGACTTGGGGAGAAAAATGGAGAAACATTGAAAAGGAAATAAAAATCTTGGGCGTACATTCATCTTAATAGTTTGAGGGTGGCACGTGTCACAATGGTTAGCATTGCTGCCTACGGCACTGAGGACCCAGGTTCGAGTCCCGGCCCTGGGTCACTGTCCGTGTGGAGTTTACACATTCTCCTCGTGCCTCCATGGGTTTTACCCCCACAACCCAAAGATGTGCAGGTTAGGTGGATTGGCCAAGCCAAATTGTCCCTTAATTGGGAAAAAGATTATTGGGTACTCTTTTTAAAAAAAAAAAAATCTTGATAGTTTGAACCCTGCCCGCCAAGGGCAGGAGGAGGTTATCCCACCTCTGTAAGTCTGACTTGACATTATCAACTAGATTAGTGTAATTTAATTTATGAAGCGAGGCCCAATTATGGACCACCCGGATCCCCAGATAACAAAAGCTAGTCTTAGCTAACCAGAAAAGGTAGCGCTCCAGTTGGGCTCTTCTTCCGGGGAGTTGACTGGGAAACATCCACTCTTGACCAAGATCAACTTTAACCCAGAGAAGGAGCCAAAAGTCCTAAGTAACTTCATTATCTTGTCAATCGAGGGTTCTGGGTCTGTAATATAGGAATACCCAATGCCATCACTTTATTGATGAGATGGTAATTGCTGGATTTAATTTTATTCTGCTTATCGTAATTTTTCAATTTTGAAAGACATTTAGTGCCCTTGTTGCCTTCAGTGTTTCGTCCAGTGGTGTTTAACGTACAGGAGTATTGGTTGATTTGCTTTTTTTTTGGGGTGGGGGATCAGCAGGAGGTTTCCTTGCTCAAGTTTAACTTGATCAGACTTCACAGAATCTGTAGTTAGTGTTGAAGGCTCCCAGAGCTATTCCCTCCTAGCTGTATACCATTGTGCCACCACTTCTGGTGAGTCTGTCTTGCCGCTGGCAGAGGACATACCCAGGATAGTGACGGACCGTCTGGGTCATTGGATGAAAGCAGCGATTCTGTGACTTGGCAGTTAGAGTAGTCTGGAAGACAAATGTCCCAATATTGGCACCAGATCTCAAATGTTATTGAGGAGAACTTTGCAGGGTAGACTAAGCTTGATGTTCCTTTGTTCTGGGATTCAATGCCTTGGTTGATGCCAGGGTGTCCAGCCAATTTTTTTTTTTTTTTTTTGGAGCAGTTGAAAACAGCTGAGCGTCTTGCTCGGCCATTTCACATCACTGTTAAGAATCAATCACATTTTGGTGGGTCTGGAGTTACACTGAGGCCAGACCAGGTAAGGTCAGCAGGTTTTCTTCCGAAAGGACATTAGTGAAGCAGATGGGTTTTTATGACAACCAAATTTATTTAATTAACCAAACTCAGTTCACAAACTGTCTTTGTGGGATCTGAATTCACATCTCTGGATTGCTATTCTCAGTAACTGCGAATGATTACAGTGCAGAAGGAGAGTATTCAGCCTATTGTGTGCCGAACCACACAACTATAATTTGTTCTGCTACATATAAATTCCAATGATTTGGGGCCATAAAATATCATAGAATTTACAGTGCAGAAGGAGGCCATTTGGCCCATCGAGCCTGCGCCAGCTCTTGGAAAGAGCACCCTACCCAAGCCCACACCTCCACCCACCCTATCCCCATAACCCAGTAACCCCACCCAACACTAAAGGGCAATTTAGCATGGCCAATCTACCTAACCTGCACATCTTTGGACTGTGGGCGGAAAGTGGAACACCTGGAGGAAACCCACGCACACACGGGGAGAACGTGCAGACTCCGCACAGGCAGTGACCCAAGCCGGGAATCTAACCTGGGACCCTGGAGCTGTGAAGCAATTGTGCTAACCACTGTGCAACCGTGCTGCTTAGATAAGACAGGAATTGTACTTTTTATATTGGAACGAGGGGAAGAGAACTGATGATATGCATTAAGTTAAACATTATTTAAGGACAGTAAGAAGTCTTACAACACCAGGTTAAAGTCCAACAAGCTTGTTTGAATTCACTTGAGGAAGGAGCAGTGCTCTGAAAGCTAGTGATTCGAAACAAACCTGTTGGACTTCAACCTGGTGTTGTAAGACTCTTAACTGTGCTCACCCCAGTCCAACGCCGGAATCTCCACATCATAATTTAAGGAGAATGAGAACCAGTAAAGATGGAGATAGCATTGAATCAGAATACGTGATATTTTGAATGTTTACTTCAAGTATTGAAGTATAGAAATGACAAGCAATGGAAAATAAAATCTCAATGTGTAGGGGGTAACATATTAGCATGGCTAGAATTTTGGCTGGCTGACAGAAAACAGAGGGCGGGATTCTCCGAAGCCGCGCCGGCTGGGAGAACCGGCTTCCGCGCCATTTTCGTCGTGCGATTCTCCGAGGTGCGGAGAAATGGCACCGGCGCGTTTGGCACGGTGCCGGTCGCTATCCGCGGCTGGGCCGCCGATTCTCTGGCCCGGATGGGCCGAGCGGCCGTGCGTAAACGGCCTAGTCCCGCCGGTGCTGTCCACACTTGGGGCGGGATTCTCTGACCCCCCGCCGGGTCGGAGGATCGCCGGGGGCTGGTGTGAATCCCGCCCCCGCCGGTTGCCGAATTCTCCGGCACCGTATATTCGGCGGGGGCGGGAATCGCCCTGCGCCGGTTGGCGAGCCCCCCCCCCCCCGCAATTCTCTGACCCGCGATGGGCCGAAGTCCCGCTGCTGGAATGCCTGGCCCGCCGGCGAGGATCAATCCACCTCTCTTCCCGGCGGGATTAGGGGGTGCGGGCGGGCTCCAGGGTCCTGGGGGGGGGGGGGGGGGGATGTGATCTGGCCCTGGGGGGGTGCCCCCATGGTGGCCTGGTCCGCGATCCCCCCCCCCCCCCCCTTGGGCCTACTTCCTTGCGCGGCCGGCCCCAGGATCCCGGTGCCATCTTGGTGAGGGGCCGGAGTGCTCCGCAAGGGTATCGCGCATCCATCGGTTGGCACCGGCACCACTGCGCATGTCATCGTTGGCGCTGGCGCAATTGCCATGCGCGGATCCAGCGGCGCCCAGTTCATGCCGGGATCTGCGGCTGGAGTGTCGCAAACCATTCCAGCGCCGTGCAGGCCCCCTGTAGGGGCCGGAAATGACGTGGGAGCGGCCTGTTCACGCCGTCATAAAACGCGACGGCGTTTGCAGCGGCGTGGGCACTCTGCCTCCATTTCGGAGAATCCCGCCCACTGTATGCGTAAATGGGTCTTTTCTGATTGATAGGATGTGATGAGTGGAGTCCCTTCGGTGTCTATGCTAACTTTTTTTACAATTTATATCAATTACTTTAATAAGGGGAACAAAATCATTGTAGCTAAATTTGCAGATGACACAAAAATCGGTAGAAAAGTATGTTGTGAACAGGACATAGGAGGTTGCAGATAGATATAGATTGGTTAAGTGAGTGGGCAAAAATATGATCGATGAAATATAATGAGGGAAAATGTGAAGTTGTTCACTTTGGCAGGAAGAACAAAAGGGCAGACTATTACTGAAACGGAGAAGGGCTGAATCTGGAAGAGGAAGCTCAAAAATGACAAGACGTTTGACAACATATGAGCAGAAAAATGGCAGATGAGCAAAGTTTAGGACAAAGGAAGGAAAAACGAACATCCCATGCCTCATCTGAATGGTGTTCAAATAGTTAAACATGAAGTTGATATAGATCTAGGAATCTCAGCACTGAGCATGATCAAGCAGCACTGAGCACAAATCAACAAAGCCAATAGAACGATTTGCTACATGGCTAAGTATAGTAGAATGTAAGTCAAAAGAAGTGTGATCAAACTGTACAGTGTTTAGGTCAGGCCACAAGGTGAGGACTACCTTCACAAATGGTCACTGAGATATAGGGAAAATATTCAAGCACTGGAAGCAGTACAGTGTAACACTAATCTCCAAGTGTTGGAATTTGGATTTGTGAGGAAAGACTTGAGAAACCTCTTGTTGACCGGCATGGACACTATGGGTTGAAAGGCCTCCTTCTGTGCTTTGAACGTCTGAATCTATGTCAACTTGGTAGGTTGAAATTCTACATTGGTAAGGGTGCAAAGCAGACAATGAAAAATTGAATGTTCATTTTGTACCCGGCCTCATTTTCCATGGACTTAGTTAAGAAACAACTGAATGGTACAATGGTAAGGCTTTCTGACCATTATGAGTGAGTGAGTGATGGGCCAAATGGCCTTCCTGATCTATAACTACCATGATGTTGCGATATTGCTCAAAGCAAGTTGTTTGGAATAGGCTGCCACCTAGTGCAGTGAATGTGGGCTCAGCTGAATTGCTTAAATCAATTGATTTTATATTGTGGTTGAAAGGAAGACTTCCATCAGGGTAAGAGAAAAATGATAATGGTTTGCCAGATGGTGTCAGTAACTCTTTTGTTGTCCCTGTTTTATTCCTGGAATTTTGACTTAATCTGGCATTGATTGATGTAGTTAGAACTGATACAAGTAAATATCTCTTTGTTCAGTGCCATTACTGTTCCTTTCTGCAAGAAAGGCTTTGTAAACTGAACAATAAAATGTGCTTTCGGTGAGTGTTTTAGGAATGCTTGCTGTGAAGGCATTGAAGCAGGGGGCGAATGTTTTCTCACTTAGTTAGAATATTAAAGCCTTCTGTAATTGCAGATTAGAACCTGTACAGATACTGTGCTAATATTAGCTCAGAAGAAGCAGCAGATATCAACCAGTCAGGAAGAGTTAATGTGTGGAAGGAATTTATTCAAAAAGAGTTTTTTTCTGTTGTTATTGTGGAGTCCTTATCTAAAAGATAAATTGTTGTCAATATGTTGGTAACATTTTTTTGAAGCACCATGGATTATTTTGTGAATTTTACATTTTGTGCATATTTAGTGGGTCCGAGATGAAGAGAAGATATAGTCAAAGAGTTCAGTGCTATTAATTTCTGAAAGTTGCAACAAGTTTTAGTCTAATTATTCATAGATTAGTTTCTGTTTTTTTAATGAAATGAAACAAATATGGAATTAAACTCTGGGGTTTCAGATATTTAATTACACAAAGTAAACTCTAAACATTGTGAAAATAAATGGTTTCTAAATGTTTTGTAAACTGTAAGATAGGTTTATAAACATATTTTAGCATTGCTAAATCCTGTTTAGTTTTGAAAGATCAAGACTTTTAATAACTTTCAATTACTGGATGATGCTTTTGTAAATATCGGCCTCTACTATAAACATTGTACTTTGACAGCAAGCTAAATTGCTGATTCTCTTCGTCTGCTGCAAAGCTTTATTACCCATCAAAATGGACTTTCAAAGCATGTAATAATTTCCTCGCTCCACTTAAGTACGAACGTTTGTAGATGCAGGTAGAGTCCTGATTTGTTTAAGTTGAATTTTAGCTTGACCCAGAGTCTGATCATTAAATGGTATTGAAATTCACATTGCTGAAAAAAGACATTTTGTCGAACCTTTTCATCTTGCATGCATCAGGACAATCGCAAGAATACCAATGTCAGGGGAAACAAATTTATACTGTATTAAAAGAGACTGCTGATTGTTTGGCACGTTGACTCTGATTGGTAGAGGCGTTACCTTGGAGAATGCACCAGTTAATAGTGACTGACAGTTAACTGCCACGCATTATTTGACTCCGATTGGTCAAAGCATTGTCTTGAGGAATGAACCAGCAAATGGCTATCACTTATTTTGTTTAGCTGAAATCTGTACAATGTGTGTACATGTTCTTTCTGTCTGAAAGAACTAGATCCTGTGAACTGATATATGTAGCTTCCAGTACCCGTAAATGCGCCACACTGCGAATTTGGCAATCTTAAATTGGTTGTCAGCATAATTTTAAGCACACTAAGGAAGGGTTATTTAACAAATGTTGTCCAATTTCAAAATCAGACCTAAGGTTGAACACTGCGGCTCAAATTCTCCGGCTGTTCAAGCCAGCGGAATTCAGCACACCGCCTGCCACGGGTTTCCTGGTGGCATGGGGTGACTTCAATGGAAAGTCCCATTGCCGGCGGGATCAGAGAATTCCACCATCAGTTAACGGTGTGCCGTCGAGAAACATGGCAACTGGGAGATTGGAGAATTCCACCCTTTACTTTGAGCTTTGCAGGCATGGGATATTATGTATGGTCTGTACCTTTCCCATTGCAAACAGTGGATGGGACATGTTGTTCGATACGACCCGCTAGTTTTTGGTGTGTACAGCCTACATACCTAGCATCACACCGGCACTGAAATTCATATACCACATTACTCAATTGTGTGATAGGCAGAACGTCTTTTGGCTTGATAGCAACATCCTGTTATTGATGAATACCACTCATGTTGCTGCTGCATAGCAGTGAGAAACGGCTAGTTTTACCTGTTGCTCAAATTTTTGATATACCCTGGGCGGGATTCTCTCACCCAGGGGCCGGGCCGGATAATCGCCGGGACTGGTGCGAACCGCGTCATGCCGGTCCGCCGATTCTCCGGAGAGCGGAGAATCGGCGGGGTCGGTGCGGCGCCGGTCGGGGGCTGCTCTACAGGGGCACCCCCGAGCGGCCACGCCAAAACAGCCGAGTCCCGCCGACGCCATGCACACCTGCTCTTAGCTGGCGGGACCGCGGCGTGGATGCATCCGGGGGTGACCTGGTTTGGGGGGGGGGGACCGACCTGGGGGGTGGCCTCCGCTATGGCCTGGCCCGTGATCGGGGCTTATCGATTGACGTGCTGGCCTCTTCTGTTCCGCGCGGCCCCTGTAGCCCTACGCCATGATGCGTCGGGGCCGGCGCAGAGAAGGGAACCACTGCGCATGCACGGCAATCGTGCCGGTCCCACTGCGCATGCGCCCATTGGCGCTGGTGCCACTGCACATGCACCGAGCCACGGCACCCATCTGATGCCGGGGATCGGCAGCTGGAGCAGCGTGGGTCGCTCCAGTGCCGTGCTGGCCCTCTGTAGGGGTCAGAATTTTGGCTCGAGAAACGCGATGGCGTTTACGATGGCATCAACACTTAGCCTCAGGATCACAGAAACCCACCCCCTATCTTTCCAGGATAATCTGAGGTACACTGGGCTCTTTTCAGGACTGAAAGCTGTGGCCTCAGGTCCATTCATGAGTTTGGATATGTACAGTGCAAAATGATCTGATTAGGGTAGCCATTAGCCCACAATATGTCTTTGATGTGCACTATTTTGACATCTAGCTTGCAGTATGAGCAAATGGTTTGGGCCCTATTTACAATGTTGTTGATAAGGCCAATCTTATCGCACGTGAAACTGTAAGAATCTCAATGTGTGTATTGACCAGTGAAGATACGTTCGCAGTAGATCGTGGGAGAGAATCCCCGGCAGAGTTTTCAATGAGTATGTCAAAGAAAGTGAGTTAATTTTCAAAGCTGAAGTTGAGTGCAGGATGGAGTCCATTGAGACATGTAAGGAAATTACTACACACTGCTATGAATTTAAACTTAGCAAACATATCGGCCAGATATTTGAAATATGCAAGGGATATAAGGTTAAGTGTCATTCTATCAAAGACTTTCTCATGAAATCCAACAAAAATGTTTGCTAGAGCTAGAGAGGATCCCATGGCAACACTATTTGGGGATACATGAAGTTGTTAAAGCTGTACTCAACTGCGTGAGTTGCTGAGTTCATAAGCTCACTGAATACTGATTCGCGCAATGGTGGTGGGTTAGCCCGGCATGATATAGTGGTGAAAATTCTCAATCAAACAATGCTTGGCAATTAACTGTCAGTCACTATTAACTGGTGCATTCTCCATGGCAACTCCTCACCCAATCAGTCCATTTGCCAACCAATCAGCACTTTCTTATACAAAATACAGATGTTGGCCACGATTCGCCCATCGGGTGGCTAAGTGCCGATGCCAGCGTAACATCGGGAGTGTTTTACTCCGGCGTCGGCGTCCGTTCCGAGACCCGATTCTCTGGGCCACAATGAGAAAGCACTGCGCCGCGGGGTCCGCGCATGCACAGTTGGTCCGGCGCCAACTAGCGCATGCACAGTGGCCTTCTTCCCCGCGCGGGCCCCGACTCCAAATGGCGCAGGTCTACAGGAGCCGGCGCGGAGGAAAGGAGGCCCCCAGACAGAGAGCCGGCCCAGCGATTGCGGGCCAGGCCACTACGGAGCCCCCCCGCCACAGGCCACCCCTGGACTCTTCAATGCCGAGGTCCCGCCGGCTCAGGGGATGTTAGAACAGTGCCGGCGGGGCTCTGCTTTTTGTTGACGGCCGCTTGGCCCATCCGGGCCGGAGAATCAGCGCACTGGCCTGGGCCGGAGTGTCGGCGCATACCCCCGACTGGCACCACGCCGGCCCCAGTGGAGCCGATTCTCCGACCCGGGGGGGGGGGGGGGTCGGATAATTTTGCCCGTTCTTTCCCCTGGCATTGGTATTCTTGCAATAGCCCTGATAAGTGCAAGACAGAAAGCTTTGACAAATATCCCCCCACCCCCAGCAGTATTGAAGTTTATTTGATGTATCTTTATATGTCAGAATAATTTAGCAGCTACAGTGACATTCTATTATTCAGGAAGGAAAATGATGCAGCTGCTAGGTCTGTCTTGATGCTATTTTCTCATGCTATTTTCCCCGACTTGACTTGTTTTAGCAGAGGTATCTGCAAGAACTGGATCCTGTGAATTAATATATGTAGCTTCCAGTATCCGTAAATGCGCCACTTCGTCTAGATTTCCAGTTATGCGGAGTGAACAATCTTTCTGGCCAATTAGTTGTTCAAAATATTGAGGGCAGAGTTCAGATCTAAAAATGTGAGAGCATTGTACAGCTACCGTTTTCCTTTTTTGTCTCTGACCCAAACTGCCACATCACAGAGAGGTCAAAAAGGCTTAGATTTGTGGCTTTGAACCAAAAAATGATACCAACTTGTTGGATAACAGGGTGGTGGAGTTAGCAGCGCAACATTTGCACATGTAACATTGACTTTAAATTGACTGAATGAAACCAAGCACGAACCTTTCAGATTTAATGGAAAATGCAGTATTAAAGATGATACCACGTTCAGGTTCAAGTGAAGTGAGGATTTTATCCCAAATCCGTAATGGTTATGGCCTGGCTACTCTTCACTGCTGGTTTATAATGTTTATTTTTGGCTGTGGGATCAGTTTAGTCTTCTGCATTGGCCTTTAACTGATGACCATGACAGATTTTGGCGATAGTGTACGGTGCCCAGAGAGTTCTTGAATTTTCTTGTTTATATAAATCAGCAGTTATTATTTCCTGCATCATGCGTACGGTGAATAGTGTGACAATGCAATCCTTGAGAAAAGTTGGGAATCAGCGTTTGACGTCTTCAAGGGTAATCGTGTTGCAGCCCCCGATCACTGCTGCAGAACACAGTGTTTCCAACCAGAGATTTACAGCTCCTTCTGATTTGGCAAGTGTTCCCTCAATGTTGCGAGGCAGGCCACTTAGGTTTAGAAACATTTCAGGAGTATTTTCATTTCTGGTATATGGTGAGCAAACAGCTCCATCCTTTGCTTCCCTACACCATTGCCAAAAAACGTATGGTTTTTCTTTAATGCTACACTCAAGATTTGGTTCTCTTTTGTTGATGCATATCACTCAATGTAAAGTCAGGCTAAAACCAAGGCTGAGTCTAACTAACTTAAGTGTACTCGGTTTGGGCAGATCTATGTGGCAGGCAGGCTTCTGCCCCCTGCAAAACCTTGCATACAGTTGCCTTGAAATGGGGAATCCCAATTTATTCCCAGATACATTTTTACAGATTAGAAAGTTGTAATCTGCTGTGTAAGTTGTAAGTATAAATAGATTTTCAAAAGTTTTAAGATAATGGTTGAGCTTTCTCTTCCTTTGGAGACCAGACACTTTCTGGACATTGCCATAACTCCCATGAGGCCCACGGGGAAACGATTATCAATCTCCCCATGGGGCTTGGGGAGTACAAGCTTACCCGGTAGGGACTGGTAAGTTGGTTCTCCCGACGGGGAGTGTGATGGTAGATCGTTACTGCCATGGGCAGACTTTATGTTAAGGGAAATAAATCTTTATCCTTACCGCTGGCTTCCTTGGTCATTAAAGACATGTTTTGATGTATTAGCATCAGAATAGGTTACTTTTTGAAAGATTGTCTAAAACTTTACTTACTGCAGAATTAACAATGGCGAACAGTTAAATGATGAGTGTAATTGGTGTATCAGTATAACAGTCAACCTGTTTCCTCACAACATCTTTTGTTTCAAGATACAAATTAAATAGGGTTATTGACTAAGCCATCTGAACTGTTGATTTTATCTTGCTTCGTAACCTATTTTTAGGAATCTAAGTATACTACTGTAGCTAAAACTGGCAGCAAAAATGCAGGCTATTGTACACATGTAAAGATGAATCAGTAAATCAGTATGATCAGTGTGAGGTGTGGCTTATCTCTCAGTATAATGCAGGATATTTTAAATAACCTGTGTAAAGATTTATCAGTAAATCAGTATGGTGAGTGCGAGGGGTAGCTTATCTCTAAGTAAAATCTGTGGTTTGGTTGTAGCTTTCATTTGGCAGTAGATTGCGAAACCCAGTTACAGATGGCTAGCATGATGTTTTAATGCAGTAATGCATTTGAGGGGCTCATAAACATCATAAAACATGTGCGTTTATCAGTGCCATCCAGAACCCTTAAGTGTTTTGCACTCTTCAGGAAAAAAAACTCCAAGCTGTCCTTTTCTTTTGGTAATTACTTTAATAAAACACACAGTTCTAAATTTTCCAGGCCTGGGCAGCCTCTTTTTGGATTTTATTGCCTGGAGTGCCTGTCTTCTGTTACTGTTACCACCACTATTGTTGTCAGCAGGGTTTAGCATTACATCTTCATTGTTTTGTGACGGAAAGATGCCAAGCTCTAAAGTTGCTAGACTGACACTGTAACAGTCTGCAGGCAGAGACAGCAGAGTTTACAAAGGCTGTGTGTGAGGCCCTCTACAGAAAGATGGTAAACTATTTCCAGTTTCACCTCTTGAGAAAAGTTGGAGTTATTCTTTTTGTTTTTTTGTGAACTCGGGGGACGGGCAGCAGTGACACCGGCAGAAGTGTAAAATGTTCCTGTTGTCCAGATATTCCTCCCGAGGGTTACATATATCTTGAGGGCAAAGTCTTGTACTATAAATGGCTTTGCTCCTTTGATAAATTTAACGCACTGAAGAAGATCCAGGAAGAAGTACTAGCTGACAGCATCGAATTGCAATCCACCAAATTATCTGACCCCCTCAGCTTGATTTGTGCCTTGTAACCAAGTGGGGTGCTGACAATGCATGTTCTTTGAGATTGTTGTATCCAAAACAAAAAAATTGTCAGCTGCCAGTCACATCTTCATCAAATATGAAACACCACGGGTTAGTTGAGTGAGCTTATTATCTAAATAATGAACTTGAAATCTGTGGGTCACAAATCCAGATCATATACATTGTAAACCATGCATGGTTTTTAGTTACTTGGCTTTTTAAAACAAAACGCAGACACACATCAGATCTAGCTGCCAAATGCAAAGTAAAATAATACTGAATTTGCAAGTGCAGTTTCTAACTTTGTAACCAGGCGAGAATCTGGGGAGCAGATTGTTCACCCACTGTAGAATCTGCTGGTGGAATGAAAACTGGGTTCTGTAAAAGACGGGTGAATCTATGCCCCACAAAACCACCGAGTTGGTGACGTTGGAAGATAGCCCTGTTTAATTTTGTGGTAGGGTATATTAATTTGCTCATTTGATTGGAATTTATATAAAACAAAAGACAATTGCACTGTTCCATTCAAATGTTTCAGATGTAGATCTGCTCACTGGAACTAGAAGAATAGCAGGAGTACTGAATGTTCCCACACCACCAGCAGTTGGCTAGTGGTCTGTTCCTTTCCTTTCTTGTGGTTTATCTCTTTTGTGCCTAACTCCAAGAACCTTTGCCTTGGCCTTTGCATCGTGCAATAGATTGTTTTAACCCAGTAGTGCTGCAGACTAACAGTTACCTTTCGACTGAAGACAATTATGCATGCAGATTTATCCAGTTCCAAATGTTATGAGTAGTTTCTACCCTTTGGGTTTTGTCAGTAGGTACAGTGGAGGTTTGTTGCTTACAATGGACTGATAGTACAAAAAGATACAGGTAACTTGGACATACAGAGGGAGGGAAATGCTCCAGATACTGGAAATATAAAAACAGAAAATGTTGGAAATGCTCAGCATGTCAGATAGCATCTGTAGAGAGAGAGAGAGAGAGGGGGGAAGGGGCCTCCAGCTTGTGCAGTCTTGGTAACCCCAACGGGGAGGCGGGAGCTGCAGAGGCATGTCGGTCACAGCAGGGGCCTGCACAAATTACAGAAAAAATAAAGATTTGCAAAGCCAGTAATCATAATAATCTTTATTAGTGTCACAAGTAGGGTTATATTAACACCTCAATGAGGTTACTGTGAAAGTCCCCCCAGTCGTTCGGGTACACTGAGGGAGAATTCAGAATGTCCAAATTACCGAACAGCACGTGTGGGAGGAAACCGGAGCACCCGGAAGAAACCCACGCAGACACGGGGAGAACGTGCAGACTCCACACAGTGACCCAAGAGGGAATTGAACCCAGATTCCTGGCGCTGTGAAGCAACAGTGTTAACCACTGTGCTACCGTGCCGCCCTACATGTGGATGGAGGGAAACCCCTTTATGGGGCCCGATCTGGCCGCTGTATCAACCACACCACCATTGGGTCATCATGGCACCTGGCCTGGTTTGGAAGGTTCTAGCAACACTTCAAAATGCCCATAACTGGGACCAGAGCCAGCCCGTTGGCTGCCTATCTCTCTGGAATATGTCAGGAAGTTGTCCTGACATGGCTCCCCTCTCACCAACTTACCCCCCCCCCCAAAAAAAAAACCTCCCACCCCATCATCAGCCCTGCCTCATTGGGGCCAGAAAAATCTAACCCATTAACTCTGGATTCTGCCTGACCTGCTCGTGTTTTCAGCATTTTCTGCTTTTAGTACATATGAAGGGACTGACTATTGCAAATAAATAATGAGGCGTGGAGAGACTTGCATTTAAAAAAAAAAATTATGGTCAATTTTCTTTTCCAATTAAGGGGCAATTTAGCGTGGCTAATCCACCAACCTACACATATGTTTTGTGGGGGTGAGTCCCATGCAGACACAGGGAGAATGTGGCAACCACACAGACAGTGACCTGGGGCCCGGGTCGAACCCGCGTCCTCAGCGTCGTGAGGCAGCAGTGCTTAAGCACTGCGACACCATGCTGCCCCTGTGGAGAGACTTGCATGAGCACACAAAAAATAATTGTTTACTTCATGTAGAAGAAATTTATCTTTCACCATTTGCATCTGCCTTCCCCAGGGAAAGGACCACATTTGAGTGTGTGACATGTGGGACTGAAAGAGTTGCCAGAAGGCACTCAAGGACAGCCCAGGAATGGCTTTGCCTCACAATTTCTTTATTTTAACCTGTGCTACAGAATCTGAGCTCAGATCGACATTTCATAGCTACCTGTATGAATGAGGCTGCAAATTCATTGGATTTGGAGATGAGCCTTGTCCCTCAACTGGGTGAAGAGTACTGTGGTAAAACCTCTGTGACTCCTTTGTATTAGTGCTGTAAATGTCATTCTGGTAATGGAGGTGAGGGATATTAGAATGGGAATGGAACAATCTGTAATTCGAGGATCCAATATAAAAGGAAACATTCCTGGTTGGGTCCATCTCTCTTTGCTTGGCTCACAAAACATAAGAGCCCATGGGATCGAGGGAAACTTGGCAAATTGGATCCAAAATTGACTTGGGGGCAGGAGGCAAAGGGTGGTTTAAGGTTGTTTTTGTGATTGGAAGCCTATGTCCAGTGGTTTACGGCAGAGATTGTTGCGAAGACTCTTTCTGTTTGTAGCACATAGTAATGATCTAGACCTGAATGTGGGAGGTATTACCAGTAAGTTCGCAGATGACACAAAAATTGGCGGTGTGGTAAATAGCGAGGGAGACAGCCTTTGATTACAGGATGATCTAGAGAGGCTGGTTAGATGGGAAGAACAGTGGCAAATGGAATTTAACCCGAAAAAGTTTGAGATGATGCGTTTTGGAAGGACTAACAACGCAAGTGCATACACAATGAACGGTGGGACGCTAGGAACTGCAGAGGATCAGAGGGACCTTGGGGTGCATGTCCAAATATCCCTGAAGGAAGCAGGACAAGTAGAAAATGAGGTTAGGAAGGCATATGGGATACTTGCCTTTATTAGCCAAGGCATATTCCAGATTTTTCTGGAATTAATATAATTTAAACTCTGCCAGCTGAGATTTGAACCTGGATATCTCGATTACTGGTCCAATGACGTTTCCACCATCTATCTCCCTGAGTAGATAATACTGAATTTAGATTGGTTTTATTTTCTGGTTTCATGCTGTTTGGAATTGGATTTAGACTGCCCAAAAACATTAATGTTCAAAGAAAGAAAAATTGTATTTCTGTTAGCTGCATATGCAGCCTAGCCTCAGAAATGAAGATCATAGCCTAACCGATTTCATTATCCAGTTCTCTGGAGTTGATGCCGTGGGTTAGACCCAGCTTTCACCTCCTAGAATGGAGACATGAGGGGCACCCTACTTCAAGGTTTAGTTTTGCCTTTTTCACATTTTCTCCTGAGGTTGCTCAGTATACCCCAGAGAGCAGTTGCCTTCATCCAAATGGCCGTACTTCAAGGATGAGCCTAGATATTATACTATACAAACCGTATGGGGCATAACTGCTCTTTTTTCACTGCCACTCGCTCTTATCCACTTCCCAGCAGAAGTCACTTCATGGTACTGAACCATCAAGAGCCTTGGATAAATCCCCTTCACCCATCTCAATGATACCATTCTACCTGAGTTGCATTCAGCTAAACCCGAGACTTAAAATCATACGACTGTGATATAGTTTGTGAAACACTGAATTGGAGGATGCGGGGAACATTTTAAGGTAAGGAGATAGAAGCCACACTTGAAGGGTAACTTTTTGTGCCTCAGCTCATTGACTTATGCAATAGACTGCTGCCGAGCACAGAAATACTGACTCTATTGAAGGATTTGGAAGCGATATGGATCAATTTCTGAGTCCCTAAAGAGCAAAAGGATATGAGTATTGCATTGGAAAAATTTAGGGCGCGATTCAACGGACTCGAGTTAAAATCTACTGAACGGTGCGTTTAGCAAGGTGTTTCTTAGCGCCAACATCGCTGAGAAACATCCCACTGTCCAACGTCATTTTACAGGTTTTTTTCTGGCCTCGTGGAGTTTCTCCCTGCTGAAGCCGCACTTAGAGGAATTTCCTTTGTAGATTGTGATGCCATTTTGTCCGGCAGTCCCAACTTTCCCCACCACCTTTTAGCCCCCCTCCCCCCGATGCCCAACCTGGGGGAGACTCCATGGACCCCACCCCTGCCCCGGCTCCTGGCAGTATCAATCTAGCACCTTGACAGTGCCACCCAGGACCCTGGCAGTGCCAGAGTGACTGGGTGATACTGCCAGACTGGCAATGCCCAGGTGCTACCCTGCCCTGAACCCGACCACCCAGGGGTCTCCAATGCTCTGGGAGAACAACCCAGGTGCCGGTACGACGGATCCATTTTTTGGAGATCCAGATTGCGCTGGGCGGAGAGAGTCGGGTGATTTGCAATCGGCCCGGCGCCTGCCGCTGAGCCCGATTTGGGGCTCACGCCCGATTCACCCAACAGGGTTTCTGAATCGCACCCTTGATCAATTTCTTAAATCAGGCCAAGAAACAACCTAAATGTCAGAGATTGGTGCACTGAATTGCCTTTTATTTATTGTTGGTTTGTTTTTACATTCCTGAGTGGATATTTATACGTAGCAATCAGTCGCACCGTGCAACTCATTTTTGAGTCAAGCTACAACCAGATGAGATACTAATATCAGCAAATGTCTTTCTCAGCAACCACACGATGACCAAGGCTGTGTTGTGAATGGTGTTGACACAGGAGTGGCAGTACTCTATAATGCAAGATTGAGGTAATTGTGCTCCCGGCACCCATTGGACTTTACACCGAGTGTTACATAACTCTAGTTCAGACGCAAAGTGATATTTGCACAGTGCCCAACTGGCCCTCTCACTGCCTCGGAAGTTTATAAATTTTCTTTTGACTTCCTTTAATGTTCTAAGATAGACAATTTGTTCACCAGCTCTCTTGTAACATCACAAATTAACCACCAGGGAGTGTAGCTGATGTCTACCTCCCTGTATCCACCCATGCAGAACTCCAATGTCACTGAGCTCAGTGGAAGGTGCCACTGGTGGTATAATGCAGCTGTTCAGAAACTGTTGTTTGCGGCATAACTTACACAGCTTGTGAAGTTAGAAAGAAGATTTATAACTTTCATAAAATAACTCCATCACCAAAGACCTGAAAATGGTTTTATAATATATAGGATGATGTGAATCTCTTTGATAAATCAATATTTTTATGTAAATACTCAAGAATGCAAGAAAAAATAATGCTGAGAAAAGGCAATTTGAACAATTGGGATGCATTTAATATTACAATACACCAAGTCTACTATCCAATATCCCTCAGTTATTTTAACCACATTGCTGAGCTTCACAGAATATTTCAAACATTGTATACTTGGTATAAACAACTTGATTTACATTTGTTTGTTTTTTCATTCATTTAAATTCATATCTCTAGGTCCCACTGACCTGGGGCGAAATTCTCCCCAAACGGCGCGATGTCCGCCGACTGGCGCCCAAAACGGCACCAATCAGACGGGCATCGCGCCGCCCCAAAGGTGCGCATCTTTGGGGGCCGAGCCCCAACATTGAGGGGCTAGGCCGACGCCAGAGGGATTTCCGCCCCGCCAGCTGGCGGAAACGGCCTTTGTTGCCCCGGCAACTGGCGCGGAAATGACATATCGGGGCGGCGCATGCGCGGGAGCGTCAGCGGCCGCTGACAGTTTCCCGCGCATGCGCAGTGGAGGGAGTCTATTCCGCCTCCGCCATGGTGGAGACCGTGGCGGAGGCGGAAGGGAAAGAGTGCCCCCACGGCACAGGCCCGACCGCGGATCGGTGGGCCCCGATCGCGGGCCAGGCCACCGTGGGGGCACCCCCCGGGGCCAGATCACCCCTCCCCCGGAGCCCGCCCACGCCCCCTTGTCCCGCCGTTCAAAAGGTGGTTTAATCCACGCCGGCGGGACAGGCAATTTATCGGCGCGACTTCGGCCCATCCGGGCCGGAGAATCCAGCTGGGGGGCCCCCCAACCGGCGCGGCCCGATTCCCGCCCCCGCCGAATATCCGGCACCGGAGACTTCGGCAACCGGCGGTGGCGGGATTCACGGCAGCCCCCAGCGATTCTCCAACCCGGCGGGGGGGTCGGAGAATGACGCCCCTGATCTGTTTTGAATTATGATAATGGGCGGGATTCTCCGGCCTCCCAACCACATGTTTATTGGCAGCGTGCTGTTCGTTGGCGGTAGGATTCTCTGCTCCCGCCCCTGTCAATGGGGATTCCCATTGAAGCCACCTCACCCTGCCCGAAAACTAGCGAGTGGGATGCATTGCTGGTGGGCCCAGAGAATCACGCCTCCAGTGAATGGCGGAGAATTCCAGCCAATATTTTATAGAACTCGATGTGGTCTGACTGGGTCGATATATTGCACACTCTAATCCAACATTGGTTCTTGCAATATTATACCGCTGCATTTGCATGCACCTCTTTCATATCTAGAAAAGTCTCAGCATTATTAAGTCACTATATCAACATAAACTGTACACCTATCCAAAAGTGATTCTAGCAGTTGGAGCTGCAGAGTTTCATTGGCAATTATTTGGCTTTCTGCTTCCTAATGAGGGTAGGTGCTGAACTGTCCAGAAATGTGCACGTACCAGTAGGTAACAGCTTTTGAGACATAAGCTCAGGGGAGTGAGTTTTCCCCTGTACCGTGTGGATACAACTGGTCATCTGGAAGGAGTACGCAGAGGAAAGTTGGTTGAGCTGAGGGGATTATGATGGAGCTGTATTTTTTTTTAATCTGTAAAATCAGATTGGCTTTCCTACAGCTATGAGGTTCATCGTGCACAATATTCTTCTGTGCTCCACTCAAGTGCAACAGGGAAAATCATTCCAGGTTTACATCTTCAGGTACCCGCCCCAACATACAAACACGCACACACACATACAAAGGCAGACTTGTCACCGAGGGCCGAGATTGTTCCCCCTATGCTCCATTACAGAGTTTGCACCATTATTCTTTGGTCAAGAAGTCTGATATGCACAGAAACCCTAATTGAGTGACGGTTTGGATGGTCGGAGTTGGTAACAAGTGGGGAAGAAGCATGGTAATGCCATATGCTGATAAACTGTAATTAAATTTAAATGTACTCTGCACACATGGACCTCGAAGCTGTGGCTCTTGCTAACCTGCACTTTTGAGGTAGAAGACTTAGACAAATAACATGTGTCTTTACTGGGAGAAAATGTACAATCTATGTCAGAGGAACATAAACTACAAGTCATTTAATTGTCTGACAGAGCAGTGGGTTTCTGTGCATGTCAGACATTTTGACCAAAGAATAATGATGCAAACTTTGCAATGCTAGCACTTTGGATGATAAAAGTTTACACCATTTTCATAAAGCTTCTTGGGAAATTAAAGCAACGTTTGACATTTTGACGAATATTTTTTGAATATCTGTTGGAAGGGAATGTCTGCTTGTACTCATTTTATTCTGTAATTTTATCTATTAAAGTTGGTATTTTAAAAAATCTTTGACAAAATGCTTTTCATTTGGAGGAAGATGAAAGTAAGATGTTTTCAAAATAATATTATTGTCAGCAGGAATAACTGCCACAATTTCAATAGTCCAAGGCAAAATTAAGAAAAACAAGATTACTTAGACTCTTGCAATAATCAGTGATTACTTCTCCATTATAAATTGCATGATGCATTAATGATTAAAATATTTGAAAACTTTGAAGATTCTTTTTGGCACATTACAGTAAAATTCAGTACAGCACAGTCTGAGGCACTACCCTGCAAAAGAGACAGCACAGGATGTTCCCTAATGTAATGTTCTTGACGGGTTTAATGTACCCAATGTACAGGAATGGTACTTGTCATGGTAATCATAGTTAGTTCAGTAGAAGGTCCAGAGCTAACAAGAAATTATGAAATGTGTTCATCACAGCTGAACATTTCTTGGGATGCATGGGGTAGAAGGTGGAGCCGTCAGATTTCACCCTCGGTGCAATACGATCCTCTTCCTTGGCTGCTATCTCATGCTGAACTAGATTGTTCTCAAGCTCGTGCCCGATATAACACTAAACTGAACTCTGACCTCATTGCTCTGTCAGACATCATTTACATTCACCTCTTGTACCACTGCCCCCCTTCACTTCTCCCTCACAATCTCCCTCACAAGGGCAGCACGGTAGCATTGTGGATAGCACAAATGCTTCACAGCTCCAGGGTCCCAGGTTCGATTCCGGCTTGGGTCACTGTCTGTGCGGAGTCTGCACATCCTCCCCGTGTGTGCGTGGGTTTCCTCCGGGTGCTCCGGTTTCCTCCCACAGTCCAAAGATGTGCGGGTTAGGTGGATTGGCCATGCTAAATTGCCCATAGTGTCCAAAATTGCCCTTAGTGTAGGGTGGGGTTACTGGGTTATGGGGATAGGGTGGAGGTGTGGACCTTGGGTAGGGTGCTCTTTCCAAGAGCCGGTGCAGACTCGATGGGCCGAATGACCTCCTCCTGCACTGTAAATTCTATGATTTAAAAAAAGGCAGCAAAGTCCCCGAGCGAGCGCGTTTAGCCGCGTGTTTCTTGGCACTCGCAGTTTCAACACGACTCGCTTTGAATAAGGGGCCTGGCTGGGCAATGCACTGCCGAGGCTGCACATAGTCCCGTTCTTTTACAATAGGGAGCTCTGCTTGCTGGAACACCCCATTGTAGCGCGAGGTCGGGATGCCATTTTTAAATGATGCCCGATCTCCGAGGCCAAAGTGATGTGGATGCACTCACTGGCACCCTTCACCATGAGAAACTCTGGTATCCTCGTGAAACCACATGCTTGCTTCGCTTTCAGGTCTTCTTTTCCTGAGAACCCTTCTCCTCCTCCTTATTCCAGCAGCTTGCGCTACTCTGCCTGACCACGTTCAATCTCCAAACCATCCTGTATTCCAAGTGGAATGGCTGCGAGTACATCCATATCTGGGAGCAAATGGGTGTGAAGGCGTCTTGAAGTTGGCAAGAAACTCTCTCACACCTGCCATGCTATTGGCTGTAGATGTCTGAAATTGGAGCAACTATAGAAGGCACCAAACACTTGTAGAATCCTAGCAACTGTCAGAAGAAATTAACAAACTACAAACCTGGTCAGAATATTGAATACAGGATTGGGACGTCTTGCTGAAGTTGTACAAGACATTGGTAAGACCACACATGGAATACTGTGTTCAGTTCTGGTCACCCTATTATAGAAAGGATATTGTTAAACTAGAAAGAGTGCGGAAGAGATTTACGAGGATGCTACCAGAACTTGATGGTTTGAGTTATAAGGAGAGGCTGGATAAGCTGTGATTTTTTAACCTAGAACATAGGAGGCTTAGGGGTGATCTTATAGAGGTCTATAAAATAATGAGGAGCATAGATAAGATAGATAGTCAACATCTGTTCCCAAAGGTAGAGGAGTCTAGAACTAGAGGGCATAGGTTTACGGTGAAAGGGGAGAGATACAAAAGAGACCGGGGGGAAATTTCTTCACACAGAGGGTGGTGAGTATCTGGAACGGGCTGCCAGAGGCGGTGGTCAAGGCGAGTACGATTTTGTCTTTTTAAAAGCAGACAGTTACATGGGCAGGGTGGGTATAGAGAGATTTGGGCCAAATGCGGGCAAGTGGGACTAGCTTAATGATAGAAACTGTGGCATGGACAAGCTGGGCCAGTGGGCCTGTTTCCATGCTGTAAGCATCTACAACTCTATGACCCTAACCTGTAAGTATTTGATGAGATAGACGTTCTGTTGCTATTGTTTAGAGCCTTGGTGAGACCACACCTGTAGCGTTGTTTACAGTTTTGGTCTCCTTACCTAAGGAAGGACATACTTGCTGCAGAAGGAATGCAAGGAAGGTTCACCAGACTTGGGATTGTGGGATTGTCCTGTGAGGAGAGATTGAGGGGACTTGACCTATATTCTCTTTGACTTTAGTTGATCTCATTGAAATACACACAATTCTTATCATGCTCGCTGTTGTATGAACTGCTGTATAAATGTTTGGATGACTTGTTCACTGAGAGTTGGTTCGTGTATATTTTGTTAAATTCATTGTTTTTACAGAAAATGTATTGTTGAGGATGTATTTCAAAAGATGCATTTATAGTATTTATCCTACCCCTGTTCACTAGAAATATAAAAATGTCCTGTCCTATTAGCAGCTACTCCTACCAGGAGATCTGCTGTCATTGTATGTCACGCTTGTCTGTATGCGCCACCTCACACATGCACTGTAGCCCGTCTGCAACGGCACTGTGATGCCCGTCATCGAACTACGCATCGGTCGACCCCTTTTTCTGCTGTCCTTGTTGCCCTCTAGAAGAGATCTCTCTAGCTTTTCAGCCCTGATCAAATCGCTGAAATACTGACATTTTCTTTTCTGGATGTCACTTAATATTGTTCTTTTTGCTCTTGCTATTTCAAGTAGATGCTTGATTTAATTTGTCTTAAGGTCGGTATATGGAATTTTAAGCAAATGTCTTAGTATCCACATTTCAAAGGGCTCTATTTTTTTCCTCAGATCTTTATTTCTGGGATCTACAGGAAAGTGGATAGAATGTAGCACCTTATGATTTTATTTTGCTTGAGTTTTCTTGTTGTTAACACCTCCTTTATCTTCACAAAATTGCTTCCGGCTATCTCTATCCTTCTGCTGACTTCGGCATCACATCTACCGTCTTGTTATCATTTGTCCTAAATAGACAAACTTATCTACATCCAGTGTAACACCATCTTCACTCTAGTTTCTTCTAATCTGATCCTTCTAGCCACCATTGCTTTTATCTTTGTGGATTTATATTCAATCTATATTTTAAACTTCTGGATTTTACTTGATCTGTGATCATTTGAAGGGCCTCTTCTGATTCTACAAGTATCACTGTGTGCTGAATATTTGTTCCATGTACAGATTTAATAATTTTGCCGACAATACAGCCTTGTAATACTCCTCTCTTCACTTGAAACATATCTGATTATCCAATTTTGGCCTGATGCTCACTATTGAGTCCCAACATAGGATATCTTTACTGTCAATGTCACATTTCAACAGCAAGTCTATTAGCTTTGGGTGAAAAAGAAAATATATACTTTTTTTATAGTCGACGTAGATTATGTAAATGTTTTTTTTTTACGTCTAGACAATTAACAAAGATTGTTCTTAGGTAAAACATTCCCTGTCTGATTCCTACTCCAGGTCGAAATCCAGACCATTTCTACTTCAAATGAGTGATTATTTCTTTAATTTATGATTTTCAAGACCACTGTAATGAGACCACTCATTAAGCTTATAGTTCTAAATTAATTGTCTTCCATTGTTTTAGGTTTCTTTGATATCTTAACAAATACTGAATGTCTCAAGCCAATTGGAATGCATCCTTTCGTCACATTTGATAATTAAACGATGTTATCACTTTTTTGTTTTTTCCATGGGTTTTTAGATGTTCTGTTGTTACTTCATCTATGCCTGGATCATTGCTAGCATTCTTTACCTCTAATATCATAATGTTTGCCCCATCGTTAGCCTCGATAGTTTGAGGGATCCCATAATTTGGATCATGGTACAATCCGCTGATATAAAATATAAAGGAGAATTAAATTTGAAGCTGTACTGACATGCAAGATTGTGAGATACTTGCCTGGAATTTTAGAATAAGCCCTGGAAAACAGCGTAGAGCCACTTGACAATGATTCTCCAAATTTCCACCAATCATCTCCCACAAAGAACAAAGAAATGTACAGCACAGGAACAGGCCCTTCGGCCCTCCAAGCCCGTGCCGACCATGCTGCCCGACTAAACTACAATCTTCTACACTTCCTGGGTCCGTATCCTTCTATTCCCATCCTATTCATATATTTGTCAAGATGCCCCTTAAATGTCCCTATCGTCCCTGCTTCCACTACCTCCTCCGGTAGCGAGTTCCAGGCACCCACTACCCTCTGCGTAAAAAACTTGCCTCGTACATCTACTCTAAACCTTGCCCCTCTCACCTTAAACCTATGCCCCCTAGTAATTGACCCCTCTACCCTGGGGAAAAGCCTCTGACTATCCACTCTGTCTATGCCCCTCATAATTTTGTATACCTCTATCAGGTCTCCCCTCCACCTCCTTCGTTCCAGTGAGAACAAACCGAGTTTATTCAACCGCTCCTCATAGCTAATGCCCTCCATACCAGGCAACATTCTGGTAAATCTCTTCTGCAACCTCTCTAAAGCCTCCACATCCTTCTGGTAGTGTGGCAACCAGAATTGAACACTATACTCCAAGTGTGGCCTAACTAAGGTTCTATACAGCTGCAACATGACTTGCCAATTCTTATACTCAATGCCCCGGCCAATGAAGGCAAGCATGCCGTATGCCTTCTTGACTACCTTCTCCACCTGTGTTGCCCCTTTCAATGACCTGTGGACCTGTACTCCTAGATCTCTTTGACTTTCAATACTCTTGAGGGTTCTACCATTCACTGTATATTCCCTACCTGCATTAGACCTTCCAAAATGCATTACCTCACATTTGTCCGGATTAAACTCCATCTGCCATCTCTCCGCCCAAGTCTCCAGACAATCTAAATCCTGCTGTATCCTCCGACAGTCCTCATCGCTATCCGCAATTCCACCAACCTTTGTGTCGTCTGCAAACTTACTAATCAGACCAGTTACATTTTCCTCCAAATCATTTATATATACTACAAAGAGCAAAGGCCCCAGCACTGATCCCTGTGGAACACCACTGGTCACAGCCCTCCAATTAGAAAAGCATCCCTCCATTGCTACTCTCTGCCTTCTATGGCCTAGCCAGTTCTGTATCCACCTTGCCAGCTCACCCCTGATCCCGTGTGACTTCTCCTTTTGTACTAGTCTACCATGAGGGACCTTGTCAAAGGCCTTACTGAAGTCCATATAGACAACATCTACTGCCCTACCTGCATCAATCATCTTAGTGACCTCCTCGAAAAACTCGATCAAGTTAGTGAGACACGACATCCCCTTCACAAAACCGTGCTGCCTCTCACTAATACGTCCATTTGCTTCCAAATGGGAGTAGATCCTGTCTCGAAGAATTCTCTCCAGTAATTTCCCTACCACTGAAGTAAGGCTCACCGGCCTGTAGTTCCCGGGATTATCCTTGCTACCCTTCTTAAACAGAGGAACAACATTGGCTATTCTCCAGTCCTCCGGGATATCCCCTGAAGACAGCGAGGAGCCAAAGATTTCTGTCAAGGCCTCAGCAATTTCCTCTCCAGCCTCCTTCAGTATTCTGGGGTAGATCCCATTAGGCCCTGGGGACTTATCTACCTTAATATTTTTTAAGACACCCAACACCTCGTCTTTTTGGATCACAATGTGACCCAGGCTATCTACACCCCCTTCTCCAGACTCAACATCTACCAATTCCTTCTCTTTGGTGAATACTGATTCGAAGTATTCATGTAGTACCTCACCCATTTCCTCTGGCTCCACACAAAAATTCCCTTGCCTATCCTTCAGTGGGCCAACCCTTTCCCTGGCTACCCTCTTGCTTTTTATGTACGTTAAGACAGCAGTATCAGAAAAGCACCACAGCAATTACATCCCATTGTGCTTTCTGTGCCATTGTAATGTTTTCAAATGTTGTCCATAATTTACATTAAGAGACATGTTTATTATAGCGATTGGTGTTTTGGATTCTTCTCACTGCCAAATCAATATAATTGCATATTTGTATTGGTTTAAGAGCAAAGTAGGGTGTAGGAGTTGTATGTTCATTAAGATTCAGGGGCGTCATTCTCCGCCGGCGGGAGTCTCCGTTTTGCCGGCGCCCGGGGGTTTCCCGACGGCGTGGGGCTGCCCCACAATGGGAAACCCCATTGACCGGCCGGTGTTACGGAGACTCCCGCCGGCCGGTCGGGGCAGAAATGTGGCGGGGCGGGTAGGAGAATTTCGCCCCAGAAGTTGCTTATTCCAACTATTGGATTGGATTTGTTTATTGTCACGTGTACCGAGGTACAGTGAAAAGTATTTTTCTGCGATCAGCTCAACAGATCATTAAGTACATGAGAAGAAAAGGGAATAAAAGAAAATACATAATAGGGCAACACAACATATACAATGTAACTACATAAGCACTGGCATCGGATGAAGCATACAGGGTGTAGTGTTAATGAAATCAGTCCATAAGAGGGTCATTTAGGAGTCTGGTGACAGTAGGGAAGAAGCTGTTTTTGAGTCTGTTCGTGCGTGTTCTCAGACTTATGTATCTCCTGCCCGATGGAAGAAGTTGGAAGAGTGAGTAAGCCTGGTGGGAGGGATCTTTGATTATACTGCCCGCTTTCCCCAGGCAGCGGGAGGTGTAGATGGAGTCAATGGACGGGAGGCAGGTTTACATCTTCTTCTTGCAATACAGTAATTACAGAAATGTCTTGCTATTCTAATGTTGTTTTCATACCTCCACAAACTGTCTCCCCCTTTAGGGAATAGCGTTAGAAGGATTATTAATTTGTTGAACTGAATTATCAGTGCTCCGGTGGCGAGCAAATTCAAGACTTATATCGGAGATCCTGGCTCAGAGGCAGGGGTGCTACTGACTGAGCTACAAGAACTTCTACTGTTGTGTTGATTATTTGTTAAAGTTGGGGCAAAACTTTATTTTTAAGATTAAGCTACATTGCAGTGCCAATACTATGATTTGCTGACTCAATATTGGAGCACAAAGATTTCTCTGCTCCCTCTATCCAATTAGTCATCGTCCTAGTTAAAGGTGCCTGCTGTGCAGTGGGTCACTAACTTATCTGCATGAGTGTGGCTTGTAATTACCTGCCAGCCTTGCTCTCCATTTTGTCAAAGTCTGCAAAAGTTTACATCATGTGCTCCCAGATGCACGTAAACCAAGATAACATGATTGACCCTTTTAAGATCAAGACTTCATGGGGATAATTTTGACTCTTGTCAACAGTATAAAGCATGTGATAGTGGCACAGCCACCTTGAATGTTGCCTTTCTTGATTTTGCTTCTGTTGAAGTCATTGAGATGTTTGACGATCGATGAACTGATATTACGGCCTGAATTTCTCGCCCGTTGGACACGCTCAGTCGGCAAGCTTGGAAGTGAGGGTGGCCCCAAAGCACAGTTTGCTCCCTCAGGGGGACAGCCGATGTGGAGCTGTCCTAGGGAGCTGCTGATTTGTGAAAAATAGTGAGGGGAAAATTTTGCAAAGCGTGCCTAGGCAGCACATTCAAACAGGAATTTCAGTCCCCAGACACATTTTAAAATTTTATTTCAGCCCGGTCAAGTCATCCCGCCCTAAATCGAGTTTGACGGTAAAATGTAAAGGCTGCCTGGTCAATCGGCCCGTTCGTCAACTGTAGAAGCAGACAAGCCACGTAATATTGTGCTCGTTTGACCCCTGCTTCATTGTCGGTGGGCACGCTTCCGACCCACCGATGTGCCTGCTGGCCAAAATACTGTGGGAGTGGTCGATGATGCTGGATGCGCACCCAAAGTCATTTTGTTCACTTCCAAGTGATGCACGACCATCTGAGCATTGTAAAATTCTGGCCCATGTCTTTTACATTGCCAAAGATCTAAATTACCGTCCTGGTTCCCCTTTGTGTGATCATGGGCAGGATTCTGTAATAATGAGGCTATGTTCCCACACCGGCGTGAAAACCGGCGGCAACCTCTCCGGCGTTAACAGCCCCCGAAAGTGAGGAATTCTCCACTTTCTCGGGGGCTAGGTTGTCGCCGGAGTGATTCCCGCAGCTCAGGCCGTCGCGAGTTCGCACATGTGCGGACCAGCCGGCGTATTTCCGCGCAGGCGCAGATCGGCCGGCGTATTTCCGCGCATGCACGGGGGTTCCCTTCTACGCGCCGGCCCCCGGGCAATATGGCGGAGCCCTGCAGGGGCCCGGCCCGGAGGAGAGAAGGCCCCGACGGAACCAGCCTGAACGGTAGGCCCCGATCGAACCAGGCCACAGTGCCCCCCAGAACCGCCCCCGCACAGTTACCTGCCAGGTCCTGCCGTGTGTGAGGTGAGTAATTCACACCGGTGGGACTGGTCAAAACTTGACGGCCACTCGGGCCATCGGGGCCCGGAGAATCGCCTGGGGGGGGGGCGCTGTCAACAGCCCCTGACCGGCGTGGCGGGAATCCCGCCAGTCCCTGAAAAACGGCGCCAGAGAGTAGGGCAGCTGGCAGTGGGGCAGCGGGGTGGGAATCGCGCCTCCCCCGGGGATTCTCCGACCTGGTGCAGGGTCGGAGAATCCCGGCCAATATCTTTGATTGTTGGTATTTTGTTGATTATGTCCCAAACAGTACTGTACCCCTGTGAGTGAATCAGGGAACACACACACCTAATGCCCTCAAATCATAGACTCCCTACAGTGCAGAAAGAAGCCATTCAGCCTATCATGTCTGGACCAACCCTCTGCCCAAGCCCTCTCTCCACCCTATCCCCATAACCCCTTAACCTAACCAACACATCTTTGGACACTAAGGGGCAATTTAGCATGACCAATTCACCTAACTGGCACAACTTTGGACTGTGGGAGAAAACCGGAGCACATGGAGGAAACCCACGCAGACAGGGGGAGAATGTGCAAACTCTACACACAGTTACCCAAGGCCTGAGTTGAACCCAGGTCCCTGCCGCTGTGAGACAGCAGTGCTAACCACTTTGCCGCCGTGACTTGACCAGGTATACTTAAATACATTTATAGAGCCCAGCATACTGATCTCATGCTCCTTAAAGCCATGAGGAATTAAAAGGTGGTTTAAGATAATCATTGATTCCTATTTAATGTTAACTTTAAAAAGCAAACCTCATAACTTGCAGCATTTGTACAGTAATGTTAATGTGCCTTGGGGTGTTTTTCTACAGATAGTGAGATATTAGTAAAACTTGCATTACAACTGCTAGTAAATTATGGTTGAGATTATCTCTTGCAAGTGATGCCAAACAGTAGATTTTTATAAACCTGTGTAGCATTGTGGCATTTTTTTTGGCTCCAATCCAATGCCCACGATTTCAGCCTAATCTGGTTACTCGGTAGTGGTATTCCAAAGAATATAGCTGGAGAGATCAAAATATGGTTGTGGCAGACCTCAAATGCTGTTTTCCACCATCCCAGCTTAATTTGCCCTTTGAACAAGTTCACATTCAGAATGATCCAGTGGAAGTCATGTAGCAATTTGTAGGAATCATGTAGGAACATTTCTTCCCTCGTCAATAGCACCGTGGTCTGTGGAATCAGGCAGGCCGGTATCAAACCTCTGATTTTGCAGGACTGAGAGGTTTCAAAGAGTTTTGAGATCGCACTTTTTGCTTGTGCTGGCCTTAATGGCTCCATAAAAATGCTGTGATTCACTGCAAGGTGGTCTGACTCCAGATTTCTTGTACTGTTTTACAGCGCAGTCTCTCCTTCGCCAGAGTATGACAAGTAATCCCAGGCCCGTAGGCCGTTTTGAAAAAAAACCACTAAGTAAAGTTTTGCTGAGATATTAGTGAAACTTGCATTACAACTGCTAGTTGATGGATTTTGGTCAGAAATCCATTGCGTTTGCTTATTTTCCACTCACCGCTCAGGGCTTTTTCCCTTCCTATCAGCACTCCTTTGGTGCACACCTCCCACAGCAGTATTTATCTATCCGTTCAGGGTTTGGAATAAAAAGATACATTGCTGAGGGGGAGGGACAAGCAGGTGGACTGGCTTGGTGTGTGGCACAGGAATTACATCATGCAATCCACGCACGACTTATTTGAGCATGTTAGAGGAGATCTATTCTACAGTCAGTGGATCAGCAAGGAGGCAGTCACTGACTTGCTCTGTCCACTGCAGACTACATGCAGTATGGGACCACCATGCTTATTAGGATAAAAATCATTCTCACATTGAGCGCTCATGCTATGGCTTATTTGAAGGTACTACGAGTGGCAATTTCAGGTGTCGGCCATGGCTCAGTGTGCAGCACTCTCTGTTTTAGAAGGCTGTGGTTTAATCTCCACTTCTGAGACGAGCCCAAAATCCAGACAGACATTCCAGTGCAGTCGTGAGTGCTGCACAGTTGCAGGTGTGAGCTTTTGGAGGAGAAGTTAAACAAAAGTGTTGTGTGCCCTCTCTGGTGGAGGTAAAATATCCCATAGTCCTATTATTCCAGGTTCGATTCCCGGCTTGGGTCACTGTCTGTGCGGAGTCTGCATGTTCTCCCTGTGTCTGCGTGGGTTCCCTCCGGGTGCTCCGGTTTCTTCCAACAAGTCCCGAAAGACGTGCTGTTATGTGAATTGGACATTCTGAATTCTCCCTCTGTGTACCTGAACAGGTGCTATGTGGCGACTAGGGGATTTTCACAGTAACTTCATTGCAGTGTTAATGTAAGCCTACTTTTTTATTATCATAGAATTTACAGTGCAGAAGGAGGCCATTCGGCCCGTCGAGTCTGCACCGGCTCTTGGAAAGAGCACCCTACCCAAGGTCAACACCTCCATCCTATCCCCATAACCCAGTCACCCCACCCAACACTAAGGGCAATTTTGGACACTAAGGGCGATTTATCATGGCCAATCCACCTAATCTGCACATCTTTGGATTGGAGGAAACCGGAGCACCCGGAGGAAACCCACGCACACACGGGGAGGATGGGCAGACTCCGCACAGACAGTGACCCAAGCCGGAATCGAACCTGGAACCCTGGAGCTGTGAAGCAATTGTGCTATCCACAGCGCTACCGTCCTGCCCTTGTGACAATAAAGATTATTATTAAGAAGAGCAGGGGGTTGCTGCCAGGGTCCTGGTCAATATTCATCCTTAAAATGGATAATCTGATCATTTATTTAATTTTTGTTTGTGGGAGCTTGCTGTGCTGTGCTTCCTGTCTTACAACAGTAACTACACTTCAGAAGTACTTCACTGGCAATTTGGGATGCCCTGAGGCTGTGAAAGGCACCATAGAAATCAAGTTCTTACTTTTTTTAATCAACCTGTTGGATAAGACCATTTCCAGTACACCTGTCACCGGAGCTGTGTTTGCTTGGGTAACATATTGCCATTTTTCCACTGGATGAGCAATCTGATGAGAATCATTGATCCAAGATTATCACTTAAATGAGTGAGGAAGTGGTCTGGATACATTTTTAGCACAGAACATTGCTTGAGTGTGGTATCTCCCATGGGGAGTGATTGAGACAGACACCATTATATCTTTTAAACGAGAACTGAATAAATATACAAGGATACCAGGTTATGAGAGAGAGCAGGGGTGGTGCTAGGAGTTTTGGATTGTTCTCGAAAACAACCAACACAGAACTGATGGGCCAGATAGCCTCACTCTGTACTGTGACATTCAGTCTTCTACAAATCTTGGGTAACAGTAAGAAGGCAGAAGGCCCGATTTTAGTTGGAACTCATTGTGTTCCCCCAGTGGTCCTGTCCCAACCAAATCCTCAGCACCACCATGCACAATTTTAACTCTCACATGTTGGGGAAGTTACAGCTCCCCACTGCAGGTGGATGGGGCCTCAGAAATATTGAAAGGCCGAGATCCGTCGGTGTGCCTTGGACAATGTTCCGTTCGTTGGGATTTTCTTCTGCCCCAAACTCTGTCTGTCCCCATTGTGGCCTGAGTTAAAACCAGAGTTAAAGTTCAAGCAAATCATTACCATGTTCAGTTGAAAAGAGACCAGTGATCTCTCCCTTGCCACTACTTTGATGATTTTCACCCCACTTATTAGGAGGACCCATTTCTTGAAGAGCAGCTGTGGTGTTGCAGTAATTTGGCTGTTTCATCGTGACTGCAGGTTTGTTCTGCTGGTTCCGAACAACTTTGGCCCTATAAAATAACATTAGCAGACAACAAAAAGGGCACCCCCGTGGGCAGCCTACGTCCTACCTGGTGTGAAAGACTAAAGACTGGGCATCAATGAAAGGAAACCAAGCTGGAGAGGCACAGAGGTAAGTTAGTTAAAGCCGAGGCCAGTGCTTTGAGCTGCAGTGTAAGTTTGGCAGAATATAGCAGACAGAATGCTTGGTGAATGCACCGTACCTTGTCTTGCTTTTAGTGGGCGCCCATTGACGTTTCCTACCTTGGCATTCTTTCTCGATGCAGAGAAATTGTTTTTAGTTTATTTCAATAAGGAATGCCCTGAAATGGTCACATGAATGGTAACTGTCCATTATGCTTGGTGAGCACAGCTTCTATTTAGAGGTTTTCCCTCAACTGAAAAAAACAATTTCTTCAGGGTCACATCCTGCCGTGAAACCTTGAGGCTGCGCCAACCCCGCTGTCCAAAGCTAGCCTCAAAAAAAAAGTTGACATCCTGTCGGAATGCAGCAGTCTTTTCGAGATCATCGGAATCTTAAATTTTTTTCAAAGTATCAGGCTCAGATTGAAAACCGGTGTGTAGCTCTCCAGCTGCACAGACCAGCTTTCTCTCCAGGCCTGAGCCTCTCTGATTGGGAAAAAAAGAATGGACTTGATTTATGCCATCACTCTGCTGGGCGGGGCCTGATTAGAGCGGACAAGGCCGGCTCCACACACTCATTTCACTTACTTCAATGTACTCCACAGAGATTGGAGCGCCATCTTTAAAGGGTTTCCCAGTCAGTCTCACTCTCCCCCGCCCCCCACACATAACTGGATACCTAACCCCCATGGGGCTCCTACAAGGTCCTGGTCCCCTGGCACTGACCCTTGGCATAGGTTGGCACTGTACCAGCCTGGCAGTACCAGGGGGCACTTCCCAGGCATGTCACTCTCCCTCTGGACGGATCCCCTCCACTGACTCTCATCTTTCAAAACCTGTTGTAAACCCATTGGCGAGGTTTGAATGTTCAGTGGGGGTGGGGCTAATGATATTAAAATTGATTAAAATCCATTAAAATGGGGTTCTCGCCTTTTGCGTGTGTTAGACGTGCGACGCCACTGGCGAGGGGCGGGGAAAATCGGGAAAGTGATCTCGCCGGAATTTCCGTTCACGTTTCCCTTCTCTCTCACGACAAACAGTGGGCTGAAAATTATCTCGCATATCCCACCCTCCCTCAGGTGCCTAATCATTTGCTGGGTATGGGAAGATGTGGGGCTGGATTCTCCGCTCCCCGATGCCAAAATCACGTTCGGTGAGGGGGGGCGGAGAATCCCCGATGACGGCATAATCGGGGGCGGCACGGCTTTCGTAATGCTCCGCCCCCTGAAAAGTACGCTGCGCCACGTGTCCATGGCCTCAGGCCATTGCCTGATGCCCGCTCTGCGATGCTCCGTTCCCGACCGGCCAAGTTCCCAATGGTGTGGGACTCGTGTGGTCTCACCCGTCGTGAACTTAGCGTGGCGGCTGCGGACTCAGTCCGGCACCGCCACAGTTGGGGGAGGGCCGATCCATGGGCAGGAGGGGCTTCATTCGGGGCTGGGGGCATTGTGGGCACGTGCAGGAGCCTTTCACGAAGTATTCATGACAACTGTGAACAAAGGGAAAGAAATGGTTTGGCCTGTTTTTGAAAACACAGCCATTGTGGAGTGGGATGCTTTCCTGCTCCACCTGCTTTCACGGAAAACTAATGTTTTGGTGCTAGCCACTGCTTTGGCAAAAGTAGCCGCTGAGTAATTCTCATGTCCAGGGCGGGATTTTCTGGTTGCACCTGCCCAGAGACCGGAAATGCCAGTCTGAGGTAAATGGATCTTTAGATGGTCCGTCAAATTTTCCTTCCCGAGGGCAGCACGGTGGCACAGTGGGTTAGCCCTGTTGCCTCACGGCACCGATGTCCCACGTTCGATCCCGGCTCTGGGTCACTGTCTGTGTGGAGTTTGCACATTCTCCCCGTGATTGCGTGGGTTTCACCTCCACAACCCAAAGATGTGCTGGTTAGGTGTATTGGCCACACTAAATTGCCCTTTAATTTGAAAAAATGAATTGGGTACTCTAAATTTATTTTAAATGTTTTTTTTAAAATTCCTTCCCGCCGTGCGACAAACATTTAGGGGTGGGGGGGGAGGAATGAATGACTGGAAAATGTACCCCCAAGACTTTGCTCTTATTTTGCTCTGCCCAAATCATCAGAGGAATCTGAAAACAGATGCAAGGGGCCTAATTTCTGCTCCAGGCTGCGGCTGGGCGCCTGAAAAGATTGGACATGTACCAGATGACTTTGTAGCCTGTTTAAAAAAAACACAGATGGCTGAATTCCTGTCCCATCTTCTTTTACAAGGTAAGAAAATTCAGACAGGTTTAGGTACATCCTAATGTAGCAAAGCAAAAAACAATTAGTTTGGACGGAACATGTGGATTTGAGAAATGTTGTTATCTTTACAACTGCTAATATGAGTTCCAAATTATTATTTAAAAAAAATAAATTTGGAGTACCAAATTCTTTTTCTTTACCAATTAAGGGCCAATTTAGCGTGACCAATCCAACTATCCTGCACATCTTTTTGGGTGTGGGGGCGAGACCCACGCAGACCGAGGGAAAACGTGCAAACTCCACACTGACAGTGACCTGGGGCAGGGATCGAACCTGTGTCCTCGGCGCCGTGAGGCAGCAGTGCTAACCACTGCACCACCGTGCTGCCCCTGAGTTCCAAATTATGACCATGTTGTCAGTTTGAGTGCAAGATAAACTCTTCCCTACAGCGATAGAGGAATATTAGAGAGCATGTTGAATAATCCACTCTTGAGCAGCTCCTGGATTGAGAATGGCATTAGCAGAGGATTGGGAGCAAGTTGCTCAACCCCAAGCTCAGGTTTGTGCAAAGGGGAGCTAATGTGATGGGAAGGAGAGCACACGTTTTTAAAAAAGGGGATCCAGAGTAGTGTTTGAGCTACCTTTGTACCTTTTGAATATAGGTTTAATTTGGATTTTTCCAAGGAATAGGGTGAGGGGAGCACAATGGTTAGGAACTCTTCCACTAAACCCCCTACCAATTTTTGCCACTTGTAGGATTTATTTGCTGCAAATTGGTGGCTGAGATGGTGGAACATATTCAAATAAGGCAGTAATTAAAAAATATATGGACAGGATTTACCGGCGGTAGAGAAGACCCGCCAGCGGGATTTACCGCTCTTACCGTTGTCAACAGAATTTCCTGTTGACTGCATCCCTCGTCGCCAGGAAACCTGCGCACCGTCCTGGGACCGCAAGATCCGACGGTGTGAACAGCTGGTAAATCCTGTCCTATGTATTTTTATTAAAGATTTTCTGATTTTGCAATCAATTATACAACAACACCCATATTGCCACAGCAGCTGATACACAAAAACCAACATAACAAAGACCCCGACCAATCATGCCCACCCCATCCATCAGGATTAAAAAAAAGACAACCGAAAAACAAACAAAATAAACTAAACCCAAAACCTGCTTACCCCCCAACCCCAAGCAATAGACGGTGACGAGTTCCTTGGGTAATGAATGGCTGCCACCTCTGGCAGTACCCTTCAACCAACATCCTAATGGTGTACTTGACTTTCTCCAGGTACAAGAATACCATTAGGTCACCCAACCATACCGAGGCGCGGAGACAAAGACCTCCACCCCAGCAGAAATCGCCTCTGGACAATCAATGAGGTGAAGACAAAGACATCTGCCTTCACTCCCATTTGCAGACACACCAAAAATGGCCACCAGATGACAAGGTGTTTAAGAACCCAAAAGCTTACCAGTTTGGGGCAAGACCAGAACATGTGTGTGATTGGCTGGCCTACCTGAGCACCGCTCGGACTGGTCTTCTACTCCCGGAACAAAAACCCACATATCCGAGTTTTTGTCAGGTGCGTCCTGTGCGCCCCCTTAAGCTGGATTAGACCAAGCTGCGGACAAGAATATGCGACGTTCAGCCTGCACTGAGCCTCACACCACATCTCATCATCCACTTTTGGCCCACCTCTCTCTCCCAATTTGCCTTCGCTCCATCTGCCAAGTCCGAGTCCTCAGACACAATTCGCCCATTAATAGGAGACGTGCTACCCTCTTCTGTTGCCAATTTAATGGAATATTATCCCACCAGCGTCACCAATAATGTTGCTCTTTAGAGTCACCAATGTGATACTGAGGCTCTTTTTATTATATGTTATGTCCCAGCAGCGTCGCCAATACTGTGGGTGTTTCTGTTTCTCTTACTGAACCACAAGGCTTCCCTGTATATCGGTCAAATGACCACACAACCAGTTTGTCAGTTCAAGTTCAAAGATGGTTTATTTACACACCAGGGTTACTTCGACATGCAAGCACAATATACTACAAGTTAAACTACACCTATACTTAACTTCTGGGCGACCGGCTCTGTGCAGATGGATAAGGCCTTTATCTTGATCTCAGGTGACTGGTTTGAGCAAGTGGCTCCGTCTCTGCTGGGCTCATCCGTCAGGTAGCGATCGTTGGTCTTGAACTTGGCTGTCTGGTCGTTATGCTGCAGTTGGGGTGGCACAGGCTGGATTCAAAGGAGGCTGGCACGGGCCGGGTCCAAAAGAGACAGAACACATGGCTGTGTCTCCTTTTATCCCTCTGGGATTTCGCGCTCTTTGGGGCGGTCCTTAATCTTGGACCCAATCATTCGACAGGCTTCGACCACTGCCTTCGGTTTTGACCGATAAAGGGGCAGGTGCCTTGGTGGCTGGGCGGGTCCTTAGCGGTCATTGATCTTGGCGGTTGGGCTCTCTGAGTTAAGGGAGCGGCGCCGATCAGTCTGTGTCTGTACCGGTTTCTTGAGTGCAGTCCTGGGGAAATGGGCCATTAGAATGCAAACGAACGGGGGTTTTGATCAGGTCTAGCTACCTGCGTTTCAAAGACACAGAAGCTCTGCATCTGTCTGAGTCCTGGGTTGGCCATAATTCCCAAGGTCCTTTGCAGGTGGCCATCTCAGATGGCTACACTTCCAATCCCACCAACGAAAGTATCCTTTCCAACAGAGGAAGCCGTGATGCCTTGGGAAATGTTGGGAAGGCTACCCACACAAAATTCCTTACCTGGAGGACCCTGAATGAGTTTGCTACCCCCCCCCCCCCCCCCCCCCAAAAGCACCACCACCACCACAAGCCTGAACTTCGCTGACAACTCCTCCAAGCTGGCAAACCGTTCTTCTATAAACAGATCCCCGAATCTCTCAAGCCTTTTCCCTTTCCACACCCCAAATGTAGCGTCCAATCTCGATGCTTCAAATATATGAATAGCACAGATAGGGGCCAGCTTCGACACGGCTCCAGGCTTAAAATGCTGTCTGAATTGTCTCCAAATCCTTAAAGTAGACATGACCACCGGGTTCGAGGGGTACCTAGCCGGAGAAACCGGAAGCGAGGCCGTCACTAACACCCCCAGAATGGACCCCCTGCACAACCTCACCTCTGTCTGTCCCCATATGGAATCTGGGTCACTACACCACTCCAGCACCTTCTCAGCATTGGCCGCCCTATAATAATAAAGCAAATTCAGCAGTGCTAGCCCCACGCCCAACTGCCTATTCCCTTGACAAACTACCCTACGGATCCTCGTAGTCTTCCCCAACCATATAAAGGACAAAATCAACTTATTAACCCTCGCCAAGAAAGATTTAGATAGGAACATATTGGAACAAAAACAAAACCCTTGGAAGAATATTCATTTTGATAGACTGGACTCTGCCCGCTAAGGACAGAGAAAGTTTGTCCCACTTTAGTTGATTGGAGTCAACCTTGTCCACCAGACGTGCAGAGTTCAATTTGTGCAACCGGGCCCAATCATGGGCCACCCAGACTCCCAGATACCTGAAGCTAGAGCTGGCTACCCGAAAAAGCAACAGCCCCCAGGTTGGCTCCCCTCCCCGTGGGGTTAAGCACAAAACATTCACTCTTTTCCAGATCCAGCTTGTAGCCCAAAATAAGCCAAAGCACCTCAATAGCTCCATTATATCACTCATAGTGGGGAACGGGTCCATAACATAAAGCAGCAGATCGTCCACACACACGGACCCCATATGCTTCTCCCCTCCCCTCTATATCCACTTCCACTTACCCGAATCCTTTAAAGCTGTGGCTGAGGGCTCAATTGGTAACTCAAATAAGAGGGGAGACATCGGACACCCATGTCTAGTCCCCCTTTTCAAATGGAAGTACCCCAAACTCGTATTAGAACGACCACTAGCCAAGGGGGCCGGTCCTATACAACAACCGTACCCATGAAATCAATTTTGGCCCTGGACCGAACTTCTCCAAAATTTCGAACAGGCACCTCCACTCCACCATTTCGAATGTCTTCTAGGCATCTAAAGACACAATCAAATCCGGCTCGGGCTCCTCGGACAGGGAGAGAACCACATTCAACAGCCTCCGAATGATGGCTGACAACGGTCAGCCCTTGAAAAAGCCTGTCTGATCCTCCACAATCACCTGGGAGAGACAGGGCTCCAGCCTTATTTAGCCAGTATCGTGCCGTTCACATTTAGCAGCGAGGTAGGCCGTTATGACCCACACTCTGGTTGAGTCCTTATCCTTTTTCAACAGCGCGAAATGGAGGCCTGTGAGAGTGTAACAGACAGGGATCCCCGGGACAGAGAGTCGTTAAACATGTCTAACAGCAACGGGACCAACTGATCTGCAAACCTCTTATAGAATTCCACTGAGAACCCATCAGGTCCAGGCACTTTACCCGTTTGCATCTACCCAATACCAGCCAAAATCTCCTTGGGGTCTAACGGGCCTTCAATTCATCACCGCCCTCAACCCCCCACCTCTGGAAACTCCAACCCATCTATAAATGTTGACATGTCCAGCCCTCCCACCGATGGCTCCGACCTATAAAGATTCTTTTAAAAAGTCTCAAATTCCACATTGACTTTGTCTGTGGCAGAAACCAAACTACCACTTGAATCCCTAACCTGCATAATCTCCCGGGGGGCTGCCTAATGACTCAGCTGATGAACTAACAAACAGCAAGCCTTCTCCCCATACTGAAAAAAGACCCCCACTTGAATGCCGCAACCGTCTCACTGCCTTCCCCGTAGACAACAGATCCCTGCAGCTTTTTCCTGCTTGCCAGGAGCTCCGAAGGGTAGGGTCACACGAGCACCTGCGATCCACTTCCAAGATCTGCTGTTCCGCCCTTGCCTCCCTCTCCATGTGCACCGTGTGCAATATAATCTCCCCCCTAATCACCGCCTTCAAGGCCTCCCTAAGCCTGGATGATGAGACAGAATCACTCTATTGAATTCCAGATACTCACCAATGGCCTTGGGCATGCGCCCACAAAACTCCAAATCCGCAAATAACTCCATGTCTAAACTCCACGGCGGGCGCTGAACAGGGCCCAATTCCAAAACCCAGTCCACCAGATGAGGGGCATGACAATGGCCGAATATTCTGCCTTTTTCACCCAAGGGAGAAAAGACCTACCCAACAGAAAAAGTCACTCCTCCCAGTATTGGTGAAAAAGAGCTCTTTTCTGTGACTTTTAGAGGAGCCGATCTGTATGTAGCCACTTACTCCATGGCCCACACCGGAAGTCCTAGAAAAAGTCACTCCTGGAATACACCTTATGTACTGGGGAGAAGAACCTCTTTCATTAATGCTAACAGCAACTCCTGAGAGTGGCAATGATGTCGGCCCAGTATGGTCCATCTTCAGATCAAGCACGCAATTTAAATCACCCCCAAAAATCAGTTGGTGTGTAACCAAACCCGGAATGTAAGCCAACAGCTTCCTAACAAATGCTGTATCATTCCAGTTCGGGGAAAATACGGTAACTAACACCACCAACTGACCAACCAAGGACCCTGTAACCATCACATACCTATCGTACGGGTCTGTCACTACCTTGTCCGCTGAAAAATAAACTTGCTTGTTGATTAAAATTGTCGCCCCTTGGACCCTGCCATCAAAGCCCAAATGTAAAACCTGGCTCACCCACCCCTTGCTCAGGGAGCAGTGATACATTTCCAAGTCAGGGTGGTGAGTGACTTGGAGGGGAACCTCCAGGTGGTGGTTTTCCATATATTTGCTGCCCATGTTCTTCTTGATGGTAGTGGTAGTGGGTTTGGAAGGTGCTGCCTAAGTAACCTTGATGAGTTACTGCAGTGCATCTTGTAGATGGTACACACTGTTGCTACTGTGCATTAGTGGTGGAGGTAGTGAATATTTGGAAAGGATTTCAATCAAGCAGGCTGCTTTGCTTTGGATGGTATCAAGCTTCTCCAGTGTTATTGGAGTTGCATCCAGGCAAGGGGAGGGTATTCCATTGCACTCCTGACTTGTGTCTTGTAGACAATGGACAGGTTTTGGGGAGTCGCAAGGTGAGTTACTCGCTGCAGGCTTTCTAGCCTTTAACCTGCTCAGGCAGCCATAGTATTTATATAGTTGGTGCAGTTCAGTTTCTGGTCAATGGTAACCCCCAGGATGTTGATAGTGGGGGAATTCAGTGATGGGAATGTCATTGAACGTCAAGGGGTGGTGGCCAGATTCTCTCTTGCTGGATATGGTCGTTGCCGGGTTCATGTGTGGCACAAATGTTACATGACACTTATCAGCCCAAGCCTGGACATTGTCCAGGTCGTGTAGCATTTGGACACGGACTGTTTCAGTCTGTGAGGAGTTGCAAATGATACTGAACATTGTGCAGTCATCAGCGAACATCCCCACTTCTGACCTTGTGATGGAAGGAAGGTCAAGCTGAAAATGGTTGGGTCGAGGACACTCCCCTGAGTAGCTCCCACTGAGATGACTGACCTCCAACAACCACAACCCCTTGTGATAGGCATGACTCCAACCAGTGGAGAGTTTTCCTCCTCATCCTCATTGACTGCAATTTTCCTCTGGCTTCTTGATGCCTTGCTCGATCAAAAGCTACCTTGATGTCAAGAGCAGCCACCTCATCCCTGGAGTTCAGCTCTTTGTTTCATGTTTGAACCAAAACTAATGAGGCCAGGAACTGAGTGACCCTGTGGAACCTAAATTGAGCAGATTGTTGCTGAGCTCGTACTTTTTGATTGCACTATCGATGATCGCTTCCATCACTTTACTGATGATCAAGTGTAAGCTGATGGGACAGTAATTAGCGGGATTGGATTTATCCTGCTTTTTGTTTACAGAACATACTTCAGCAATTTTCCATATTGCTGGGTAGGTGCCAGTGTTGTAGCTGGACTGGAACAATTTGGCTAGGGGTGTGACAAGTACTGGAGCATAAGTCTTCAGTACTATTGCCAGGATATTGTCAGGGTTCATAGCCTTTGCAGTATCCAGTGCCTTCAGCTGTTTCTTGATATCACATGGAGTGAATTGAAATGGCTGAACACTGATATCCGTGATGCTGGGGACCTCTGGAGGAAGCCAAGATGGATCATCCGCTCGACACATGGTTGAAGATTGTTGTGAATGCTTTGGTCTTATATTTTGCACTGATGTGCTGGGCTCCTCCATTATTGAGGATGGGGATATTTGTGGAACCTCCTCCAATGAGTTGTAAATTGTCAACCTCCATTCGTGATTGGATGTGGCAGGAAAGCAGAGCTTAGATCTGATTTGTTGGTTGTGGGAGCTCTGTCTATTACTTGCTGCTTATGCTGTTTGACATGCACGCCATCCTGTGTAGTAGCTTCACCAGGATGTCACCTCATTTTTTAGATATGCCCGGTGATGCTCCTGGCATCAAAAGAAAAAACGCTGGAAAACATCGGAAGGAGAAAAAAGAGCTAACGTTTCGAGTCCAGGTGACCCTTTGTCATCTGGACTCGAAATGTTAGCTCTTTTCTCTCCTTCCAGATGCTGCCAGACCTGCTGAGATTTTCCAGCATTTTCTCTTTTGGTTTCGGATTCCAGCATCTGCAGTAATTTGCTTTTATCTGTTGCTCCAGGCATGCACTTCTGCACTCTTCCTTGAATGAGGGTTGATCCCCTGGCTTGGTAGGAATCGTAGAGTGGGGGAATATGCCAGGCCATGAGGTTACAAATTGTGGTTGAGTGGGAATCTGTTGCTATTGATGGCCCACAGCGCCACAGTGTCTAACTAACTTAGCAGGGTGGTAGTGCCTCACAACACGATGGAGGGTATCCTCAACGCAAAGATGGGCCTTTGTTTCATCTTGTCACCCATGACCATTCACCCGGGAGGATGGAGGTTTGGAGTTGTGAGTTGGCTGCCCTCCACCAGCCGTGCCCCTTGTTGGCATGCCATCTCCCTCCCTCCCTTAATCCCTGGCTCTGACAGCAGCCGACGACAGATGACACAGAATAAATGCAGCTCCACACCTTGCTGGGATCTCGTTGTTCTGAGATCCATGTGTTGGGGAGAAACGTGCTGCTGTGTGGGCTTAACCATAGCGAGGAGAACAAAAGTGAGCATTTTTGTCATCCAGTTGCCTCATAATTATTAGGGTGTTCCCGTTGTCAGCTCCTTGTGCTGACCCAGAACTCCGCCCACCCAAATACACTCCACCAACTCTGAGAGATCTCACTGGCTGACTGACTAACTCTGTGGTCAAGGTCAATTTGGAAAAATGTTGCATTTCAAACTAACTCCACCTCCTATCCTTCCCGTAACCCACTCATATCACCATTCCTCTCCACTCTCACCATGAGCCCCCACCCCCGTTACCCTGGACCACATGTCAATGCTCCCCTCAGATCCAACACCCGGTACCATGCGCACTCTGACCCTGCACCCCCCCAACCACCACCAATGAGACTTCACCCTTCCAAACTCTCACCTTGGACCTGTCACCTTACCTCATCCCACTTCCTTTCTGACTGTGACTGTTCCCACCTATCACCAGTACCCAGAGTCCATTACCCAGGACCCCCCCTCCCCCAAGTCCTTCACCTGCCTCTCTTTTCCAGCTTTGGTGCAATGTTTGCTAATTGCACTCCAGTGAAGTTACATTGGGCACCAAGAAGGAGAATGAAACACCGATGAACCTCAGAGTCTTGGAAGAGGTGAAAATCTTCCAGATGCACACCACGTGTATAGAATTGTAAAACAGAGGTACCCAGTTGTTGCCCAGTCTCTAACTGGTAGCTCCTTTCAAGACATCAGCCCTGCTAGAACATGGAATCAGAAATTACCCTGCAGATGCCGCCTTGTTCTTTTGTCTAAATTGTGCATAATACGGGGTAAACCAAAGGAGAGAACGAAAAGAAAATGCAATTATTTGTGTCCTCATAATGTCTGGATAGAGTTCAAATGTGTCACCCTGTTGACTGGTTTCATTTTCATGGTATACAAGGTAAATGCAAACCGTTACTATTTTAAAATGTTGACAGGATAATCTTTGGAATCAGACAGATATTTTGAGGATTCTTCTGTCTCTGGCCATGCAAGTTCTGGGGAAATAGATGCCTAACTGCAGCTGGTAAAACTGCACAATTGTGCTCTGCTTAAGTTAAATGCAGACATAATGGAAGCCCACACAGGACAGCTGAAATGTTAATTTATCAACAATGTAATATTTTACTCTGTCCTATTTGTTTATCACATTGTTGATGGTAGAACAGAAATACCAGTTAATTTTTCACCACCCGCACCAAATTCAAATTTACAGGTCCTTGAAACTAGCTGTACTTGCTCAAAGTCTCAAGAAAGACTGAAGCATCTGGCCCAATGTGGCTCTTGGGGTTGTGATATAAGAAATCCATTTGAGCCTGCTTCTCGTTTTGTGTCAATTAAATTAAATTACACCATGGGCCATTTGAAGTGATTCCCAGAGAATGGATTGGAGCATGAACATTTGTGTCTTCAGGTAAAAACAGCCATTATAATTTATGTTCCTAAAAATGATGCGTATGGAAAAACCTTTTGGGGTGATTAAGCGGATCAAAGTTAAAGTCTGGTTTTGGGCGCGTTTGGCAGGGAATTTTGCGATGGCTGCATTGGTATTCAACGGCTCTTAGTGCCAAAAATGATTCCGGACATTACTGGTTCCCTCGCCGTCTGATTCGCCTGACTCACGCGTCAGCTGCTCGCCACTAACGAGTGGGAGCTGTTTTTAAACACTCCCTCACCACTCACTCCCAGTCAACACACAAGCATGGCAGCGAGAAGACCTGCTTCTCGCTTTGGCGGTGCCAACTTCACAAGGCTCCTCGATGCTGTGGATGAGAGGTCGGGCACCCTGTTCCTCCGAGGGAGGTCGGAGGACCAGCAGCAGGGTCAACAATGCTGCTGCCAGGGTGGGCAGCATGACCAGAAGGACCGCAGTCCAATGTTGGAAGAAGACCGGTTTCCTCCCACAAGTCCCGAAAGACGTGCTTGTTAGATGAATTGGACATTCTGAACCCTCCCTCAGTATACCTGAACAGACACTGAACTGTGGCGACTAGGGGATTTTCACAGTAACTTCATTGCAGTGTTAATGTAAGCCTACTTGTGACACTAATAAACATCATTATTATTACTACCTCCCTCCTGGCATCAGTTTCGTCTGCCACCCCTCAAATTCTCAAGCCCCCCCCCCTCCCAACCACCACCAATTGACTAGCTGACACCTCACAGTCTCCCAACTTCCGACCTTCAAACTTGTTCCTCAGAACCCTCTGGCACCCACCATCACAAGCCCTTCATGTCCAGGTGCTGTGCCACACTTGCCACCTGCTATAGACTCCATGACCCATCAAGCATGTGGCTCATAATGCCCTGTCTTTGGCCTCACAGAAGATGATAGCCCCTCCCCTCTCACTGACCACATGTCTGTTCTCTCACAGGATCATCATCTGATGATACCGGGCCATCCGGAGTCGTATCCACTCTTGCCACCCAAGAGCACACCTCGGTGGAGAGCCCCGAGGAGACTGCCGGTGGGATGTCACAGCTATCGCCTCCGCCAGTGTAGAGACACAAACCTCGGTGGGCAACATTATTGGACAGGCTTCTGGGGCACAATCTGATGAGCACCACGCAGTTGCTGAAGCACATCCAAGGGAGACAGCAGTTGGAGATCTCCTGGATTCCAGGACACAGCTGGGTCCCAGCCAGATGCTGAGCCTCCGGATAAGGTTCTCCCAGAGTTGATGCAGATGATAGGACACAGCTGTGAGATTCAGGAGGGACTGTGAGCAAGGCCGATTAGTGGAGTCCCAAAGGCTTCCGGGGCAGTTGGAGATACCGACAATGCGTGGTACATAGGCTAACACTGCTGGCAACCGCAGTGGAAAACCTGGAGCATGACGTCTGCATCTTGCATGGTGGTGTCCAAGGCATGGCTCAGTCCATGACAACCATGGCTGCGGGCCTAACATCATGTTCCAGTCACTGAGGGACGTGTTCCAGACTCAAGTGGACATTGCCAAGGCACTGCAGAGCATGGCCCAGTCACTGAGAACCATCGCTGAGGGTGTCGACACCATGGTGCAGGCAATGGCCAGCCTCCAGGACTGGCAGTGCCAGATGACTCAGAAGCTTCTGGAGCTCACTCCAGCCGCCCTCTGCCCCACCGTGTTCTCCAGGGCCCTACGGGCACCGTCAGGGAGGAGGAAGCGATGTAGGCCAACTTGGGGCCTGCCACCAAGGAGTCTATAAGGCGGTCTGCATTTACTTCAAACCTCCCCCACCAGCGCATCTCAAGGGCAGCAGGAAGAACAGGGTGGCACCGCGGCACCAGTGATACCGGCAAGGCGGCTTGGGCTCCAGGCCCTCCAGAGGACATCCGCCAAGGGCATACAAGGTCACAGGGCATGTGTGGTAGCAGGGAAATGTGGGAGTCAGATGAGGTTGCATGTCCCAATGCCTCCTCTTTCAGCATATTGCCCCACTGCTATGCCAGGTTGTGAATGGCACAGCAGACCACCACAAAGCCGGAGACTCTCTGAGGGATGTACTGCAGTGCACTGCCAGAGTAGTCAAGGTATCGGAACCGCATTTCAGCAGCCCGATGCACTGCTCAATGACAGCATGGGTGGCAGTGTGTCTCATTGTATTGGGTCTCTGCCTTGGTCTCAGGCCTCCGCACCGGCATCATCAGCTACGACCTCCGAGGGTATCGTTTGTCCCCCCCACAAGCTAACTGTCATCCTGGGGTGGTCCTTGAAGACACTGAATATCTCCGAGTGCCCCGGGACGTAGCGCGTCATGCACGTTCTCAGGGCAGTGGGCACACACATGCATGATCCTCAGTCGGTGATCGCACACGATGTGAACATTCAGAGAGTGGAACCCCTTCCTGCACTCCCTGATGCTCCGGTGCTTGCAGGGCAACATGCGCACCATCGATCGCTCCCTGGACCTGGGGCATCCCGGCGATGGCAGCAAATCCTGCTGCCCGGGCATCTTGCTGGGCATGGTCCAGGACGAAGGTGATATTGTCTGATGTGAGATACCACACAGGTCCCCACTCGAGCTCTGGAATGACTCGGTGGCGTAAAGGTTTAGGGCTGCGGTCCCTTCCATTGTGGCGGATAATTCATTGACATTTTTAATTTCCCTGATAGTTAAACATGTTTGAATTATTTGGGTTCAATTATACTTTGTGAATTTAATGTTGTTCGCTGTTTATAATTAAATACACACAAAAGTCTGAGTTGAACTTTAACTAAAAATGTTATTATCTGTGCCAAATATCAGGCAAAGTGCTGAGAATTTAATATATCACTAAACAGAGTCAGTTATTCAGCTGTTTTGGCTTGGCTGCTGCATTCTGTAGAAGCTGAAATAAAAACAGAAAATACTGGAAAGTCTCCACGGGTCAGAAGTGGAGAGAGAAATGGTGAATTGTTTGTGTCGATGATCTTTCTTCCACAGAAGCTGCTGCCTTGTTTTTGATTTTGCAACGTAAAACAACTTGTCAGATGTAAGCTTCTGAATATGCTGTTTTTACGTTGTGCTGCATGACGATGCATCGAGTTAACACACATTTCGCAATGACTGCAGGTGCAAGACTGTTGCCAGCCTCTGTTTGGCAGAAGACAAATGTCCAGCATTCTAGTACCTAGAAGCCAGAACTCCTTTAATGGGCTTGACATTTTGAATGTTCCACTTGTGTTCCAGCTGGAACAGTGTTCCCCCCTCCAGAGATGACTCAGGGAATCACCTTTCTTTGCCTTTATTGTGTTCTCACCGGCCTTTGGGTTGCTGTTGGTCAAGGTGTTAAGAAATAACTTTTATGCCGTTACTTTAGTTTCTCTTTGCGACCATTGAACTTTATTTCAAGTGCGACCTGTATTTATCGTACTTTCACCAATAGTAGACAACACAAATTGCATTGTGGGTAATTTTAAGTTTTGCGGTTGATGCCATCCAGCAGGCTTTTAGTTGTTTAAATATCTTTCGGGCTTATGAGAAGTAGGACAAGAAGAGCAAAAATCCAATAAAATACACCAGCATTCATACAAGACTGAAGCAGCGAGCCAAGTGCCAAGATGGTCTTTTCCTGCAGTCATTTCACCCTTGTTGTTTTGTGGGAGAAACAAATTGTTCCTTTAGTTCTGATTGTGTGTTCAGGGGATGACATGACACCAGCGTGATTCAAGGCTATTTGCAACCTTCAGGGGAATCATGAACAAACCTAACTAACAATGCTATCAGGGCAGTGATAGAGTGGAACAGGGAGTGACAGGTTTTGGCTAACAAAGAATTAAGACAATGTGACAAATGCAGATTTAATTTTAATATATCACAGTGGTACTAAAACGTTTATTGTCCTTTTTATTGGAAGAGACAAAGGGCAGGTCACATATCTCCTAAGGAGTTTACGTGCAAAGTTATAGATTAATTATGACTCGTGCAGTTTATTTAGATAAGGAATATTTAATGTTGGGTTTCTTGCACCGGTTTTCCAACTAAAATAATTTATTTACGCATTTCATTAGGAACAGAAGTATTTGTATAGTTTTAAATTTTACTGTGTGCTTATATTCAATCTGAAGAGATGGCAAACCAATGCAAAAGTTGATTAAAGGCAGGCCATTGCTCCAGTAAATTTGTTGGAGAAAGCATTTGGCCCATTGTAAATGCAAAAGCTAATCTCCATACGAAGGTTGTTGGTTACCATGAAGCAGCACAGGTCAAGTGTTATCAGTCTGTCTAGGATCGTGGCTAGTATTCTGTAGTAGTTATTGAGTAAAGATAGAGGCCTGTCGGTGCTTTTTTGCACTATGAATTTTTGAATATTGATGTGTTTGAAGCAATGTTGCATATGTTTAGAATGTATTATTCCCTGTGTCTGAATAAAGCTCGTAGTCTTACAGTTGAAGTAGATGCTTTATTGTGAGAGTTTGTTCTCTCTCCAGTTACATTAACCCCTTGTGTATATACAGTGATGCACATTACTACATAGAATAGTTTTAATAATAGTGTCTGATAGGACTGAGCGTTATAGGCCGTGTATTGAGTTCTGAGACTTTCCCAGATCAGAAACATTCCTTTTCTGCCTGGATCGCCTTGGCTGGAATTGACAAGTGTCAGAATGTTTCTTGTGGAGTGGTGTACGATTTTGAGACGTGTAGTGAAGCATAAAACTGCAAAATCTTTGTTTCTGTGGAGCTGAAGCATTAGAGATTATTTTTCAGCCTGTGGACATATTATTTGACCATTGTGTCTGCTGTCACAGAGTATACATGATGGCCGGGATTTAATGTGGCCGATGGGGGTCTGATTCACTGGTTGGAGAACTCGTGGGTCCCACATGCTGCTTCCATGAGGGAGGCCTGATCAGATTAAGAGCCCGTCAGGCTCTTAGATGCTCATCAACAGACTGCCTCCCCACAAGAGCTGTCCCATTCAGAGGCCAGCAGCTCACCACTGCTGGAGCGGAGTGGACTGCTGGACAGTGCCATCGGTCTGGTGGCTACTACTGGTGATGCTCTCAGGTCTTCACTAGGGGTTGACACTAGATCCCTGGACACAGGTGAATGGGGGTGGGGTGGAGGTTGCGGGGAGGGGGTTTGCTGTAGAGGGAGGATGGGGTGTGGTCGGAGGCAGGGGTTAACTTTCAGCATCATCTCCCCCCTACTTCCTGATGTTGGATCCTCGATCAAGCACTAAGTTCCTGTGGTCAAGTAACCCCCCCCCCAAAAGTGGGGGGGTGAATTTGTGGGATGAAGGGGGGGGAAAGGGGGAAGAGAGGACTTCCCAGGTTGTTAAACCTGCGACCCTGTAACTTCTCTCTCTTCCCCATGTCGTGGGGGAGGGGGTGAGGGAGGATGAGGAGCTGTGGGCGCCGGCCATTGGGGGCGGGGCCAAAAGGGAAGCGCGGGCTTTGTTCCCGCGCTATGGTAATCATGGCGGGAACAGGGAAGCAGGAAGGAGGGGGCCTCGCACAGTGTGAGCCGAGGTCACGGGGGGAAGCCGAGGTCGGCCAGAGTTTGCTGACTTCTGGGAGCAACATGGGGGGTGCAATTACGCTAGCTTGGGATGGGGGGGGTGGTTAACTGGGTTGCTGCTGCTGGGGAGAAGGGGGAGCTGGTATGGGAGGGGGGGGGGGTCGGGGCGGGGGGCGCCGCCTGGGGGGGATACAGCTACGTGGGAACCCGGTGAGGAGCTGGATTGAAAAAGGAAATGGCTAGTCGTCAAGGGGGGGGGGGGGGGGGGGGGGGTAAAGAGCCCCTAACCCGGTTGATCACGTGGAATGTGAGAAGGCTGAACGGGCCGATTAAGAGGGCATGGGTACTCGCACACCTAAAGAAACTTAAGGCAGATGTGGTTATGCTTCAGGAGACGCATCTGAAGCTGACAGACCAGGTTAGACTTCGCAAAGGATGGGTGGGGCAGGTGTTTCATTCGGGGCTAGATGCAAAAAACAGGGGGGTGGCCATACTAGTGGGGAAGCGGGTAATGTTTGAGGCAAAGACTATAGTGGCGGATAGTGGGGGCAGATACGTGATGGTGAGTGGCAAACTGCAAGGGGAGGCGGTGGTATGAGTGAACGTGTATGCCCCGAACTGGGATGATGCCAATTTTATGAGGCGTATGTTAGGACGAATCCCGGACCTAGAAGTGGGGAAGTTGGTAATGGGTGGAGACTTTAATACGGTGCTGGACCCAGGGCTGGACAGATCGAGGTCCACCCTGGAGAATGGACATGGGACTAATGGCAGATGAGGGGGGGTGTCTAAGGGTGAGGGGGTGCATTGAAAAGTACTTGGAACTCAATGATAATGGGGAGGTCCAGGTGGGAGTGGTCTGGGAGGCGTTGAAGGCGGTGGTTAGAGGGGAGCTGATATCAATAAGGGCACATAAAGGGAAGCAGGAGAGTAAGGAACGGGAGCGGTTGCTGCAAGAACTTTTGAGGGTGGACAGACAATATGCGGAAGCACCGGAGGAGGGACTATACAGGGAAAGGCAAAGGCTACATGTAGAATTTGACTTGTTGACTACGGGTAAGGCAGAGGCACAATGGAGGAAGGCACAGGGTGTACAGTACGGATATGGGGAGAAGGCGAGTAGGTTGTTGGCCCACCAACTGAGGAAAAGGGGAGCAACGAGGGAGATAGGGGGGGGTGAGAGATGAGGAGGGAGAGATGGAGCGGGGAGCGGAGAGAGTGAATGGAGTGTTCAAGGCATTTTATGAAAGATTATATGAAGCGCAGCCCCCGGACGGGAAGGAGAGAATGATGCGCTTTCTGGATCAGCTGGAATTTCCTGAGGTGGAGAAACAGGAGAGAGTGGGGCTGGGAGCACAGATTGAGACGGAGGAAGTAGTGAAAGGGATTGGAAGCATGCAGGCGGGGAAGGCCCCGGGACCAGACGGATTCCCAGTTGAATTCTATAAGAAATATTTGGACTTGCTGGCCCCGCTACTGATGAGAACCTTTAATGAGGCGAGGGAAAGGGGGCAGCTGCCCCCGACTATGTCAGAGGCAACGATATCGCTCCTCCTAAAGAAGGAAAAAGACCCGCTGCAATGCGGGTCATACAGGTCCATTTCTCTCCTGAATGTGGATGCTAAGATTCTGGCCAAGGTAATGGCAATGAGGATAGAGGATTGTGTCCCGGGGGTGGTCCATGAGGACCAAACTGGGTTTGTGAAGGGGAGACAGCTAAATACAAATATACGGGGCTGCTAGGGGTAATGATGATGCCCCCACCAGAGGGGGGTAGCGGAGATAGTGGTGGCGATGGATGCCGAGAAAGCATTTGATAGAGTGGAGTGGGATTATTTGTGGGAGGTGTTGAGGAGATTTGGCTTTGGGGTCGGGTATATCAGGTGGGTACAGTTGCTGTATAGGGCCCCGATGGCGAGCGTGGTCACGAATGGACGGGGGTCTGACTATTTTCGGCTCCATAGAGGGACGAGGCAGGGGTGCCCTCTGTCCCCGTTATTGTTTGCATTGGCGATTGAACCCCTGGCCATGGCACTGAGGGGTTCCAGGAAGTGGAGGGGAGTACTTAGGGGGGGAGGAGAACACCGGGTATCTCTGTATGCGGATGATTTGTTGCTATATGTGGCGGACCCGGCGGAGGGGATGCCAGAGATAATGCGGATACTTGGGGAGTTTGGGGATTTTTCAGGGTATAAACTGAACATGGGGAAAAGTGAGCTATTTGTGGTGCATCCGGGGGGGCAGAGCAGAGAGATAGAGGATTTACCGTTGAGGAAGGTAACAAGGGACTTCCGGTACCTGGGGATCCAGATAGCCAAGAATTGGGGTACATTACAGAGGCTTAATTTAACACGGTTGGTGGAACAGATGGAGGAGGATTTCAAGAGATGGGGCATGGTGTCCCTGTCGTTGACAGGTAGGGTGCAGGCGGTTAAAATGGTGGTCCTCCCGAGATTCCTTATTGTGTTCCAGTGCCTCCCGGTGGTGATCACGAAGGCTTTTTTCAAAAGAATTGAGAAGAGCATTATGAGTTTTTTGTGGGCTGGGAAGACCCCGAGAGTGAGGCGGGGATTCTTGCAGCGTAGTAGGGACAGGGGGGGCTGGCACTACCGAGCCTAAGTGAGTACTACTGGGCTGCCAATGTTTCAATGGTGTGTAAGTGGATGGGAGAAGGGGAGGGAGCGGCGTGGAAGAGAATGGAGAGGGCGTCCTGCAAGGGGACTAGCCTGCAAGCAATGGTGATGGCGCCGTTGCCGTTCTCACCAAAGAAATACACCACAAGCCCGGTGGTGGTGGCTACATTGAAAATTTGGGGGCAGTGGAGACGGCATAGGGGAGGGACGGGAGCTTGAGTGCGGTCCCCGATAAGAAACAATCATAGGTTCGTTCCGGGGAGAATGGATGGGGGATTTGGAGCATGGCAAAGAGCTGGGGTAGGACAATTAAGAGATCTATTTGTAGGTGGGACGTTTGCGAGTCTGGGAGCGCTGACGGAGAAATATGGGTTGCCCCAAGGGAATGCATTTCGGTATATGCAATTGAGGGCTTTTGCGAGGCAACAGGTGAGGGAATTCCCGCAGCTCCCGACGCAGGAAGTGCAGGATAGAGTGATCTCAGAGACATGGGTGGGGGACGGTAAGGTAGCGGACATATACAGGGAGATGAGGGATGAGGGGGAGATCATGGTAGATGAGCTGAAAGGGAAATGGGAAGAAGAACTGGGGGAGGAGATTGAGGAGGGGCTGTGGGCGGATGCCCTACGTAGGGTAAACTCATCATCCTCGTGTGCCAGGCTAAGCCTGATACAATTTAAGGTGCTACACAGGGCGCATATGACTGGAGCACGGCTTAGTAAATTTTTTGGGGTAGAGGATAGGTGTGCGAGATGCTCGAGAGGCCCAGCGAATCACACCCACATGTTCTGGTCATGCCCGGCACTACAGGGGTTCTGGGTGGGGGTGGCAAAGGTGCTTTCGAAGGTGGTGGGGGTCCGGGTCGAACCAAGCTGGGGGTTGGTTATATTTGGGGTTGCAGAAGAGCCGGGAGTGCAGGAGGCGAGAGAGGCTGACGTGTTGGCCTTTGCGTCCCTTGTAGCCCGGCGCAGGATATTGTTAATGTGGAACGAAGCCAAACCCCCGGGGGTGGAGACCTGGATAAACGATATGGCAGGGTTCATAAAGTTAGAACGGATTAAGTTCGTTTTAAGGGGTTCGGCTCAGGGGTTCACCAGGCGGTGGCAACCGTTCGTCGACTACCTCACAGAAAGATAGAGGGAATGGAAAAGAAGTAGATAACAGCAGCAACCCGGGGGGGTGGGTGGGTGGCGGGGGGGGGGGGGCGGGGGGGGGGGGGGGAGGAATCGGACGGACTCTCAGGGATGTTATTGTATATGTATAGGTATTTGGTATATGTAATTGTCTATTGGATTGCTGGACTGTATTTTTGGAGAGTATTTATTTTGGGCAAGGCAGTTGCCATTTAGTTTTGTTTTTTGTTTTTGTTTATATATTACTTATTTATTTGTTTAAAACTGGCCACGGTTATTTATATGGCTTTATTGCTGTGTAAAAGAAACACTACGTATTGTTATGTTTGACCAAAAAACTTGAATAAAATATATATTTTTAAAAAAAGTAACCTCCCCCCATCCTCAGAGATATGAACAAGTAACACCCTGCACCACTATCCCACCCCTCTCCGAGGCCACAGGCAACCTGACAGGCTTTGGTGTGCGACCTTCAGGAGTCACTGGCCGTGTGACTCCCATCTAATCCACGAACCACCACAAGGTTTTGTTGGACACAGGGATAATTGGTGTCAATTGGCTCATTACTGTGGCTAATTAACATCTTGGTGCGAGTGGGCAAATTGTGCGTGACATCCCATTCCCACTTCTGACTAACTTAGAATAATAGAACATTACTGCGCAGTACAGGCCCTTCGGCCCTCGTTGTTGCGCCGACCTGTGAAACCACTCTAAAGCCCATCTACACTATTCCCTTATCGCCCATATGTCTATCCAATGACCATTTGAATGCCCTTAGTGTTGGCGAGTCCACTACTGTTGTAGGCAGGGCATTCCACTACTACTCTCTGAGTAAAGAACCTAGCTCTGACATCTGTCCTATATCTATCTCCCCTCAATTTAAAGCTATGTCCCCTCGTGCTAGACATCACCATCCGAGGAAAAAGGCTCTCACTGTCCACCCTATCCAATCCTCAGATCATCTTGTATGCCTCAATTAAGTCACCTCTTAACCTCTCTAACGAAAACAGCCTCAGGTCCCTCAGCCTTTCCTCATAAGATCTTCCCTCCATACCAGGCAACATTCTGGTAAATCTCCTCTGCACCCTTTCCAATGCTTCCACATGCTTCCTATAATGCGGCGACCAGAATTGCACACAATACTCCAAATGCGGCCGCACCAGAGTGTTGTATAGCTGCAACATGACCTCATGGCTCCTAAACTCAATCCTCTACCAATAAAAGCTAACACACCGTACGCCTTCTTAACAACCCTCTCAACCTGGGTGGCAACTTTCAGGGATCTATGTACATGGACACCGAGATCTCTCTGCTCATCCACACTGCCAAGAATCTTACCATTAGCCCAGTACTCTGTCTTCCTGTTATTCCTTCCAAAATGAATCACCTCACACTTTTCTGCATTAAACTCCCATTTGCCACCTCTCAGCCCAGCGCTGCAGCTTATCTATGTCCCTCTGTAACTTGTAACATTCTTCCGCACTGCCCACAACTCCACTGACTTTCGTGTCATCTGCAAATTTACTCACCCATCCTTCTACGCCCTCCTCCAGGTCATTTATAAAAATGACAAACCGCAGTAGCCCCAAAACAGATCCTTGTGGTACACCACTAGTAATTGGACTCCAGTCTGAACATTTCCCATCAACCACCACCCTTTGTCTTCTTCCAGCTAGCCAATTTCTGATCCAAACTGCTAAATCACCCTGAATCCCATGCCTCCGTATTTTCTGCAGTAGCCTACCGTGGGGAACCTTATCAAACGCTTTACTGAAATCCATATACACCACATCAATTGCTTTACCCTCATCCACCTGTTTGGTCACCTTCTCAAAGAACTCAATAAGGTTTGTGAGGCATGATCTACTCTTCACAAAACCGTGTTGACTATCTCTAATCAAATTATTCCTTTCCAGATGATTATACATCCTATCTCTTATAAACCTTTCCAAGATTTTGCCCACAACAGAAGTAAGGCTCACTGGTCTATAGTTACCTGGGTTGTCTCTACTCCCCTTCTTGAACAAGGGGACAACATTTGCTATCCTCCAGTCTTCTGGCACTATTCCTGTAGACAAAGATGACTTAAAGATCAAAGCCAAAGGCTCAGCAATCTCCTCCCTAGCTTCCCAGAGAATCCTAGGATAAATCCCATCCGGCCCAGGGGACTTATCTATTTTCACACTTTCCAGAATTTTCACCACTTTCCACCTCCTCCTTATGAAACTCAAGCTCCTCTAGTCTAGTAGCCTGAATCTCAGTAATCTCCTCGACATCATTGTCTTTTTCCTGTGTGAATACTGACGAAAAATATTCATTTAGCACCTCTCCTATCTCCTCGGACTCCAAGCACAACTCCCCACTACTGTCCTTGACTGGCTCTACTCTTACCCTAGTCATTCGTTTATTCCTGAAATATCTATAGAAAGCTTTAGGGTTATCCTTGATCCTACCTGCCAAAGATTTCTCATGTCCCCTCCTGGCTCTTCTTAGCTCTCTCTTTAGGTCCTTCCCAGCTAACATAACTCTTGAGCGCCCGAACTGAACCTTCATGTCTCATCTTTACATAAGCCTCCTTCTTCCTCTTGACAAGTGTTTCGACTGCTTTAGTAAACCACGGTTCCCTTGCTCGACCACTTCCTCCCTGCCTGACAGATACATACTTATCAAGGACACGCAGTAGCTGTTCCTTGAACAAGTTCCACATTTCCATTGTGCCCATCCCCTGCAGTTTTCCTCTCCGTCCGATGCATCCTAAGTCTTGCCTCATCGCATCATAATTGCCTTTCCCCCAGATATCACTCTTGCCCTGCGGTATATACCTATCCCTTTCCATCACTAAAGTAAACTTGTGGGAGGTTTTCCTGCTCCTGCAGTCTGTAGAGCAACCTTCCGTTCAATTCATTGATCCCAGCCACTGTGTTAGCACCATGAAGGGCTGGATTAAATTTCACTAAATTAGTTTTCTCAGTTCTTCTCCCCTTCATTGTATTTCGTCTGTGTGCTGTGTAAATGTTCATGGCCCTACTGATAATGATATGACAGATTCACCTCCAGCTTGATTTGTGTTTTCTGTACCTACTTAATTACTAACCACTCTTTGTTCCAGGCCTCTCTGGGTCTGCAATACTTTGTAACTCCTGGTTGGCCCCTGAGTATTTCCCCGGAGGAATGTAGGGAAGGTAACTCCTGGTTGGCCCCTGAGTATTTCCCTGGAGGAATGAAGGGAAGGTATCAGCATATCCATTTTCCTCTGGTCTGCAGAGTGAGTTGCCACATGGAGGCCATGATCTCTGGACCACCAAGTAGTGGTAGGTGGACACATTAATGTTGAGAGTATGGTGGTAGTTACTGAGGGTGAGTGACATGCTGATGGTGCTGACACAGTCCCAGCACCCTGGAGTGATGTTACATAGACCCTGGGAGAGTGGGAAATGGGGGTGGAATTGGGTACGGTATCGTCGATGGGCCAGGTCACATCCTACGTGAAGCGGGCGAGTATGAGGGCGTCCCTGGCCCTCCAGGCCTACCGGACCCTTGCTGCTGCCGCCTGTCCTGCAGCCTCCGGCTGGTCCGGTTCATCCCCGGGCTCGTCCTCCATCTCCTGCTGGTTCAGCGCCTCCTCCTCTTCATCCTCGTCTTCCTCCCCGGAGGTAGAACATACAGTGCAGAAGGAGGCCATTCGGCCCATCAAGTCTGCACCGACCCACTTAAGCCCTCTCGTCCACCCTATCTCCGTAACCCAATAACCCCATCTAACCTTTTTGGTCACTAAGGGCAATTTATCATGGCCAATCCAAGCAACCTGCACGTCTTTGAACTGTGGGAGGAAACCGGAGCACCCGGAGGAAACTCACACAGACACGGGGAGAACATGCAGACTCCGCACCGACAGTGAACCAGCAGGGAATTGAACCTGGGACCCTGGCGCTGTGAAGCCACAGTGCTATTCACTTGCATCTGTATGTACCGTGGGCACATGTTCCTCATCCCCAACCTCCAGCACGTCGCCCCGTTGCTATGCCTGGTTGTGGAGGACAACAGACCACCACAAAGCGGGTGACCCCCAGGAGGTGTACTGCAAGGCACCACCGGAGTGGTTGAGACATCGGAACTGCATTTTGTGCAGTCTGATGCACCGCTCAATGACAGCCTGGGTGGCCACAAGGGCTTCGTTGTATCGGGGCCCGCTTCGGTCTCTGGCCTCTGTATTGGAGTCATTAGCCAGGTCTTCAGCGGATACGCTTTGTCCCCCAAGAGCCAGTTTCCCTCCCTCGGGTGACCTCAAAGTGGCCAAGGATGTCTGACTGCCCCAGGATGTAGCTGTCGTGCACACTCCCTGGGAAGCGTGCACACAAGTGCATGATCTTCATGTGGTGGTCACAGTCGAGCCTTGTGTTCAGGGAATGGAACCCCTTTCTGTTTTAAAATTTTTTTTTAGAGTATCCAATTCATTTTTTCCACTTAAGGGGCAATTTAATGTGGCCAATCAACGTAACTTGCACATTTTTGGGTTGTGGGGGCAAAACCCACATAAACACGGGGAGAATGTGCAAACTCCACACGGACAGTGACCCAGAGCCGGGATCGAACCTGGGACCTCGGCGCCGTGAGGCCGCAGTGCTAACCCACTGCGCCACCGTGCTGCCACGAACCCCTCTCTGTTAACGCTGGGCACTTCCAGATGGCCCAGTGAGCGCAAGGCAACATGCGTGCAGTCAATCAGCCCCTTCACCGGGGGCATCCCGGTGATGAAGGAGTACCCTGCTGCTGGGCATCTTGTTGGGTTTGGACCATGTCGGAGGTGATATAGGTTTGCGCCCGGGCAGAAAGGGCACCCGTGACCTATCAGATGCGCCTGTGGCCTGCGAGATGCCACACAGACCACTGCTCAAGCCCTGGAATGATCCCGAGGCGTAAAGGTTCAGAGCTGTGGTGACCTTGAAGGTCATTGGGAATGGGTGTCGTCCTCCTCCATGTGGTGCCAACTCCGCGATGACATGGCACAGCTGCCGCACCATCTCCTTGTTGAGGCGGAACCTCCTGCGACACGCTCTGTCCGTCATCTGTTTGAATGACCGGCGACGTTGCACACCCTGGGCCGTCGCAGGCCACCCCGTCTGGTTCCCTCCCTGGCTTGATGGGTGGCCGGGTCCTCGGGGTGTGGGGCGGGGTCCGGCACGTGGGCTGCCACCTTGAAGATCTGCAGACGCTGCTACTGCAGCCGCCTCCAGAATCCTGGCCCTGTTCTGTAGCGTTCAAAATACTGCCCATAGCGTTCAATACCCGTAAGCCATTGGGAGAAGGTGTTAGACTGACAAACAGTGGTGGCTCCTACCCCGGGACCCTCTATTCCTCCATTGATTTACCCCCATGCTCGGAACGCCAAGCCCACGCACTCCAGCAGCAGCGGGCCTTCTCACCGGGCCCCAGACCCTGCACAATGTCACCTAGACCGGGTGCTGGCCCCCTCAACGTTGCACTCACCCACCCTCCGGTCGTGTTGATGCACAGTGTCCAGGCATCTGATTGGGATGCTAGTTTATGATTCCCACATGCTACATGGCCTGCCCACCCATGGGAATCCATTTGGATTGTGTGAAGCGCTCACTTAACCACGATTGTCAATTCCCTCTCCAGCTTTGATCCGCATGGCCAGAGGCCTTGGCAGTCGGTGGGGCAGACGGGCAGGGACAAGGCATGTCCCCAGAACGGATACACACGATCCAGGGGTTGGCATTCTGGTGCCGTGCGCAGTTGCCCCATAGCGCCTCTATACCCCTGCCCCCCTTCACATGGCAACCCACTCTGAGAAGCCCGCCACCCCCGTTGGGCACAGCAAGCCCAGGCTCAATGCCGATGAGAAAAGATGGCTACTCGTCTCGGCTCCCCGCAGAAACCTTCTGCCAGGTTCACATTTTTTAAATGGAGTACTAATCGGCACCAGCGTGACCACTTGCTGGGAAGACCGTTGGATATGGCGTGGTTCCCGATAAATGTATGGAACGTGGTGATAATTAGTTTCTCGTCACGCTACGGCAAGATCCAGATTTCGCCTACGGGAGCGGGTCGGTTGCATTCGCCAGGCGCGGTTCGCGTTTTTGTCCTCTCCTGCTATTCACCGTCCTCATTTCGCTCGAACGAGAATGCAAAGAAGCCGAAGAATCACTCCCAGAGTCTTATTATCTTTATTACAAGAAGACTGTCTACATTCCCTTGACCTTGTGTTATTTACCATCTTATGCATGGAGTCAGGATCTGATGTATTTCCTTGAATCACACAAGAGAAAGACTATAGTGTATTCAGGTTCACAGCAAGAAACTTGGCACATCTGAGACAAGAACTTGTATTGTATTTCTTTTCTGTTTAACCAAAGCAACAACTTGTACTTATAAAGCATACTTAACTAAGAAAAATGACCTAAAGAGATTCAGGGAAGAGTAATAAAAAAAAGGGGCGCTGAGCCTAAAGAGGTGTTGGGAGTTCTGGTAAGGGAAATGACTTTTAAGGAGGCTCATAAGTGTGGGGAGCAGGACAAGGGAATTACAGAGGGTTGGGGTCTTGGTGGCTGCCGAGGAGGAAGCTATGCAGAAGGTGTCAGAGGCAGAGGAAGAGAGAGTTAGCGGAAGATGGTGGTGGGTTGAGGTTACAAGGAAGAGTTCAGGGATGAGGATTGGAAGGATTTAATCACGAGGATGAGAATTTTAAATTTAAGGTCCATGCAGTGGATGTTGTCTGTATGGAATTTAAGAAAGTATTTGATGAAATATCACATAAAAAGATTGTTAACGATCGTGGAATAGTCAGCATGGATAAAAAAAATTGGCTTTGGGACAGAACCAGCACGTTGGGGTGAACAGTTAAGTTTTAGAATGGAGATTGAGAGACAGTGGTTGCCCCCAAGTTTCAGTGCACTGACCACTGCTTTTTTGATGGATATAAATTATAGGGTTAGGGGCGATGAGAGCTCATGTATGTTTGGCGGGGGGGGGGGGGGGGGGGCTGGATGTTGCAGTTCCAATGTGCTGGAGGCTCAGTGATTGGGCGAGATCTGGGGCAAAATGGAGTGGGTGCCAAAGGTGATGGAAGGAAGGTCAGAGGTGACTTGATTGCTTTCAGTTCCAGGGTCATTGTGTGGGTGTTCACAGATATGACTGTCAGCAGTAAAGCTTGAGGATGGATACATAGAATTTACGTCCAGAAGGAGGCCATTCGGCCCATCAAGTGCACCGGCCCTTGGAAAGAGCACCCTACTGAAGCCCACACCTCCACCCTACCCCCATAACCTAGTAATCCCACATAACCTTTTTGGACACGAAGGAGCAATTTAACATCACCAATCCATCTATTCTGCACATCTTTGGACTGTGGGAGGAAACCGGAGCACCCGGAGGAAACCCACGCAGACACGGGGAGAATGTGCAGACTCCGCACAGACTGTGACCCAAGCCGGGAACTGAACCTGGGACCCTGGAGCTGTGAAGCAACAGTGATAACCACTATGAACCGTGCCGCCCACAGATGGGTCCCGAGTGTGACTAATGCAAAACATAGGGTTCTGCATTGGTCAAAAGTACTGTAGGGACAGGAAAGTGGGCTGCAAAGATAGCTGATCAGATATTTGTCTGCTTTTTGTTTGCGGTTTATGTCAGGCAGACAGATCGGTCAAGTGCACCCGTCTTTCTGTTAGCTCTGACTCAACTGGAGAAGAGCCGATAGAGGGTAGTCCAGAGCCAGGCGCAACAACTGCCAGAACACCAAGGGATGCCAGCAGAGGGTCAGGCAGTTCAGGGTGCTAGCATGTACACGCAAGTCCAATGCCGAGCACTGGCGCATCATTGAATATACTGCCAGTGGTGTGACTACTTGCAAATGCCAGAGAGGCAATGTCCAAGATGACTTGAGGATGTCACATGTTTCTGTCACTCACTTATGTTAGCTCCTTCAGGAAGACGTATATTCTCCTGGGTTGGGAGGCAATCCAATTGCCGTGCCTTAAAAATCACTATGGAAGGGTAGTATGATGGCACAGTGGTTAGCATTGCTGCCTACGGCGCTGAGGACCCGGGTTTGAATCCCGGCCCTAGATCACTGTCCGTGTGGAGTTTGCACATCCTCCCCATGTCTGCATGGGTTTCGCCCCCACAACCCAAACGATGTGCAGGATAGGTGGATTGGTCATGCTAAATTGCCCCTTAATTGGAAAATAAATAATTGGGTACTCTATATTTATTTTTTAAAAAGGAAAAAAAGAGATCGCCGTGGCATTGAATTTCACAGAAGCAGTTCTTTCCAGGGCTGTACGAGAGACTTGAGTGACGTTTTTCAGTCAGACACTCAGAAGTACATCAAGGAGGTCACTAATGCCCTGTTTTCAAGAGCCAATGATTTTGTACAATTCATTGCAAACCCTGAGAATCAGACAGCCGGAGCTGTAGGAGTTGATGACACTGCTGGATCTCTGGTACTGTACACTGCTGGGACAAGGATTACACACATGTGGTGGTGAAAGATCCCTGAGAACAGCCATCAACATTCATAAACCGAAAGGGCTTTCTCTCTCCCAATGAATTGGTGCTGGTGTGGTGTGATCGCAGCAACTCAATCCTTCAGACGTGTTCTTGTTTCCTAGGGAGACCTCAGGACTCTTATGTCCTCACTCACTCCCAGGTGCCACAACTATCTGCTGCCTTAAAGCAACTGCAGGGTGGCTCTTTGGGGATATTCACAGGAGACTTAGCTTGTGATACCTGTGCAGAACCCACAAAGCCTGACAGAGGAGAGATATAATGCCCTCCTATTTATAAAATGGTAAACATGTCATTAGGGTCAGCCTGGGGGCCTTCATGTGTCTGGAAAATTAACATTCAATATGTGCAAACCAGTAATGAAGAAGTGCCTAAATCCCTTTGTGCGGTTCTGCGCATCTCTAAATGCTTGCCTATGATTTATGTTGGATGGTTTATCAGTATCAAAACCGTCGTTTGAATGGTTGCACCATTTCTGCAGGTCTTAGCACACCAACTATTGATGACCGTTGGGGTCTCAATCAGCAGATGGACAAATACACAGAGCTGTGACATTGCTGCGGCTTTGCTATGCATGTACAACAGTAGTCTAATTTGGTCAGTGCTGAACTTTGGGGATGGCACTGTGATGTAGCATAACGAGCAGTCCAGCTCACAAGCACTTCATGCAGCATCATACATTCTGGATATATATCGCCATTCTTTTGTCACTGCTAGACTGGAGCCTTGGAAGATGCTACTTAACAGCACTGTGGACTACAGCGGTTCGAGAAGACTCGCTATCATCTTCTCAGGGGGAACAGGAGTTGAGCAATCTATGCTGACCTTGCAGTGACATCCATATTCTCGCAATGAGTTCACCATCAACAGCCCTTAAACAGTGTCACTTGTCTGCAGACTTCTGCTGCATCTAGGGTTCTATTTTTTAAACAGGTTTCTGCCCAGGACCTATTAATTTAATCCTCTGCCCTTCAACGTTGATTAATGAGTTGGAGAATCTTTGCAGCAGACTTGTTTTAGTCCCCCTTAGTGTGACGCTAAGTTTTAAACCTCCCTAAAATTTCAGCACAACTGTTCTCTTCCGACATCTAATTTAATATTTAGGTTTTTGGAGTCTGTGCTCAGGGTTGTGAAAAATGTGCAAATAAGCCTCAACTGGATTATCTAGTGCAGTTTGCACCTGACCTTTTAGAGGGATTTGCTGTGGTTCAGAACTATTTAGAGCTGACGTGGAGCATTTAATAACTATTCTACTTAAATCTCTGCACACCCTCCAATGTGTTCAACGTGCAGCCCCTGACTGTTTTGAAGCCATGAGTGTTTCAAAACTGTAGCCCTACAATTCTCTCCCAGGCTGGATCCAGTCTTCTGAGCACACAACCTTCTACAGAGCAACCCCAGGGGCCGTCACCTGGAGCCAGCCTTATCACTCCTTCAGAGCCCAAGCCCTGAGTGCCCTGTCTCATTTATATGTGTTTTGCTAGTTCTCGCTCTGATTCGGTATCTACCTCCAACCTGGTAACATGTCGCCCAGCACCAGGCCATATCTCCTGGGCTTTAAGGGTAGTGAGTACATAGGAAAAGGAATACAGACAACAGTTTGAAACAAATAAAAGAGAGAAGAAGCACAGTGAAAGAGAAATTTAAAGAGTGATTGGAAAAGATTCAGAAACAAGTGAACAGATGTCCACCACAAAAGTGTCAGAGCCGTTCAGATGGAGAGAGAAAAAGGCGAGACAGGAAGACTGATCAATGCATAGAGAATTAGCCGGGAGGAGAAAAGGACAGCTTTGCTTTTACCTTTTCCCTGGAGTAGTGGCAAGGAGTGATGCACGATTTGCTACTCCTGCCGTTATGAAGCAGAGCGCCACCTGGCTTAATGTGAACAAAGCCACAGAAACCCCATCAGTGTTTTCTAAAGTTACAGAGTGCGACAACAACGTGGTGTGGTAGTCTGTGTTAGAAGGATTACGGTACCTGGTAATGCCGGAATACCATTGGTGGAGAATGTACTTGATCCCATTGGTTAAGCCTGTATGTTAGCTCCGCCCTGCAAGGCGGGGTATAGGAGCCCATGCCGCCCCAGCAGCTTTCTTCTGTACCTGCGCTGCTGGGGGAAACATCTAGCGTATTAAAGCCTTCAATTGTCTCCAATCTCGCTTCTGGAGCTATTGATCGTGCATCAGGTGGCACAGTGGTAGTTAGCACTACTGCCTCAACGCCAGGGACCCGGGTTCAATTCTGGCCTTGGGTGACTGTGGAGTTTGCACTTTCTCTCCGTGTGTGCATGTGTTTCCTCCGGTTGCTCTGGTTTCCTCCCACAGTCCAAAGGTGTGCACGCAAGGTGGATTGGCCATGATCAATGTGCAGGGGTGGGGAGGGGGAGTGGACCTAGATAAAGTGCTCTTTCTTGGCTCTCAGCGGGCCATGTGGCCTCTTTCTAAACCTGTGGAAATCACCATAAACTTTAAAGTATTTCTTCAAATTTCTGGTGAACTTAAGTCACAATGGGTGATGCACCTTCTACGAGCTAGCGGCAAAAGTTGTTCTAGATTACATGTCGCAAGGGCCTTTGTCCTTCAAAAGTGGATTCAAGATTTGTGTTAGTTGTACAGAATCGTAAGGCCAAACACGGATGCTGTGGTCTTTGGGGTTGCCACTGTGAATGTTTGATTGTGGACATGTGACTAAAAATGCGCCGGAGGGTGCCCGTTTCTCCTCAGCCCTTTCACCAGAGGTGATGAATTGAGTAGGTATCTGAGGGTCAAGCCCTTCGCCTTCCTTGTCTGGTTATATGCATACTGCTGTTGTAATGTCCTTGATGCTTAACACCTCTCCTCCCTTCTTTCGTACATCAACAACTTTTTTAATGTTTTTACAACAGACCCACTTGTGTATTATCTCTGTACATATATACAACTTAATAAGACAGTCCTTCTGGTGGACGTCTATTTCTTTTGGGTTGCACTTGACGTTCTGGAGCCTGACTAGTCGAGACCTTGCAAGTATCTTCTTTTTCTTCGTGAGAAGTTACTCAGTGCCCGTCTCTATAGGTATTGGAAAGTCCTCAGAAACAGATACTGAATTAGTCTCTGTGTTTGGTCTCTGTTCAGAAGTATCACTGTTCAGATTTCCCGATGGAAATACTTCTGGAGAAATTTCAGAGATTTCACTTTGTGAAGCTAGTAGTTGGTCAGTACGATGTCGCCAAGCTCTTTTATCGTCCGTCTGTACGGTGTATGATATTGGACCTGCTTTTGCGAGGATAACTGCAGGTACCCATTTCTCATTGGTAGTGTAGCTTCTTGTTAAAACTCACTCTCCTTGAGTGAATAATCACTTTTTAGAGTTTGTTCTCTCCTCACAATCTGTTCTTTTTTAAAAATAAAGTTTAAAGTTAAAAAAAAAAATTTAGAGTACCCAATTCACTTTTTCCAATTAAGGGGCAATTTAGGATGTTCAATCCACCTACTTTGCATATCTTTGGGTTGTGGGGGCGAAACCCACGCAAACACAGGGAGAATGTGCAAACTCCACACGGACAATGACCCAGAGCCGGGATCGAACCTGGGACCTCGGCGCCGTGAGACTGCAGGGCTAACCCACTGCGCCACCGTGCTGCCCTGCTTCTTGTTGTTTGACAATTTCTGAAGTATCAGGTGGTATCAAAAGATCAAACTGTTCTCAGTTTCCTTTTGAAAAGCAGCATTGCTAGTGAACCCTTGACAATGTACTTTGATGCCTTGGTGGAATGTTCAAGTGACTGTACAAATCGCTTTGCCTATCCATTTGTTGCAGGGTGTTACGGAGCTAACCTTATGTGTTGTATATACCATTTTGTTTTAAATAGTCTTCGAACACCTGATAAGTGAACTGAGTACCATTGTCAACTTACACCCTGTTGCGGTCTACCAAATCTCGCAAATATTTTGTCCCAACTTCTCAATAATTTGTTCTGTCATCGTAGATTTCATAATCACTACTTCCAGCCATTTAGAGAGTGCGTCCACAATCAGAAAGAACAAATGTCCCTCAACTGGACCAGTGTAGTCTATGTGTATCGTCTGCCATGGCTGTGTTGGCCATTCCCACGGATGTAATGGTTGCAGTGGTGGAGTGTTTCTTAGTTTTGCACAGGACTGACATTGCCCACTTTCTCTTTGATTTGACCATCTAATCCTGGCCACCAAAAATAACCATACCAGCTCCTTCGTCATCACCACACCGGGATGACCCTCATGCAGTTGGTCAAGGACTTTATTACACAAGCACAAGGGAATAATCACTCTGATTCCCCGTAATAAAACTTCATTCTGGACTATCAACTCAAGTCTTAATGTAATGTGGGGCTTGTGGTCTAGATTTTTACAATGTACGTCTGTCATTGTTCCTTTCTGGACCATGTTCATCAGCTTCCCCATCACTGGATTGGTTCTTGTGTATCTCTGGAATTGAGATGAAGTCACAGGTACATTATTCATGTGTGAGAAATATAGGATGTTGACAAAAAAAAAATGTCAAGTTCTTGCTTGATTTGTAACGGCATCAGCATTTGCATGTTGCTCTGACTTATGATATTAGATATCGTACGTGTATGCCAATAATATCAAAGACCGTCTCTGCAACCTACTAGCTGCTGAAGAATAAATACCGTTATACGGTCCCAAGATTGCCGCCAAGGGTCAGTGATCCATCAAGAAAGTAATGACGTCCATAAAGGTAGCGGTGAAACCTTTTTACTACAAATAAGATGCTTGGCGTTTCTTTTCCTAACTGAGCGTAATTTGTTTCTGTGCTAGTAAGAGTTCATGAAGCAAATACTATTGGTCGGTCCTCTCCTCAAGGCATAATGTGTGAGACAACTCAGAATTTGATCCATGGATCTCTGAAAAAGAGCAGGAGCAGATGTTATTCCAAATGGAAGTCTTTGGTAATGAAACAGACCGTAATGCGTCATGATAGTGAGTAGAGGCTGTGATTTTGCAACCGAGTTCATTTGTAAATATGCCTATATTTCTGCCCTCCAGAAAGTCCAGCAAATAAGCCTTCAATCGATGGCGATGAATAATGATATGAGTACAATATCGAGTTAATAGTTGTTTTAAAATCTCCACGTATTCTTACTGAGCCATCACGTTTCAAAACAGGAACTATTGGTGTTGCCCAATAACTTGTAGCAGCTCCTGTTTGGACTAGTCTTTCTCGTTCTTCTTCGACTTTTGGCTTGATGGCATATGGTACGGTTCTAGCTTTGAGAGATTTTCGTTGTACTGTTTCTCTTTGATTTTAAGTTGAACTTCAATTCCTGTCATTGAGCTCAGTGAGTCTTAAAACACCGTTTCATATTTACCCAGAAGTTGTTGTCGGCTATTCTTTGAATCCACTAGTTGATTCACTGCTCCCCCGTTGAGTTTAATTTTTCCGAACCAAGATCTACCAAATAAAACGGGAAAATCTCCACGTACAACGTGAAGAGGTAACTTCGCTGTTTGTCCATTTACTTCTACCGTTGCCATATTGCATCTTTTAATGGTACAACTTCTTCTGTGTACGTCCTTACGATCACATTTGATGATTTTAAAGGCTGATGCTTCAACTTCTAATTATAAATAGTCTGAGGTATCAATGATACAGCTGCATCTGTATCCACTTCCGTTTTGATTTGGCTACCATCAAGTCTTGGGAATACCCAGAAACATTGTTCGGATATGTTGTCCTCTGAGGGGTTTTGAACTTGGTCTATTAACTTATAGACACCACTAATCTGTTTAGATGTGGGTTTATTCATTCCCTACCTTTGGGTGTTGGTGATGTTTGCCATGTCCAGCATACTTTGGCAATATGGCCCTTTTTGCCACAGTTCCTGCACTTACTTTCTCTACTCCAGCATTTCCCTGCTGACTGTCCAACCTATGTACATCGATGACACGGTTGTCCCTTTTCAGCCTTGTTTCATGCGGTTTCCAACTTGTGGATCTTTGCTCCAGCCCCTATCTGTGAAGCCTCTTGTTGCTAGCTCCATAGACATGGCAACTTCTACAGCAACTTTGAGAGTTAAATTGCTTACAGTAAGCAACTTCCTCTGAATACCTTAATTGCGGAGTCCGCATACCAGCCTATCCACGAAGGGTATCGTCTAGTGTTGTACCAAGCTCACAGTATTTTGCTAACCTTAAGGACACTACGAATTGTAAACTGCTTTCACCTTCTTCATGAGTATGGTGGTGGAACTGAAACCTTTCTGCAATTAACAACGATCAAGGTGAGAAGTACCCTTCTAGAACCTTTATTAATTTGTTTTAGGCCTTTTCTCACGGCTTCGGTAGATAGAACATAGAATATACAGTGCAGAAGGAGGCCATTCAGCCCATCGAGTTTGTATCGACCCACTTAAGCCCACCCTATCCCCGTAACCCAATAACCCCTCCTAAGGGCAATTTAGCATGGCCAATCCACCTAACCTGCAAATCTTTGGACTGTGGGAGGAAACTGGAGCACCCGGAGAAAACCCACGCAGACACTGGGAGAATGTGCAGATGCCCGCAGACAGTGACCCAGATGAACTAAGTTTTGCAGCAGCATAGTAGTTTTACGCCCTATTGAACTGAGAAATGTTGCAACATTTAGGTCCTCTATGTTTGATTTTCTTTGAGATAAAGTTGAAATCTCCATGCGAGTTCCAAGTCTCACAGTCTTCATCAAATGTATCCATGGTGCCTGTTTTTCCCACCATTCCGGAACTGGCTCCGAGATCTGTACTTCGACCAACCTTCCTCCCTTCCATTTCTTTTTGATGTACGACACAAGAGGTCCCCTAATCCACAATGCAACTAGAATTTTTTCCTTTATGCCTGACTATGGTTTGATGTTTTCCCCAAGTAGTGACTTGTACGGAATCGGAGACCTTTGAATCCCCGTTCCTGTGGCCTGTTTCACTTCGCTACACGCACGGTTCCTGCAGACTAAAATCTACCCACTTCCAACAGCAAACAATTTTCCAAACTGTTCTTATTTGCGGTTGTGCTCCTTTTTTAAAAAAACCTGCAGCGCTGGCAGCTTTTGTTTCGCTTGACGTGTGAGTCTGGTCTTGCTTAACTTTCCTCTGCTCTCGATGCTGTCTTCACTTCACTTGTTTTTTAAGAAGAAATTTAGAGTACCCGATTCTTTTTTCCCCCCATTAAGGAGCAATTTAACATGGGCAATCCACCTACCCTGCACATCTTTTTGGGTTATGGGGGTGAGATCCACGCAGCCTCGGAGAATGTGCAAACTCCACACGGACTGTGGCCCAAGGCTGGGATTGAATCCGGGTCCTCTGCGCCGTGAGGTAGCAGTGCTAACCACTGCACCGCCGTGCCGCCCCCTCCACTTTCCTTGAAGACGATTTTTTGCCTCAGCAATCTATTGCCACAATACCTGTTGCCAGTTTTCTCATTGATTACATTCTGAATGTGCCACAAAGAGAAAAGGTACGAAGGTGCCACACAGGGATTTCTTACAAACACAGTGAGAACTTTATTAGAAGATGTTGCTCATACAACCTAATGTGGGGGAACTAATATTTGACGCTGAAGTCACTACAGATCACGGGATGTGTCAACAGCAGGGATGTATTCTCTGATACATAACAGAGTGGATCCAGGAAACCTGCTCAGAACTCTGTGTTCTGCAGCCCAAATTTAACCCCAGGTACCAAGAACAAACAATTTGCTTCTACTCTTGTAACTTCATTGTGTCTAGTACCAGCAAAACACACCAAGAAACATTTCTGTGTTAATGTACTCTCCCCGCAAGCACTGTGTAATCAAAACAATAATTGTACAAAATACTTGAAAACACAAAGCATTGCACAGATATCCAGTGGAACTGTATGCTTGCAGGGCTAACTCTATCTAACTTAAGAGTCCAGCATGAAAGGCCAGTAATATCACGGTAACAAGAAAACAACACCCCTGTTAAACTGCAGTTGTGACTTTAGTGGATCAACAGCAACAGAATGAATTGTTCAAAAGTAACCTCGTAACAACACAATGTGCATAAAGCAGCTGTCAAGATTTCAGCTGCAGTATTCCAGCAACCAGATCAGGCAAGTAGATACATATCACACAGCAGAATTCTGATTTTCTTTGTTCAAGTTATCCAGCCATCCTAATTATCCATTAACACCCTGACTACAGTGTTGAAACTACCTGATTGTTTTTTTTATTTGTAATTCAGCAGCTTTTCTTTGTGAACAGAACCATTTTGTGCTTTTCATTATTTGTTCTACACTTGACTTCATTCCAGTGCTAATGTATTGCCTTTTTTCTGTCCATCTAGTTTTAATTTGAGACATAATTTAAAAATTCAGTACTTGCACAGTATAACACCAGGGTCAATTGATTTATTCCGGACCTTCATTTTTCTCCTCCAGTTGCAGTTTTCTGAAAGATGAGAATGTTTTGGTGAAATGTATGGCCTCACCTTCAGTCCAGGGCTGTTAAAAGGGCAGTAAAATTAGACAATGTTTTGTGCTTTTCATATTCTGAAGCTTGAATTCCTGAAAATATTACACCGATGTGTAGTTCTGGTATATGCATTGGAATTAAATTAATGTATATTCAACTATCCTTCCTTTCTCACTTCCACATTTGCTCTGGTGAAGGATTTCTTCTTACTTCGCATTTACATGATTCTATGCTGCCCTTCAGCAATGCTATCCAAACTCGCATCAAGTTCCATATGTTTGCTGACAGCACCCAGCTCTACCTCACCACCTCCTCTCTCTCTACCCCTCTGATGTGCCATCAATGAACACACGACGAGTGGTGAACGTAACTGAGGCTTTAATAAACTAAACAGAGAGCCTCCTGGCCTCGGATCCCGAACTGAGGCAGTGGCGGAGACTAGCCACCTTTATACCGAGCCCGGGGGGGGGGGGGGGGGGGGGGGGGGGGGAGGCAGTGGCGGAGACTAGCCACCTTTATACCGATCCGGGGGGGGGGGGGGGGGAGAGGAGAGGGAGGGAGGAGGAGGAGCCTGCAGGCAGTAGTTTACCACATTACATATAATACAGTGGCAGTTTACCACAATACACAGATTATATACTACAGTGGTTCGGACCCAGCAGGGACAAGCCCAGGCATATAATAATACAATACAATACAGTGGTTTACCACATTCATCCCCTGTTTAAAAAAAAGAGTCCACCGGGGGTGAAGTGGACAAAGATCAAGTCTGTCGGGGGCCTTGACCTTCCGCCGTGATCGCCTCAGTCCCGGCTGTGGTGTGGGCACCGGTGTCGAGACATGTGCGTCCGGGAGCGTGTCGTCCTCTTCTTCACTCAGTAGTTGGGCCGGTGGAGGGGGGGCGGTGTGTGGGCGGGGGTGGTGGTGATGGCTGCCGGTGGGCCTGCGGGTGCCAGACCTTGAAGTAGCTGGGTAGTGGTGGAGGGAGAAGGTGTAGGATCGGGGGGTGGTGGTGATGGTCGCTGGGGAACCTGCAGTGCCAAATCCCGGAGGGAGACTGTGTCCTGTCGCCCGTCATGATGTGCCACGTAGGCATATTGTGGATTGGCTAGGAGGAGCATGACCTTCTCGATGAGGGGATCTGTTTTATGGCTCCTCGCATGCTTCCAGAGGGGAACGGGCCTTGGGACTGTCAGCCACGATGGGAGCGAGACCCCGGAGGTGAACCTCCTGGGGAAGGCAAACATACGCTCATGAGGGGTCTCGTTGGTGGCAGTGCACAGGAGCGACCGGATGGAGTGGAGCACATCGGAGAGGACCTCCTGCCAGTGGGAGACTGGGAGACTTCTAGACCGTAGGGCCAGGAGGACGGCCTTCCAGACCGTCGCGTTCTCCCTCTCCACCTGTCCGTTGCCCCGGGGGTTGTAGCTGGTCGTCCTGCTGGAGGCGATGCCCTTGCTGAGCAGGAACTGACGCAACTCGTTGCTCATGAAGGAGGAACCCCGATGGCTATGGATGTAGGTGGGGAACCCGAACAAGGTGAAAAGACTGTGCAGGGCCTTGATGACGGTGGCAGAGGTCATGTCGGAGCATGGGATCGCAAAGGGGAATCTTGAGTATTCGTCAACGATGTTGAGGAAGTACACGTTACGGTCAATGGAGGGGAGGGGCCCTTTGAAATCGTACTGAGGCACTCAAAGGGGCAAGAGGCCCGTCGACAAAATTATGACGGGCATAGACAGAGTGGATAGTCAGAGCCTTTTTCCCAGGGTAGAGGGGTCAATTACTAGGGCGCATAGGTTTAAGGTGCGAGGGGCAAGGTTTAGAGGAGATGTACGAGGCAAGTTTTTTTACACAGATGCTAGTGGGTGCCTCGAACTCGCTGCCGGAGGAGGTGGTGGAAGCAGGGACGATAGTGACATTTAAGGGGCATCTTGACATACATGAATAGGATGGGAATAGAGGAATACGGACCCAGGAAGTGTAGAAGATTTTAGTTTAGATGGGTAGCATGGTCGGCACAGGCTTGGAGGGCCGAAGGACCTGTTCCTGTACTGTACTTTTCTTTGTTCTTTGAGAGGCCTTTACCAGGTGTGCTCTGTCTGGCCGATAGAAGTGACTTTTGGTCATCTAACCTAATATCGCCAGATATGGAATGTGGTTTTGTGTCAATTTTTGTTTGATAACTCACCCTGAAGTACTTTGGGATGTTTTGTCAATTTACTATGGCTGGGATTTTCTAGAGCCCCCCCCCCGGTGGGGGGAGGGGTGGTCCAAGTCGTCATTGACAGGATCGGAAAATCCCAGCTGTGTGAGTAATAAAAAGGGAAAAAAGTAGATTGCGTGAACTAGCAAAAAATAAAATAAAAACCGTAAGAGATTGTACAAGTATATAAAAAGGAAGAGGGTAGCTGAAATAGACGTTGGTCCCCTTAGAGGATGAGAATGGGGAACAAACATAGGAAACTAAGGGAGTGGATGCGACTTGGACAAATATTTTGTACGACTTTGTGGTAGAAGAGTTTAAAAGCATCCCAATAATAGTAGAAAATGAATGGACAAAAGGGAGCAAATAACTTTAAATAATCACTATCACAAGAAAAAAATAATGGGACAACTAATTTATGCCCAAGCTGAGCAGGAATTTCTTCTCAGAGGGTTGCAAATCTTTGGTATTCTCTACCCCATGAACTGTAGTGGCTGAGCCATTGAATATAGGATTGAGATAGACATCTCAAAGTGTAGCTGATGCTTCCTCTTCTGGGGCATTCTACAACAAGAGGTCATAATTTTAGGATAAGAGGGAGTAAATTCAGGAAAAACTACTTCTCCCAAAGGGTCGTTAATCTATGGAATTCGCTACCCCAGCGTGCGGTGGATGCTGGGACAGTGAGTAAGTTTAAGGAGGAGTTAGACAGATTTTTAATTGGTCAAGAGTTGAAGGGTTACGGAGAACGGCAGGATGGTGGAGTTAAGGCCAGGATCAGATCGGCCCTGATCAAATGGTGGAGCAGAGTTGATGGGCCAAATGGCCTAATTCTGCTCTGATATCTTATGAACTTCTGAGGGGGGAAATTGGGAGTAGAGGCTAAGATCAGATCAGCCACGATCCAATGGCAAAGCAGGCAAGAAAGGCTTCGTGGCTTGACCTGCTCCTATTCTCAAAGGCTCTATATAAATGCATATTGTTGTTTTTGTTCAGAAAAATAAAATCTGGTTAAATAATAACCAATGAGTGTATGTTGCTTAATTTTCTTCTGGTTGCTGTTTTACAGAGGACGTAAAACTTTTAAAATTTTAAACATATTAATTATTTGTCTGCTCATAACACAAAATATTGTTTCGAACTGTATGTATTATGAATATACATTGAGTTATTTGTGAGTTTAAAATCTTATTTAGACATGAATATTGCTTAAAACTGGCAAATGCGCATAATTGTAAGTACGTTCATCCTTTTCTTTTACAGAGGGGCGTTTGCATCTCCAGGATATCCCTTCCATAACCAGCAGAGGGCACCTGGAGGCTACCCCAGATCTGGTAGTGGACTCTTCCTACTACAGCAACTTTTATCAGCCATCTCTCTATCCAGCTTACTACAACAATTTATACAACTATCCCCAGTACCAGGTGGCGGTGGCAGGAGATTCACCTGCTTCAGACGTCAGCTCCACACTGGGAGGGACAACTGTGAAAAACAGCCTTCGGGGCCTCTCTGCATCATTAGTGTCTGGTCAGACAGGAAACCAGTGGCAGGTAGGATGGACATTGATTCCTCGTGACAAAATAATTTTATTGTCATTTTGCTAATGAGTATAAGTATTAGAACGTATAAACATATGAATAAGCCGACAATTGTAACAATAAAAGAAGGCAGTAAAATGCTGATTGTGTGAAACAATGGTTTGTGTAAGGAGATTTGGGGTATTTTTTCTGACCTTTTTCCACAGGGCACATCGATATCTCAGCTACAATGTTGAGGATAAAAGGAGTGGAATCTGATAGGTTTCAAGCCGTTTATATGCCTTTGGATATCTGGAACTCCCCCTGCAGGCTGGGCCTGGAAGAGTGCTGGACATCGCCACATTCATTGAATGGAAATGAGGGTCTGGAAGTGTCCCAGACACTTTTATTTTAGTTTATTTTCTGAAATTGGTCCAAAACGCCCCCCACTGTGGGGTATTTCTAGAAACCAGCAGAGGCCTTGTGCGAGGACCCCTCACCAACTGGAGGCACAGAGTCCTGGAGGTGTACAGTGCAGAAAAGGGCCTTCGGTCCATGAAGTCTGCATTGAAAAGACTACCCCATATCTCGCGCCAATCCCGTTTATCAACACTTGTCCTGTATACTTGAATGTGTTGGTGTTTCAAGAACTCATCCAAGTATTTTTTAAAGGTGTGTGTTGGGGGGGGGGGCGGGGGGGGGGGGGGGGGGGGTGTTCCCATATATCAATGACCATCTGATCTTCAGGCAGTTGCAATAGTAACCAGAAGCCCTGAATCCCACAGCTATAGGCTAGCGTTTGGGTCTGTTTCTTCCCCAGTTTTCTATTGCTAGGTGAGATCAAGACATGCAAACATCAGAGGAATATTGGGGATGAGAGTACAAATGCATTATATTAAAGACCCAAGCCACCAGGTTTGGCTGAGTTTGGTCTGGAAAGGCACAATGCTGAACAGGGTGGGAGAGAGGACCAGGAACTGTGTCTTTTGTGTTACTAGACATGTAAAAAAATGTTTAAAAGTGTCCTTTTAGTCCTTTAAATTAAAGGAAGCATTTTGAAGTAGTACTATTAAATTAATTTCACATTGTTTAGTTTAGATATGTTAAACTTTGATCTTTCTTTTTTTTTTTATTAAATATTTTATTGAAAATTTTTGGTCAACCAACACAGTACATTGTGCATCCTTTACACAATATTATAACAACACAAATAACAATGACCTATTTTATAAACAAAAAATGAATAAATAATAAATAACAAAAATGAAAACTAGCCCTAATTGGCAACTGCCTTGTCACAAGTAACACTCTCCAAAAATATAATTTAACAGTCCAATATATAATTATCTGTAGCAACGACCTATACATACGATACAGTATATATTAACAACCCTGAGAGTCCTTCTGGTTCCCCCCCCCCCCCCCCGATCCTGGGCTGCTGCTGCTGCCTTCTTTTTCCCATTCCGTCTATCTTTCTGCGAGGTATTCGACGAACGGTTGCCACCGCCTGGTGAACCCTTGAGCCGACCCCCTAAGGACGAACTTAATCCGCTCTAGCTTTATAAACCCCGCCATGTCATTTATCCAGGTCTCCACCCCCGGGGGCTTGGCTTCTTTCCACATTAGCAATATCCTGCGCCGGGCTACTAGGGACGCAAAGGCCAAAACATCGGCCTCTCTCGCCTCCTGCACTCCGGCTCTTGTGCAACCCCAAATATAGCCAACCCCCAGCTTGGTTCGACCCGGACTCCTACTACTTTTGAAAGCACCTTTGTCACCCCCATCCAAAACCCCTGTAGTGCCGGGCATGACCAAAACATATGGGTATGATTCGCTGGGCTTCTCGAGCACCTCGCACACCTATCCTCCACCCCAAAAAATTTACTGAGCCGTGCTCCAGTCATATGTGCCCTGTGTAATACCTTAAACTGAATCAGGCTTAGCCTGGCACACGAGGACGACGAGTTTACCCTGCTTAGGGCATCTGCCCACAGCCCCTCCTCGATCTCCTCCCCCAGCTCTTCTTCCCATTTCCCTTTTAGTTCATCTACCATAGTCTCCCCTTCGTCCCTCCTTTCCCTATATATATCTGACACCTTACCATCCCCCACCCATGTCTTTGAGATCACTCTGTCCTGCACCTCTTGTGTCGGGAGCTGCGGGAATTCCCTCACCTGTTGCCTCGCAAAAGCCCTCAGTTGCATATACCTGAATGCATTCCCTTGGGGCAACCCATATTTCTCGGTCAGCGCTCCCAGACTCGCGAACTTCCCATCCACAAACAGATCTTTCAGTTGCGTTATTCCTGCTCTTTGCCACATTCCATATCCCCCATCCATTCCCCCCGGGGCAAACCTATGGTTGTTTCTTATCGGGGACCCCCCCAAGGCTCCAGTCTTTCCCCTATGCCGTCTCCACTGTCCCCAAATCTTCAGTGTAGCCACCACCACCGGGCTTGTGGTGTAGTTCCTCGGTGAGAACGGCAATGGGGCTGTCACCATAGCCTGTAGGCTAGTCCCCCTACAGGACGCCCTCTCTAATCTCTTCCACGCCGCTCCCTCCTCCTCTCCCATCCACTTACTCACCATTGAAATATTAGCGGCCCAATAATACTCACTTAGGCTCGGTAGTGCCAGCCCCCCCCTATCCCTGCTACGCTGTAAGAATCCCTTCCTCACTCTCGGGGTCTTCCCGGCCCACACAAAACCCATGATGCTCTTTTCAATCCTTTTAAAAAAAGCCTTCGTAATCACCACCGGGAGGCACTGAAACACAAAGAGGAATCTCGGGAGGACCACCATCTTAACCGCCTGCACCCTCCCTGCCATTGACAGGGATACCATATCCCATCTCTTGAAATCCTCCTCCATCTGTTCCACCAACCGCGTTAAATTTAACCTATGCAATGTGCCCCAATTCTTAGCTATCTGGATCCCCAGGTAACGAAAGTCCCTTGTTACCTTCCTCAACGGTAGGTCCTCTATTTCTCTACTCTGCTCCCCTGGATGCACCACACACAACTCACTTTTCCCCATGTTCAATTTATACCCTGAAAAATCCCCAAACTCCCCAAGTATCCGCATTATTTCTGGCATCCCCTCCGCCGGGTCCGCCACGTATAGTAGCAAATCGTCCGCATACAAAGATACCCGGTGCTCTTCTCCTCCCCTAAGTACTCCCCTCCACTTCTTGGAACCCCTCAACGCTATCGCCAGGGGCTCAATCGCCAGTGCAAACAATAATGGGGACAGAGGGCATCCCTGCCTTGTCCCTCTATGGAGCCGAAAATATGCAGATCCCCGTCCATTCGTGACCACGCTCGCCACTGGGGCCCTCTCCAACAGCTGCACCCATCTAACATACCCCTCTCCAAAACCAAATCTCCTCAACACCTCCCACAAATAATCCCACTCCACTCTATCAAATGCTTTCTCGGCATCCATCGCCACTACTATCTCCGTTTCTCCCTCTGGTGGGGCCATCATCATTACCCCTAACAACCTCCGTATATTCGTGTTCAGCTGTCTCCCCTTCACAAACCCAGTTTGGTCCTCATGGACCACCCCCGGGACACATTCCTCTATTCTCATTGCCATTACCTTGGCCAGGACCTTGGCATCTACATTTAGGAGGGAAATAGGTCTATAGGACCCGCATTGTAGCGGGTCCTTTTCCTTCTTTAAGAGAAGCGATATCGTTGCTTCAGACATAGTCGGGGGCAGTTGTCCCCTTTCCTTTGCCTCATTAAAGGTCCTCGTCAGTACCGGGGCGAGCAAGTCCACATATTTTCTGTAGAATTCGACTGGGAATCCATCCGGTCCCGGGGCCTTTCCCGCCTGCATGCTCCTAATTCCTTTCACCACTTCTTCTACCTCGATCTGTGCTCCCAGTCCCACCCTTTTCTGCTCTTCCACCTTGGGAAATTCCAGCCGATCCAAGAAGCCCATCATTCTCTCCCTCCCATCCGGGGGTTGAGCTTCATATAATTTTTTATAAAATGTCTTGAACACTCCATTCACTCTCTCCGCTCCCCGCTCCATCTCTCCTTCCTCATCCCTCACTCCCCCTATTTCCCTCGCTGCTCCCCTTTTCCTCAATTGGTGTGCCAGCAACCTGCTCGCCTTCTCCCCATATTCGTACTGTACACCCTGTGCCTTCCTCCATTGTGCCTCTGCAGTGCCTGTAGTCAGCAAGTCAAATTCTACATGTAGCCTTTGCCTTTCCCTGTACAGTCCCTCCTCCGGTGCTTCCGCATATTGTCTGTCCACCCTCAAAAGTTCTTGCAGCAACCGCTCCCGTTCCTTACTCTCCTGCTTCCCTTTATGTGCCCTTATTGATATCAGCTCCCCTCTAACCACCGCCTTCAACGCCTCCCAGACCACTCCCA